>NC_053023.1:734040810-734152263 GCF_003073215.2 Triticum urartu | reverse complement strand
ATACTTCCTTTAGAATTGATGATATAGGAAGCAATGTGTTCAGGGAAATATACATGTGCTAATTTGTGCAGAAATATACCTTCTTCTAGCATCCATGCATTCCTAGTGTATAAAATTACAATTTGAGTACCATAACATCTGAGCAAACACATAACAAGCTGAGTGCCACGAAAAGGCATCATGACATGACCATACAGAAAAGTTGAACAGCTTCAGGGATGCTACCCCTGAAAATCGCTAAACAGGCAACCACCAAACACTACCCAACACAGTCTATCTATCTTCCCAACACAATAACGAAAAGGGACCAAGCAACGGCGACTTGAATCTTGCAGGAACCGAGGTCGCACACGCCGTGGCTCGTGCCGTAGTTCTCCGGCTTGAACTCAGCTGTACCCCGCGCAAGGAAACCGGACAGAGAGGCATCCACAGCAACCGTCAGTTTCTCTCTTAGATCTACAGATAGGCACCCCAGGCTTTACACTTTATGCTTCCGGCTCGTATGTTGTGTGGAATTGTGAGCGGATAACAATTTCACACAGGAAACAGCTATGACCATGATTACGCCAAGCTATTTAGGTGAGACTATAGAATACTCAAGCTTGCATGCCTGCAGGTCGACTCTAGAGGATCTTGACGCTGATGGTGGCCTCGACCGAGCGCGGCCGCAGCGCCACTTCGTACTCGAGCGTGCAGCGGTTGTGGGGGATGGACATGGAGAGCTTGCGTGCACAAGCATTCCCATCGCCGTAGTAGAAGACACCAAAAGCCAGCATTTCGTCCTCGGACTCCCCTTTTCCCTTCACTTTTAGCTGGAATTCGAACGTGATCGGATCGAGGAACACTACCCCGCGGGATGGGCCTGTTAACAGCAAGAATGGATCCTGCAACACAGGCATTACCTGGTGATTAATCAACTGACAGACTTGTAGAAATATGTCTTGTTGTTTCCAACAAGCAGAGATGCAACCAGCATATTATGCTAATCAAAGGTTGATCCAAAAGGATGTTTATTTGTTCGATTGCTTAGTTGTTCAAGGTTGAAATTAGATAAACATAGAGGTTGGTCAGCGTAAACATTGAATGAGAAGTACATCTACAATTGCACAGTAGATTAAGAGGCCAGGTAGTACTAGCAGCAGCAAGAGATTGTTGACAAAGCAGGTAAAAACAGAGAAAATTAGGTGGTACTCACGTTTTGCGTGAGGGTTTGGCAGTTATCCCTTGCGCACCTAAAGAGATAGTTGCGATTGCGATCCATCGAGTCTCTGGTGGCGACATAGCCATGGACATGCAGTGGCCACTTGAGACCATCTGTTGGGGCCCTGACCCTGATGGAGAAGATCTGCACGGTCTGTTCTCTGAAAAGGTATTCCGGGGTGGGCGGTTCGGATGTGTAGCACATGGGACCGATACCCGCTGCGAGAAGACAAATTAAGTTAGTGATGAATACTTGCTGTACAAATAAAGATACAGGTAGACACTTAGACAATGGTACTGGCATGTTATTGGAAAACAGTAACAGACAACACTAAGTAGCAGCATACACCAGAAAATAGATATGAATGTCATCCATGTTCTTATCTATGGCTGAGTTGGCTTTTCTATACATAAGTAATCAGTTATCGAAAACGGACCATACAGCCAGATGAATAGGAAAAGACTGGAACTAGGATCTTTACCAGCCTTGTTCCGTGTATGCAATCAGATGGAAAAGAAAAACAGGCATACAGTTTTAGTAACTATTGTCCCAGCAATTATGCAGTGCAAAGGTCTCTGATCAATGGTTTGGATTCGTGGCTGTGGCATCCAATCTAATCTAACAAGGGCAACAACAAAACAGCTTTAATTTGACCAGCGGTCCAGTTTCAGTAACTATGTTCCTAGGCTATCATAGCAATTTTATGCAGTGCAAAGGGTCTGTGGTCAATGGGTTGAATTTGTGGTTGTGGCATTGAATCTAGAGATCTAACAACAGCAACAACAAAACAGATTTAATCTCACCAGCACTCTAGTTTCAGTAACTATATATGATCCTAGCAATATGCAGTGCAAAGGGTCTGTGACCTACGCATAGGATTTGTGGCTGTGGCATGTAATCCAATCCAATGTAACAACATCAGCAACAAAATTGCTTCAATTTCCAGCGTCGATAGATCGGGTCATTCCCTTGTGTGATTGATCCTTACACTAACTGAACATGTAAGGCGTGGCACTAGAAAAATCAGGCGCAAGTAGAGGGTTTCTTCTCACTTCCGTCGTCGAAGGAGCCGAAATTGCCGGCCCATCTCCTCTCCCAGACCCGACGGTGCACGGCGATCGCGTCCTCCTCCTTGTAATCCCCCGCCACCGGCGCCGAGCTCCGGGCCGGAGGCGGCCGCTTTTCCCCGTCGCGGGGAGGCGGGCGCTTCCTCCTCAGGGCCGCCTTGCGCTTCACTTGACCCCTCTGCGACGGAGCGGCCGTGCGTTTGCCTTGCCGCCGCCGCCGACGACGACGGCGGCCTCCTCTTCCCCGGCCGCGGCCCCGCGGACTGGGCTTCCTAGCCCTGCCTCGCCGGCGCCTTCGATCCTCGGCTCCGCGAATCCGACGCGCTTCGTCTCCGTCCCCATCCCCACCTCCGCCGCGACGCCGCTCAGTCACAGCCCACCAGTCCGCCACCCTGCCAGGCTTCACACCCACGCTCACACAAATAGTCCGTGCGTGTCCGTTTGCGTTGCCTAACACGCGGACTTAAACTCAAAATTGGTCCGCTCGGTGTTCGTCTGTATGCATTTTCGATCCATATTTGCGTCTGATTTACGTTCACACAGGCATAAAACAGTCCAGACAGACACGCCACACGTCCACTCGGTGTCCGCCTCGGGCTCGCATGCCAGCCACCCAACTACCCACTCTGCCGAAGTGAATGCAAGCATGCCAGGGGGTCCGGCCTTATCCACTTCTAATTTGGCCACATAGCAGTGTCTAGATACCTTCGGAATCCTCGTCCTTTTTTAATGCAAGCATACCAGTGGGTCCGGCTGATGAAGCCATGTACCTAGGGTAGGGTCATGGACCTGTCCTAACTGCCCTACCAAGGACATCCCTAGAAGAAATCACCTTTCAATCGACTTAGAGGTGTTCCACTCGACAGATTCAAAGACACTCGACCACGAAGCTATCACTCGACCACGAAGCCAACCACTCGACTGCCAGGAGATCTAAAGTCACTCCACAAGCAAACGGTCGGTCATTAAGTAGCTTTTATGGTCATCATAGCACTTTATTAGAGGCGTTACCAGTAACGCCCAGCCTTAATGTACTTTAAACCCTGCATAACTGAGGGCCGGAGGGGTCTGGCGAACTCTATATAAGCCACCCCCCTCCTCAGTGTAAAGGGTTCGCACCCCTGTAACTCATACACACATAACCCAGTCGACCGCCTCCGGACTCCGAGACGTAGGGCTGTTACTTCCTCTGAGAAAGGCCTGAACTCGTAAGCCTCGTGTGCTTACAACTTCTCCATAGCTAAGATCTAGCCTATCCATACATACCCCCATACATTACTGTCAGAGTTAGAACCACGACAGTTGGCGCCCACCGTGGGGCTGGAGTCTTAGCGCCTAGTTGGAGAAGTTGCGATTTTTTCCGATCCCCTTGATCATGGTTTCGGGCGGAGTTTTGGTGGAGGGCCGCGAGATCCGTCTCGGCGCGCTCACGTTCATCGCCGACGACTCCGCTTAGCTTCAGGAGGCTCCACTTGACGTCGACGCGCTCCCTGTCCGCGGGGCGACGCACTTTCACGCATGCGTCCGTGGTGTCCTCCTGCGACAGCCGTCGACCCAGTATCGGTCGGCTCCTGTGGCATCCTCCCTCCCTGTCTCCCGCCGGCGCAAGCGCTCCGGTCGGTCGAGGCTTCAGATGTGGGTGAGGCATGCGGTGGCCCGCCAGTCGGCCACCCCACAAGTCGCGGCGATCGAGCCCGACGAATCCCTCTACGGCCTGTTCGACCCGTCGACTGGCTCCGCAGAGACCGCGTCCGAATGCGACAGCAGTGACCCAGCGGCGGAGGTTTTGGTAATCGATGGACCACGCAGTCCTCCCGGTTTTCCCCGCACCGACGGAGGCGCGGGCGGAGGCGACCCGTCACATCCCCATGAGGAGTATCTCCCCGAGCCTCTCACGTCGCTGCAGAGAGAGGAACTTCGTCGCCGGAACATGGATGCACTTCACACTCCTATCGTTGGAGAAACCCCCGAGGCCCGTGCCTTGGAGGACGCGCGCTTGGCTAACTTGGTTGAGCGCACTTGACTGGAGAACCTCCAGCGAGCACTCGACGAGCGAGCGCGTCAACGGGTTCCAGAATCCAGTCGACGTCAGCTCTTTCCGCCCCCGCAGGTATATCGAACTCCGATTCAGAATTTAGCAGCTGCAGCCCGTATAGCAGAGTGCCAGAGTCAATTCAGCCCTCCCAGTCAGAGGCTGGCAGAGGCCTGTTGCAGATCAGAGCATTACTCCGGGCAGCAGGAGACCAGAATTCCGCTGTTTCTCAGTCGCGGAACAGGATCCATAGCCGATCCATTGCAGCAGACACAGTACAGTCGGCTCACAGCCCAAGATCGCCCCCGAGGCGTGAGGGACGTGGAGACCGGCGTGATCAGCACAGGAACCGTGAGCAGTATGATCACCGATTCGATCGTGATGATCGACGTCGAGTGCTCACCCCTCCCCCGAGGAGTGGATCATATGTGCCTCGACAGCAGGATGACAGACGCCCTCATAGTGTTAGGCGGAGGATTCCAGTCGACCCCAGGGAACTAGGCTTTGATGCGAGATCCATTCTTGTTCAAGGTTTGGTCGACAGGAACAGAGCTCACCGAGAAGGCCATGACAGAGATGCGCCTACCAATAGCAGAGTACATGTTTCAGGGCAGGAGTGTTTCAGTCGAGCCATCAGAGCCGCTGTGATTCCTCCCAACTTCAGGTTGGCGACTGGAGTCAGTAAGTTCACCGGAGAGTCCAAGCCCGATACTTGGCTTGAAGACTACCGAGTGGCTGTCCAGATTGGCGGTGGCAATGATGAGGTAGCCATGAAGCACCTGCCTCTCATGTTAGAGGGCTCGGCCAGAGCGTGGCTGAATCAGTTAGCACCCAGCAGCATTTACACTTGGGAAGATCTCGCCCGAGTGTTTGTCACAACATTTGAAGGAACATGCAAGCGACCTGCAGGTCTTACGGAACTGCGGTCTTGCGTGCAGAAGCCGAATGAAACTCTGAGGGATTACATTCAGAGATGGATCACATTGCATCACACAGTTGAAAATGTACCAGATCATCAAGCAGTCTGTGCCTTTAAAGAAGGCGTCAAGTACAGAGAGTTGAATCTGAAATTCGGTCGAACCGGAGAGATGTCTCTGAATCGGATGATGGAGATTGCCACCAAGTACGCTAATGGTGAAGATGAGGATTGACTCTGGAGTGGCAAGCACAAGTCAGTCGCCCAGGAAACCGGAGGAGGAAATTCCAATCGGAAACAGAAGCGGAAAGCCGAGCCAGCTGCTCCTGGGGAGGCCCTGGCCGTAACCCAAGGAAAGTTTAAGGGGAAACCCAAGGGACCTTGGAACCCCAAGAAAGTTAAAGACCAAGATGGAAATGATGTGTTGGATCTGCCGTGTCACATCCACACCAAGAAAGATGAAGAGGGTAAACTCATTTACCCGAAACATACCACTCGACAGTGTCGGCTCTTGATCCAGCAGTTCCAGGGCAAACAGTCCAAAGATAAAGATAAAGAGTCGGATAAAGTTGAGGACAAAGAAGATAGTGATGGATACCCCCAGGTCAATTCCACCCTGATGATTTTTGCTGATGTTGAAAGCAAAAGCCGACTGAAAGTTATCAACCGTGAGGTGAATATGGTTGCTCCGGCAACACCCAGTTATCTGAAGTGGTCTCAGACTGCCATCACATTCGACCAGTCCGATCACCCCACGCACATTGCCACCCTTGGGAGTCAAGCTTTGGTGGTCGACCCAGTTGTCGAAGGCACTCGACTGACCAAAGTCCTGATGGATGGTGGCAGTGGTTTGAATATACTGTATGCAGAAACGTTGAAAGGGATGGGCATTCCGATGTCCAAACTCAGTTCCAGCAACATGAGCTTCCACGGAGTCATTCCTGGGAAGAAGGCTGAGTCACTCGGCCAAATTGCTCTTTATGTGGTTTTCGATGATTCCAAGAATTACCGCAAAGAAAAGTTGACATTCGAGGTTGTGGATTTTCAGAGTGCTTATCACGCCATATTGGGCAGGCCAGCTTATGCACGCTTCATGGCTCGACCATGTTATGTGTATCTCAAATTGAAAATGCCCGGTCCCAGAGGTGTGATCACTGTTACGGGCAATCGGAAGAAGGCAGAAGAGTGTTTTCAGAAAGGTTCAAAGATTGCAGATGCTCAGATGGCAGTGGTCGAGCTGCAGGAGTATCAGAAGACTGCAGATCCGAGTGATTTGTTACGAGCCAAGAAGCCCGCTTCAGAATCCGCTTTTCAGTCGTCTGGTGAAACGAAGCCGGTTCATATTCACCCGACCGATCCCAATGCTGCTCCGACTCATATCTCAACAACACTCGACTCCAAATAGGAAGAAGCACTCATCCAGTTCCTCCGTGAGAACTGGGACATCTTCGCATGGAAGCCTTCTGACATGCCAGGTGTTCCCAGGGGGCTGGCTGAGCACCGCCTACGAGTCGACCCAAAAGTGAAACCTGTCAAAGAACATCTCCGACGGTCCGCCATCCAGAAGAGAAAGGCTATTGGCGAGGAGGTGGCTCGGCTCTTAGCAGCGGAGTTCATCCGAGAGATTTACCACTCCGAGTGGCTCGCCAACGTGGTCATGGTCCCCAAGAAGGACAAGTCACTTCGCATGTGCATTGACTTTAAGCATATCAATCGGGCCTGCCCGAAAGATCATTTTCCTCTCCCCGCATCGATCAGATAGTCGACTCGACTGCAGGGTGTGAGCGATTGTCTTTTTTAGACGCCTATTCCGGGTACCATCAGATCCGTCTGTACGGGCCTGACGAGATCAAAACATCTTTCATCACTCCATTCGGGTGCTTCTGTTATGTTACCATGCCATTCGGCCTCAAGAATGCCGGAGCCACGTTCATGAGGATGATTCAGAAGTGTTTGCTCACTCAAATCAGTCGGAATGTGGAAGCATACATGGATGATATTGTGGTCAAGTCACGGAAGGGTTCCGACCTGCTGACTGACCTTGCTGAAACCTTTGCCAACCTCAGGAGGTATGATATCAAGCTCAATCCATCAAAGTGCACATTCGGAGTTCCCGGTGGAAAGTTACTCGGTTTTCTCGTTTCTGAACGGGGAATCGATGCCAATCCTGAAAAGGTTGGGACTATACTCCGGATGAAACGTCCTGTGCACGTGCACGACGTCCAGAAGCTTACAGGTTGCTTGGCCGCTCTAAGTCGGTTCATCTCTCGTCTCGGTGAAAAGGCGTTGCCTCTTTACCGACTGATGAAGAAGTCTGACAAGTTCGAGTGGACTCCAGAAGCTGATGCAGCGTTTGCAGAGCTCAAAGCTCTGCTCTCCACCCAGTCGGTGCTTGCTGCCCCAATCAGCAAGGAGCCTTTGCTGCTTTACATTGCAGCCACGGGACAAGTCGTCAGTACAGTACTTACGGTCGAGCGGGAAGAAGAAGGAAAGGCCTTCAAGGTTCAGCGCCCAGTATATTATGTTTCTGAAGTTTTGACTCCATCAAAGCAAAGATATCCTCATTACTAGAAGCTTGTATATGGGATTTATATGACCACGAAGAAGGTTGCACATTACTTCTCTGACCATTCCATCACAGTCGTCATCGACGCTCCATTGTCAGAGATTTTGCACAACAGAGATGCAACTGGTCGATTGGCAAAATGGGCGATTGAACTCCTTCCCCTAGATATCAAGTTTGAGGCAAAGAAGGCTATCAAGTCCCAAGCAATAGCAGATTTCGTCGCCGAGTGGATCGAACAGCAACTACCGACTCAAATTCACTCGGAGCACTGGACCATGTTCTTCGATGGGTCTAAGATGCTGAATGGTTCCGGTGCTGGGGTAGTATTGGTTTCCCCCCGAGGAGATAAGCTCAGATATGTTCTCCGGATCCACTTCGATTCCTCCAATAACGAAGCAGAATATGAAGCACTTTTGTATGGGTTGCGCATGGCCATTTCACTCGGCGTCCGTCGCCTCATGGTCTATGGCGACTCAGATTTGGTGGTTAATCAGGTGATGAAGGAGTGGGACGTCAGAAGTCCAGCCATGACTGGTTATTGCAATGCAGTGAGAAAGTTAGAGAAGAAATTCGAGGGGTTAGAGCTTCATCACATACCCCGACTGAAAAATCAAGCAGCTGATGATTTGGCAAAAATAGGTTCCAAGAGAGAAGCCATTCCCAGCAATGTGTTTTTGGAACACATCCACTCGCTGTCAGTTCAAGAAGATCCTTTTACTGATGAAACCCTGCAGCCAAAGAGTGCATGGATCCGACTGAAGTCGAAATTCCAGCAGTGGTCGACCTAATCATGGAAGTCTTGGTAATCACACACGACTGGACGGTACCGTACATCACGTATATCCTAAGGAAAGAACTCCCGGAGGACGAGGAAGAGGCTCGACAGATCGTCCGTCGATCCAAAGCCTTTACAGTCATAAAGGGACAGTTGTATAGAGAAAGCGCGACCGGAGTCAGTCAGAAGTGTATAACACCAGAAGAAGGTCAAATAATCCTTGATGATATCCACTCGGGGACCTGTGGTCACCATGCGTCCTCTCGGACCATCGTGGCTAAAGCATACCGAGCGGGATTTTACTGGCCAAGAGCAAATGAAATGGCGAAAGAGATAGTCGACAAGTGCGAAGGATGCCAGTTCTACTCCAATATGTCGCACAAACCTGCATCAGCCCTGAAGACCATTCCACTTGTCTGGCCCTTCGCTGTTTGGGGATTGGATATGGTTGGACCGCTGAGAACGGGCAGGAGCGGTTTCACACATGTACTAGTGGCAGTCGACAAGTTCACCAAATGGATTGAAGCTAAGCCTATCAAGAATCTTGATGCTTGCACTGCTATCAGTTTCATCAGAGAGTTGATATTCAGATATGGAGTTCCACATAGAATCATCACTGACAATGGGTCAAACTTTGATTTAGACAAGTTCAGAGCTTTTTGCGCCTCTCAAGGCACACGAGTCGACTACGCTTCAGTCGCTCACCCCCAGTCGAATGGACAAGCGGAGAGAGCAAACGGCTTAATTCTCAAAGGACTGAAACCCCGACTGATGCGCGATCTCAAGCACGCAACAGGTGCATGGGTCGACGAGCTTCCATCAGTTCTTTGGGGATTGAGGACTACCCCGAATCGGTCGACTGGAAGAACCCCGTTCTTTCTGGTCTACGGAGCGGAGGCAGTCTTGCCGAGTGATCTGCTTCACAATGCACCTCGAGTCGAGCTCTACTCTGAAGAAGAAGCAGAACAAGCCCGGCAAGACGCAGTCGACCTCCTGGAAGAAGAAAGAGAAATGGCTATGATTCGATCGACCATTTATCAGCAAGACTTGCGTCGATTCCATGCCAGAAATGTGAAGAGTCGAGCCTTCCAAGAAGGAGATTTGGTCCTCCGAGTGGATCAACAAAAGCCACACAAGCTCGCTCCTACTTGGGAAGGTCCCTTCATCGTTACCAGAGTCCTCCACAATGGAGCGTATCACCTTTACAATGTCGATCGCCAGATTGATGAGCCACGAGCTTGGAATGCGGAGTTGCTCCGCCCCTTTTATACTTGAATTCTCACTCGGATGAGATGTAATAAGAAAAACTTCCGTAGTTTATTTATCAAAGACAAGAGCGTTATAATTTTCCCAGTGATTATTATTGTTTTTGTTTGCGTGAGAAATCCCCCAGTGGGTGGCTTAGCTGCGAATCCGCTTCGCCTAAGTTTGTAAAAAAAATTCCTACCGAGTGATGAGCCAGCCTCTCACTCGGAGGCTTAGCTGCGAACCTGTTTCGCCTAAGTGTTTGAAAATCCTACTGAGTGATGAGCCAGCCTCTCACTCGGAGGCTTAGCTGCGAACCTGTTTCGCGTAAGTGTTTTAAAATCCTACCGAGTTATGAGCCAGCCTCTCACTCGGAGGCTTAGCTGCGAACCTGTTTCGCCTAAGTATTTGAAAATCCTACCGAGTGGTGAGCCAGCCTCCCACTCGGGGGCTTAGCTGCAGTCCAGTACTCGCCTAAGTATTTGAAAATCCTACCGAGTGGAGAGCCAGCCTCCCACTCGGGGGCTTAGCTGCAGTCCAGTACTCACCTAAGTGTTTAAAATCCTACCGAGTGGAGAGCAAACCTCTCACTCGGGGGCTTAGCTGCAGTCCAGTACTCGCCTAAGTGTTTAAAATCCTACCGAGTGGAGAGCAAACCTCCCACTCGGGGGCTTAGCTGCAGTCCAGTACTCGCCTAAGTGTTTAAAATCCCACCGAGTGGAGAGCAAACCTCCCACTCGGAGGTTTAGCTGCAGTCCAGTACTCGCCTAAGTGTTTAAAATCCTACCGAGTGGAGAGCAAACCTCCCACTCGGGGGCTTAGCTGCAGTCCGGTACTCGCCTAAGTGCTTAAAATCCTACCAAGTGGAGAGCAAACCTCCCACTCGGGGGCTTAGCTGCAGTCCAGTACTCGCCTAAGTGTTTAAAATCCTACCGAGCGGAGAGCAAACCTCCCACTCGGGGGCTTAGCTGCAGTCCAGTACTCGCCTAAGTGTTTAAAATCCTACCGAGTGGAGAGCAAACCTCCCACTCGGGGGCTTAGCTGCAGTCCAGTACTCGCCTAAGTGCTTAAAATCCTACCGAGTGGAGAGCAAACCTCCCACTCGGGGGCTTAGCTGCAGTCCAGTACTCGCCTAAGTGTTTAAAATCCTACCAAGTGGAGAGCAAACTGTTGGGGAACGTTGCAGAAAATAAAAAATTTCCTACGGTTTCACCAAGATCCATCTATGAGTTCATCTAGCAACGAGTATTCAGATTGCATCTACATACCTTTGTAGATCGCGAGCGGAAGCGTTCAAAGAACGGGGATGGGGGAGTCGTACTCGACATGATCCAAATCACCGGAGATCCTAGCGCCGAACGGACGGCACCTCCGCGTTCAACACACGTACAGTCAGCGTGACGTCTCCTCCTTCTTGATCCAGCAAGGGGGAAGGAGAGGTTGAGGAAGATGGCTCCAGCAGCAGCACGACGACGTGGTGGTGGTGGAGCAGCAGTACTCCGGCAGGGCTTCGCCAAGCTCGTGACGGAGGAGGAGAGGTGTTGGGGAGGGGAGGGGCTGCGCCTTGGATGTGTCCAGCAGCCCTCCCCTCGCCCCTCTATTTATAGGGGAAGGGAGAAGGGGGGCCGGCCCCTCTAGATGAGATCTAGAGGGGGGCGGCGGCCAAGGGGAGGGGGCTTGCCCCCCAAGCAAGGGGGGCGCCCCCCTCAGGGTTTCCCCCAACCCTAGGCGCATGGGCCCTAGGGGGAGTGGCGCCCCAGACCACTTTGGGCTGGATCCCTTCCTCATACAACCCATAAGGCCCTCCGGGAGAGGTGGCCCCTCCCGGTGGACCCCCGGAACCCCTCCGGTGGCCCCGGTACAATACCGATATGCCCCCAAACCTTTCCTGTGACCGTATGACAACTTCCCATATATAAATCTTTACCTCCAGACTATTCGGGAACTCCTCGTGACGTCCGAGATCTCATCCGGGACTCCGAACAACATTCGGTAATCACATATAAGTCTTCCTAATAACCCTAGCGTCACCGAACCTTAAGTGTGTAGACCCTACGGGTTCGGGAGACACGCAGACATGACCGAGACGACTCTCCGGTCAATAACCAACAGCGGGATCTGTATACCCATGTTGGCTCCCACATGCTCCTCGATGATCTCATCGGATGAACCATGATGTCGAGGATTCAATCAACCCCGTATACAATTCCCTTTGTCAATCGGCATGTTACTTGCCCGAGATTCGATCGTCGGTATCCCAATACCTCGTTCAATCTTGTTACCGGCAAGTCACTTTACTCATACCGTAATGCATGATCCCGTGATCAAACACTTTGATCACATTGAGCACATTATGATGATGCATTACCGAGTGGGCCCAGTGATACCTCTCCGTCATACGGAGTGACAAATCCCAGTCTCGATCCGTGTCAACCCAACAGATACTTTCGGAGATACCCGTAGTATACCTTTATAGTCACCCAGTTACGTTGTGACGTTTGGCATACCCAAAGCACTCCTACGGTATCCGGGAGTTACACGATCTCATGGTCTAAGGAAAAGATACTTGACATTGGAAAAGCTCTAGCAAACGAACTATACGATCTTTGTGCTATGCTTAGGATTGGGTCTTGTCCATCACATCATTCTCCTAATGATGTGATCTCGTTATCAATGACATCCAATGTCCATAGTCAGGAAACCATGACTATCTGTTGATCAACGAGCTAGTCAACTAGAGGCTTACTAGGGACATGTTGGTGTCTATATATTCACACATGCATTACGATTTCCGGATAACACAATTATAGCATGAATAAAAGACAATTATCATGAACAAGCAAATATAATAATAATGCTTTTATTATTGCCTCTAGGGCATATTTCCAACAGTCTCCCACTTGCACTAGAGTCAATAATCTAGTTACATTGTGATGAATCGAACACCCATAGAGTTCTGGTGTTGATCATGTTTTGCTCTAGGGAGAGGTTTAGTCAACGGATCTGCGACATTCAGATCCATATGCACTTTGCAAATTTCTATGTCTCCATCTTGAACATTTTCACGAATGGAGTTGAAGCGACGCTTGATGTGCCTGGTCTTCTTGTGAAACCCGGGCTCCTTGGCAAGTGCAATAGCTCCAGTGTTGTCACAGAAGAGTTTGATCGGCCCCGACGCATTGGGTATGACTCCTAGGTCGGTGATGAACTCCTTCACCCAAATTGCTTCATGCGCTGCCTCCGAGGCTGCCATGTACTCCGCTTCACATGTAGATCCCGCCACGACGCTCTGCTTGCAGCTGCACCAGCTTACTGCTCCACCATTCAACATATACACGTATCCGGTTTGTGACTTAGAGTCATCCAGATCTGTGTCGAAGCTAGCGTCGACGTAACCCTTTACGACGAGCTCTTCATCACCTCCATAAACGAGAAACATGTCCTTAGTCCTTTTCAGGTACTTCAGGATATTCTTGACCGCTGTCCAGTGTTCCTTGCCGGGATTACTTTGGTACCTTCCTACCAAACTTACGGCAAGGTTTACATCAGGTCTGGTGCACAGCATGGCATACATAATAGACCCTATGGCTGAGGCATAGGGGATGACACTCATCTCTTCTATATCTTCTGCCGTGATCGGGCATTGAGTTGAGCTTAATTTCACACCTTGCAACACAGGCAAGAACCCCTTCTTGGACTGATCCATATTGAACTTCTTCAATATCTTTTCAAGGTATGTGCTTTGTGAAAGACCTATGAGGCGTCTTGATCTATCTCTATAGATCTTGATGCCTAATATATAAGCAGCTTCTCCAAGGTCCTTCATTGAAAAACTCTTATTCAAGTAGGCCTTAATGTTGTCCAAAAGTTCTATATCATTTCCCATCAAAAGTATGTCATCTACATATAATATGAGAAATGCTACAGAGCTCCCACTCACTTTCTTGTAAACGCAGGCTTCTCCGTAAGTCTGCATAAACCCAAACGCCTTGATCATCTCATCAAAGCGAATCTTCCAACTCCGAGATGCTTGCACCAGCCCATAAATGGATCGCTGGAGCTTGCATACCTTGTTAGCATTCTTAGGGTCGACAAAACCTTCCGGCTGCATCATATACAGTTCTTCCTTAAGATAACCGTTAAGGAATGCCGTTTTGACGTCCATTTGCCATATCTCATAATCATAGGAAGGCGGATCTGCAGTCGACGATGAAGGCCGGACGCTCGTGAGAGGCACAGCGAAGGACACAGAAGTCCGAGTGGTATTACCACCCTCTTGAACTATGGCCTCAGGCGCTGATGTGGTTTGTGGGGTCTTGCCAGCCGACGCCCTCCTATTCCTCCTCGCCCTCAGCGGCACTTCGTCATCATCATCAGGGAGGTCGATGATGTGAGGAGGAGCTATAAGAAAAATCCGAAGTTAAAGATGAAAAATCCAATCGACCGGAAGAGACCGTCAGTCGACCAAAAGTGGAACATCAGAAATTGTACCAGGATTGGAGGTAACAGCATCTTCCATCTCCTGGTCATCATCCTTGGCAGAAATCTCAGAGGTAGCAGCACTGCAAGTTTCGAAAACCAATCGATCTATTCAATGAATCGACCAAGAGTCCATCCATGTTCAACAAAAGAAAACAAGTTCTATTGTTACCCGGAAATGGTGGGAACAGTCATCTTCATCTTAGGCAGGGCCTTTGGCGGTTTTGACGGCGTCGCTCGTGGATGCTTGGGAGCTTTTTCTGCCGGTGCTGGGGAAGAAGTCCGAGGGCGCTTTGACGACTGCCCAACAAGCATAGTCACCTTGCCACGTTCGCGCGAAGGATCGTGTGTGAGCTTGGATCGCCTCTCCGAGCGGGGAGGTTCAACCTCTTCCTCCTCCTCGTCACTGGAGTCGTCGTCATCATCCCCCTCCCCTTCACCGTCAGATTGCCACTCTTCTCCACTTTCGCCGCCGCTCGCCTCCCCCTCCTCGGCCTGCTCCTGTGCTCCGTTGGGCATTGAGTACATCTCAGTAATGACCTGGAAGACAGCAAACAAGACAAGAGTAAATCGACTGAATCAAAGAGAACAAAATGAAGAAAGCAAGGCTACAGTCAGAGATGCAAGATCAGACCTTGTCTACTTCGTATGATTGGTCGAGTGGAAGAATCCTCCTGGCTCCTCGGGGGTTGTCCTTGTTCCCTGTGATACTCGACAGCCACCCTTCCAGCATCTCGTCAGTGACCTCCTCCGGGTGAATCCGAGTGGTGTCTTCGAGACCCGAATACATCCACATCGGGTGGTCACGAGCTTGGAGTGGTTGGATGCGCCTCCGGAGGAAGACTTCTAACAAGTCCATGCCGGTCACCCCATCGCGGACAAGCTGAACCACTCGATCGACCAGCACTTTGACTTGCACCCTTTCTTCTGGCGTCACTTTCAGAGAGGAAGGTTTTTCTGCTCGGTTCAGGGAGAAAGGGGGAAGCCCGGTCGACTGTCCTAGGGTCACCTGGTCTTTACAGTAAAACCAGGTCGACTGCCACCCGCGGACCGACTCGGGAAAAGTGATGGACGAAAAAGAGCTTTTACCCCTCATTTGGATTGCCAGGCCCCCGCACAACTGGATCACTTGCGTCCTTTCATCACTCGACTTGGCTTTCTTAACCGACTGGGAACGACAAGTGAAAATGTGCTTGAAGAGCCCCCAATGGGGGCGACAACCCAAGAAATTCTCGCACAAGGAAACAAAGGTAGCAAGGTACACAATAGAATTTGGAGTAAAGTGATGGAGCTGCGCTCCG
The DNA here is from genome assembly GCF_003073215.2 of Triticum urartu. Lineage (NCBI taxonomy): Eukaryota > Viridiplantae > Streptophyta > Magnoliopsida > Poales > Poaceae > Triticum > Triticum urartu. The sequence continues at coordinate 734,136,681 of NC_053023.1, read as the reverse complement.
AAGAAGTTCAAGAAACTCTGGAAGAAGGGATGAGGAGGCAGAGGAAATCCGCGATCAATGTGGGTAATGAGGAGGATGCACTCACCCTCACGAGGCTGGGTTCGATCTCGCTCCCCGGGAGATGCGCAGATTCATGGACAATGAATCCCCCCTCAACCAGATCATCAAGGTCATCTTGCCGAATCGCCGAAGGCATCCAATCGCCCTGGATCCAGTCCTTGGGCAGAGCGGACCTCGAAGAAGATCCGCCCCGACCGGACTTCTTCGCTTTCCCCTGCGCCGTCGCATTCTTCGCGCGCTCCAGAGCCGCCATCTTCTCCTTCACCATCGTCGCGGGTGAAGCTCGAACGGGCCGGCAGCACCGAGGCGAGAGAGGAGGTGGCGGAAGATTTTGCGAAGGAAGGGAAAAGTGAAGGCGCACTGTTCAAAAGCCCTGGGCCGGTAGCTTATATGGGGTCGCTTCCGAGTGACTGACCAGTGGGCCCAGGCAATCCTGCCAAATCCCGCAATAGTCGCACGCGCGATACGTGGCGAAAAAGGTGGCGCGGAGATCGAGGAGGCTCCGTTCTATCCCATCCAATTACTGCGGCCGCCTCCGTCCCGCGCGCTTCCCGAAATTCGAATCCCGCGAAATCCGCGGGCAGCAGAACAACTCGTCAGATGGAGGATCCCTCCCACGCAACCACTCGGGAGTCTTCAAGTAAAAGGATTCACTCGACTAAAGAAAACTAAGAATGGATCAAGGCGACTGAAAGAAGTTGATGACATCATCCATGACAATTGATCCAAAACAAGACGTTCGCATAGCACGAAGAATGGATCGGAAGGATTCCCAACTCCTTCCCCACTCAAACCTCGATCCATTCGGGGCCTAATGATGAAGCCATGTACCTAGGGTAGGGTCATGGACCTGTCCTAACTGCCCTACCCAAGGACATTCCTAGAAGAAATCACCTTTCAATCGACTTGGAGGTGTTCCACTCGACAGATTCAAAGACACTCGACCACGAAGCTATCACCCGACCACGAAGCCAACCACTCGACTGCCAGGAGATCTAAAGTCACTCCACACGCAAACGGTCGGTCATTAAGTAGATTTTATGGTCATCATAGCACTTTATTAGAGGCGTTACCAGTAACGCCCAGCCTTAATGTACTTTAAACCCTGCATAACTGAGGGCCAGAGGGGTCTGGCGAACTCTATATAAGCCACCCCCCTCCTCAGTGTAAAGGGTTCGCACCCCTGTAACTCATACACACATAATCCAGTCGACCGCCTCCGGGCTCCGAGACGTAGGGTTGTTACTTCCTCTGAGAAGGGCCTGAACTCGTAAACCTCGTGTGCTTACAACTGCTCCATAGCTAAGATCTAGCCTATCCATACATACCCCCCTACATTACTGTCAGAGTTAGAACCACGACACCGGCCTCATCCACTTCTCCCATCTACATCTGGTCACCCTCACTCACTTGCCGGCAACAGAAAAACCTAGCTACTCGTGCGTCCGCCATGGGTTTCTTCAACAACAAAGGCAACAGTAAGGGCAAGCTCGACGTCGGCGCTAGCTCATCCCATGCACCGCCGCCTTCGCGATGGTGCCGTCTGTGGGGAGGGTTCGCCGGCGACAGAAAACCCTAGCTACCTGCGCATCTGCCATGGGTTTCTTCAACAACAAAGGCAAGGGCAAGGGGCAAGCTCGACATCGGCACCGGCTCATCCCGCGCGCCACCACCTTCGCAATGTTGCCGTCTGCGGGGAGGGTTTGCCGACCATTGGACCGGCTCTACATCCCGGTGCACCGCACACCATACCACTGGTATTACCGTGTGCCGCTGTCACGACCCACTGGTATTTCCAACACTCTTTTTTTTACGTACAACTTTTATTCCTTGGTAGGAAGCGACAATGTTTGAAATCTCATCCGACCGTCTTTTTATCATTGGTTGGAAGATTGGATTGGATTCTAAGGAGAACTAATTGGATGTCATAGAACGAATGGGGCACTACGTTGGATACCCACTGCTAGCCTAGCGAAGATTTGTCTGTTTGTTGAAAGTGGAAAGGAGTCATATTTGAATCAGAAAGTTGGCAACCATTATATACATATTTTTTTAAAAATCTCACGAACATATTATTGGAATGTGTGAAATTTTTCACAAACATTTGTTTGAATTGTACAAAACACTTGTCTAAACTATGAAAACATTTTGTTACATTGTATAAACTTTTTTCTAAAATGTGATGAAGATATTTTTGAAACATGAGAACACTGTTTTTTGAATGGCATGAAACATTTTTTTAAAATTTCACAAAAACTTTTCGAAAATGTCATGAATATTTTTTTTCCGAACGCGTCAGCATTTTTTAAATGTCACAATTTTTTTCCTTTGAACGCTATCATTTTTTTCCAAAACATTGTATGAATAAAATTTTACACTGCATGTTTTAAAGAAAACTATGTAATGTAATGAAGGAAATATATATATTTAAAATACATAGAAATAAAAATAGAAAAAGAAACAAACTGACGAACCGACAAATGAAGGAGCGCATTACTGAGCCGACCCAGTAACTCCTTCACCTATCGCCCACGGCCCACCGGCCCCGTCAAAAAAAAGAGAGAAAGAAAGATTCGGAAAGAGAAGCTACAGCGAAGGGAAAGCCGCACCGAGGAAACCCTAGCCACCATCGACTGATTGAGCGGCGGCGCGGCGAGCGGCGGAGATGGAGTTCGAGACGATGAGCGGTGCATTCGCGGGGCTCAAGACCTACACCAGCGACGACGACGGCGGAGCAAGACCGGCCGGCGGAACTGGCGGGGCCGCCGCGACCGGGAAGGAGGCCATCGGCAGCAAGGTCGGGGCAGACGCACGGCGGCGGGAGCGCCAGCTTCTTTGCGATTCGATCAAGGCAGGGCGCGCTCCCCCACGTCGAGACGGCGAGGAAGAGGAAGGCGCGATCCCCGTCTACCGCCGTGCCTGGGAGACCTCCTTCGGCGGCGTCTTCGGCTCCTTCGACGACGAGAGTAAGAACAAAACTGTGCCTACTCATCTCAACTTTCCATCAAAATAGTCAGTGTCAAGTCAAGTTTCAGCACAATCCGATATGCGATTTCCGGTTAATTTCAGTGTAACAATAGTTAATTGCAAGATGAACAAACAAACCATCTTCCTGATATTGATTATAAGATGAACTATAGTTAATTCAGTGTAACAATAATTAATTCAGTGTAACTATAGACTATAAGATCAACCGCAAAAAAAACACTATAGATTATAAGATGAACACACAAACCATCTTCCTGATAGAAGCTGCCATTGCTATCCAAAGTACTGTATCTTTGATCCATCTAATCACTTAATCTGGCTTCTTGCAGCTGCCCTTGGCCCCATGCGCTACACATCTGGACCTATCCCGGAAAATGCTGTGCCAGCTAGCACCTTGCAGATCTTCTCCGTCAGAGTTACTGACCTGAAACATGGTCTCTGGTGGCCACTTCATGTCTATGGCTCGGTTGCCACCAGAGACGGGGCAGATCATAATCGCAACTTTCTCTTCAGGCGCACCAGGGATAACTGCCAAATTCTTACCAAAGAGGTGCTTGCTTGTTTACCTTTTTTCGTCATCTATCCTTTTGCCGCTAGTACTATTCAGCATCATAATTTACTGAAATCGTGTTGCCCCTCCCAGTGCACTTGTGTATGTATCTCCATGTCCATGGCGTAGTGGGCAATGCCATTTTCTATGCTTTGTTATTTGGAAGGAACAAAGGTATCTCGAACAGTCTGTCAGATAACTAATTAGTGGTTATGCTTACATTGCAGGATCCAGTTTTGCTGTTAACAGGCCCGTCTCGCGCAGTCCTGTTGGCTGGCCTGGTCACCTTCGAAGTACAGCTGATGGTAAAGAGCAAAATTGAACTGCTTGCAGATGAAGTGCTGGCTTCCAAAGTCTTCTTTTTCCACCAGGGATCTCGTCGAGAAGACAGTATCTGTACACGCATCCCCTACAAGCATTGTGCGCTCGAGTTTGCGCTCGCGCCTCTGCGGCATTCGGTCGAGGCCACCGTCACCGTCCAGCTCGTCGACGGGTCGTGGCCGGACGGTCACCAGGGACTGGTCTTCTCCTGCACCGACAGCATAAAAGATACCAAGATGTTGCTGCTTGACTGTCGAGATGGAAGGATGCCCATCGGTCCGGACGGCATGTTTGAGCTCTCCAGGCGCGTTGTTTGCGCAGAGCTGGGCGGGACGGATAAGCTCATGGTGTCCGTGCAGGCGCGCCGCGTCGGTTTCCTTACGAGAAGTCAGGCCGTCTTCAAGCCCAAGATGTCCGGGACGAGCGTTGGCATGTGTGATCTTCGTTTCTGCAAGATGCAGGTCACCGTTGCTTGGTCCCTGCTCTCCACCTCTGCCACACATTCAGGTGGTAAGTAGCAGGGGCTGTCTGGGTAATGTGTGCTAAGCCATGGATGGGAGAGAGGTGCTCTCTGTTTAGCGCAAAGATGTCTAAAATGGTGTTTTCCCAGCTCCGTTGTAAGCTTGTGATGGGCCTTTGTTGTGAGACGTTAGTTGTAAATATAATGGTGTCAAGGTTTTGGGCATGACAAATCTTGCACATTGTACCTTGGGGTTTGGATTTGGGCATTGTAGCATTGCACTTTGTACGATCTTGCACATTTAGTCTGACCTGAAAGTGTTGTGAGACATTGTCTTGCACTTTGTCTCATTTACAAAGTTTCACTTATGACAATTTGAAAGGAAGGGAGCAAAGCCCATTGCTTGTTGATTCTAAATGAAAAGGTGCACACTGCGCACAATCAAAGCCTTAGAGCATTTCTAGCCGATCCCCTATATCTCCTTATAGTGGAGTAAATTTGGCATTGAACTCCACTAAGTTTGACCTACCATATCCCCTGTACGGCTTATAGTGGAGTAAAAATCTGAGTATATTTACTCCATCACTACGCGGCCGAGTAAAATCGATGCCTCTTCTTCCCCCAACCGCACCGCTGCCGGTGCGACCCCCCCCCCCCCCCCGCCCCTGGTGGCCGCTGATCCGCAGCGCGCATCCGCGCCGCTACGCGCGTCGGTCGTCCTTCGTGGGCTCTTCATCGAGCCACCGTCGCCGGTCGCCCGATCAGCCCGCCACCGCGCCCCTATGCCGGTTCGAGGACTTCCATGTCCTCCTTCCACCCTGACCGCCGACGAGGACCTACCTCGGGGTCCGACAGCGGCACCGGGGGACGTGAGTGGCCGAAATCACGGATCGGGAGACCCACACCAAACGGTGGCTCGAGATCTTCCACGCGGCCTATTCATGGCCATGGAGTATGACCACTGACAGGTCCGCTTCCACGGCGCGGCGGCTCGGCTCAATTTCTCCCCGGGCACACGTCCGGTCTGTTGGGGATCGTAGCAGAAATTTAAAATTTTCTACGCATCACCAAGATCAATCTATTGAGTAATCTAGCAACGAGGGAAAGGGGAGTGCATCTACATACCCTTGTAGATCGCTAAGCGGAAGCGTTGCAAGAACGCGGATGAAGGAGTCGTACTCGTAGCGATTCAGATCGCGTTTGAATCCGATCTAAGCGCCGAACCACGGCGCCTCCGCGTTCAACACACGTGCAGCCCGGTGACGTCTCCTACGCCTTGATCCAGTAAGGGGAGAAGGAGAGGTTGGGGAAGGCTCCGTCCAGCAGCAGCACGACGGCGTGGTGGTGGTGGAGGAGCACGGAACTCCAGCAGGGCTTCGCCAAGCACTACGAGAGACGAGGAGGGAGAGAGGTAGGGCTGCGCCAACAGAGAGATGATCTCGTGTGTGTTGCAGCCCCCAATACCTCAAGTATATATAGGGGAAGGGGAGGGGCTGCGCCCCCATCTAGGGTTCCCTCCCTAGGGGTGGCGGCAGCCCCAAAACCCATCTAGGGTTGCGGCCAAGGGGGAGAGAGAGGAGGCGCACCTAGGGTGGGCCTTAAGGCCCATCTGCCCTAGGGTTTGCCCCCTCCCCTCTAGGAGGCGCCTTGGGCCTTGGTGGGAGGCGCCCCAGCCCACCTAAGGGCTGGTCCCTTCCCACTATTGGCCCATGTAGGCCTCCGGGGCTGGTGGCCCCTCCCGGTGGACCCCCGGACCCCTCCGATGGTCCCGGTACACTACCGGTGATGTCCGGAACACTTCCGATGGCCAAAACCACACTTCCTATATATTAATCTTTACCTCCGAACCATTCCAGAACTCCTTGTGACGTCCGGGATCTCATCCGGGACTCCGAACAACATTCGGTTATCGCGTACATACTTTCCCTATAACCCTAGCGTCATCGAACCTTAAGTGTGTAGACCCTACGGGCTCGGGAGTCATGCAGACATGGCCGAGACAACTCTCCGGTCAATAACCAACAGCGGGATCTGGATACCCATGTTGGCTCCCACATGCTCCACGATGATCTCATCGGATGAACCACGATGTCAAGGATTCAATCAATCTCGTATACAATTCCCTTTGTCTATCGGTACGATACTTGCCCGAGATTCGATCGTCGGTATCCCGATACCTTATTCAATCTCGTTACCGGCAAGTCTCTTTACTCGTTCCGTAACACATCATCCCGTGATCAACTTCTTGGTCACATTATGCACATTATGATGATGTCCTACCGAGTGGGCTCAGAGATACCTCTCCGTTTACACGGAGTGACAAATCCCAGTCTCGATTCGTGCCAGCCCAACAGACACTTTCGAAGATACCTGTAGTGTACCTTTATAGCCACCCAGTTACGTTGTGACGTTTGGCACACCCAAAGCACTCCTACGGTATCCGGGAGTTGCACAATCTCATGGTCTAAGGAAATGATACTTGACATTAGAAAAGCTTTAGCATACGAACTACACGATCTTTGTGCTAGGCTTAGGATTGGGTCTTGTCCATCACATCATTCTCCTAATGATGTGATCCCGTTATCAACGACATCCAATGTCCATGGTCAGGAAACCGTAACCATCTATTGATCAACGAGCTAGTCAACTAGAGGCTTACTAGGGACATGGTGTTGTCTATGTATCCACACATGTATCTGAGTTTCCTATCAATACAATTCTAGCATGGATAATAAACGATTATCATGAACAATGAAATATAATAATAATAACAACTAATTTATTATTGCCTCTAGGGCATATTTCCAACACGGTCCACCTCGTCCCGCCGGAGCCGGGGGTGGTGAGCTCGACTATGGCATGGGAGGACCGCGAGGTGAGGGAGCGCACTGAGGCCGAGGTCGTCGACGAGGCCTACATGGAAGAGCTCCGCCGGGAGCACCCCGGAGCTCGTGGAGGCGGAGTGGATGATCTTTGCCGACGCTGGCGGTGAGGTTATCGTTATCTCTTCCTCCACGACGAGGACGGTGATGAGGACGGTGGCGAGGTGGGCGACGACGGCGAGGAGATCGATGTCGACGAGTGGGGGAGTGTCTTCCTCGACGACAGCGCCGACGACACTGACCCGGACCCGGCTCGCGGCACACCGTACCTGACGAGGAAGGATTGACTCGACCTCCACTTCACCCGAAAGTAGTTTAGGTGCTTTAGTTTAGTTTAAATTTATGGTTTTATGTTCGGTTGTGCAAAACTATCTATGTTTATGTGTTGAATGCATGATACTTTCGGTTCAAATTGCTTTGAATTTGATCAAATTGAATTTTACTCCGTTAAGTTTAGGGCATCGGCTAGAGACGGCCAAAAAATAGTGGAGTACATATACTCCACTAAGGGTTTTACTCTGTTAACTTTTAGGGGACCGGCTAGAGATGGCCTTACGGTCTTGGCATGACTACCTGAACAGCAGCCCCCCACCAACACTATGCCGAAATAGGCCTCTACTGACGGGCGATGAACCCCCTTGACTGACGGGTTTATCGCCAGACACAAATGCATAGTCATTGGCGATAAAAACAACATTCACACATGCTTAGTAAGTGAGCATAAAAAATAGCGTTGTCTTGTACGAACCCCACCAGCGGAGATGAGATTCGTGAGCCGCCACCAATGTTAGTGCTTTAGATCTATGCAAGGGCTCAATGCCTCGACCGCAGCTCGCAGCTCCAGGGGGTTGGTCCTCAGGGGCATGTGCATGAGTACTTCCCCGCTGTCATCAACAAGGTCAAGTTTGCTCCCCGGCGATAACGGAGCGTCGGCGGCAGTAGTGGCCATTCGATGGTTTTGAAATTTTGATATAACTTTTATTATGTTTGAGATGCTTTGTACTTCAAATGAACTTTTATGATAGATCTGATCTTCTCCATGTAAAAAAAGTGTAAATATATCGTATACACTACTTTCCTTTTGTACCCCCTCCGGTCCTTTTTAGTTCACATATAAGATTTGACTGAAGTCAAGTCTCATAAAGTTTGACCAACTTTATAGAAAAAAGTACCAACATTCACAATCTGAAATCAATATCAGTAGATGTGTCATGACTTAAAGTTTCATATTGTATAACTTTAGCATGACAGATGTTGATATTTTTTCATATAAATATGGTCAAACTTTGTGAAGTTTGACTTTAAAATTTTTTAATATGCAGAGTAAAAATGACCGAAGGGAGTACTCCCGTATGTGCTGAACCCAAGACCACGTTTTTTTTAGAACCCAAGACCACGTGTCTTCTACCTTCTCCAGCCAATCACCTGCTCCGATCCAAGCCGAGCCCACCACTCAGCCTCACGTAAACACCCAACACGACCATCCACGTCAGTCAACTGCCCGGCCGGCCTTCGATGCCCCACCAGTCAGCAGCACACCCGCCCCTCCCAAACAGATATCCATTCAGATCCCCGGCCCGGCCCGGCCCAGACCCACTCCGCCCGCCACCATCGTCTTCCCCGATCTCCCAGATCCACCATCACCAACCCCGCACCACACGAGCTCCGCCACTCCCCCCAAACTAAACCCCCGTCCCGCCCCGCGCGCGGATGAAACCCTAGCCCAGATCCCCCCACCCCGCCGCCCATGGCCGCCGCCGCGTCGACGATGCTGGACTCCCTCCCGGCACCGCTGCTGCGGGCGCTGCGGCTCAAGACGAAGCAGCAGGAGCTGCTCCTCCGCGTGTCCGCGCTGGCGCTCATCTACGTGCTCGCCTTCGCCGTGCGCCTCTTCTCCGTGCTCCGCTACGAGTCCATGATCCACGAGTTCGACCCCTACTTCAACTACCGCACCACGCTCTACCTCACGGAGCACGGCTACTCCGAGTTCTGGAACTGGTTCGACCACGAGAGCTGGTACCCGCTGGGACGCGTCGTCGGGGGCACGCTCTTCCCCGGGCTGATGGTCACCGCCGCCCTGCTCCACCGCCTCCTCCGCGCGCTCTCCCTCGCCGTCCACATCCGGGAGGTCTGCGTCCTCACCGCCCCCTTCTTCGCCGCCAACACCACGCTCGTCGCATACGCCTTCGGCCGCGAGATCTGGGACTCCGGGGCCGGCCTCGTCGCCGCCGCGCTCATCGCCGTCTGCCCCGGATACATCTCCCGCTCCGTCGCCGGGTCCTACGACAACGAGGGCGTCGCCATCTTCGCGCTGCTGCTCACCTTCTACCTCTTCGTCCGCGCCGTCAACACCGGGTCCCTCGCGTGGTCGCTCGCCGCCGCGTTCGGCTACTTCTACATGGTCTCCGCCTGGGGAGGCTACGTCTTCATCATCAACCTCCTCCCGCTCTACGTCCTCGTACTGCTCGTCACCGGGAGGTACTCGCAGAGGCTCTATGTCGCCTACAACTGCACCTATGTGCTGGGAATGCTGCTTGGGATGCAGATCCGCTTCGTTGGCTTCCAGCATGTTCAGTCTGGGGAACACATGGCCGCCATGGGAGTCTTCTTCCTGTTGCAGGTAGTTTCGCAAACATTACTCAGAAATGCAATGGAAATATTTGTTGTGAATAGAGATGAGAAACATTGGAATAGTTAAATGGCCAAGCTGCTGAAATGTTAACACTTCACTTAATATAAGAGTTGTTCAGTTGATATGGCCCTGTTAATGAATTGTGGCTTCATTGATTTGGAAAATGCATTCACATCATTTCTGAATTCAGAACTGAGAACAGAAAAACTAAATTAGTAGAACAGCAAAGTTTGTCTAGAATAAAGTTAAATGGCATGCTACATGATCAGGTTGTTTATACCATTTGACTATGTCCATTAGGCTCCAGTTGACTGAAAACTGCTTTCAGATTAATGCAGTATCGGCATTATGAGATACGACCTGCCGATTTATTCATCTTTAGCCTTTAGGCAGATTGTGTTTTTGGTTATATCCACTTTTCTTTTCCAAAGTATAACATACCATCTTATTTACCACACTTAACTTCTATTTCATATACGGTTATTTGAATCAACAAGTAATACTCGTGATTCTCAATTATGAGTGTCAACAGTCAACTAACTTAATATCATCGGTATTATGATGTTTACTGCCTATTTTTCAATGAAATGCATAGAGGCTTACACTCCTGTCTGCCTCAAGAAAAAATGTCCACTTCTGTTTGCGGACAAAAGCAGGAGTTTAGAACTGTAGATCTATTGCTGTACTGTTGATAATTTGATTTCTGCCTGGATTGTTATCTATTGTAGTCAAGATCCCCTGTACTTTCTCTAGAGTCTAGATGTATCATGGTAGCAGGGAAAAAGAAGAGCTGACATAAACCCCTTCCTTGCTTTTGCAGGTTTTCTTCTTCCTGGATTGGGTGAAATACATGCTGAATGATGTTAAACTATTCAAGTCATTCTTGAGAATTACCCTGACCTGTGTGATAAGTGTCGGCACCCTGGCTCTTGGGATTGGTACTGCGTCAGGTTACATCTCCCCTTGGACAGGGCGGTTTTATTCCCTGCTTGATCCGACCTATGCGAAAGACCATATACCAATCATCGCATCTGTTTCTGAGCATCAGCCAACAGCCTGGTCTTCTTTTATGTTTGATTTCCACATCCTTCTTTTCCTATTCCCAGCGGGCCTCTATTTCTGCTTCAAGCGCCTGTCAGATGCCACAATATTTATAGTTATGTATGGCCTCACAAGTATGTACTTTGCTGGTGTGATGGTGAGGTTGATTCTTGTTGCAGCACCTGCTGTTTGCCTTATTAGTGCCATTGCTGTATCTGCTACAATAAAGAATCTGACAACATTGATCCGGTCAAAAAGCAAAAGTCCACAGACTACAGGAAAAACAACAGGCTCGAAGGCAGCTGCAAAGGTATTTATATCTTCTATTTTCACTTACACTTGCTTGTACAATTTACTTCTGTAATATAGTGGACCCTTAAACCAGAGTATAAATAAGTAAGTTCGATAACAGGTTCCAAATAAAACAGTCTTTTTGACTGAGAATAAAGTAATGCAATTGAAGTTGCTGTAGTGCATCTTTTATGGGAGAGATATGCATATTTCATTATTTGGCATAATGGTAAACAGTTGGATTTAGAACTGACCTGACATTTTTGGGCAAGTCACCATCCTGTTGAATGCGAGACTACTATTTGTGGACTAAATAATACAAGAGTGACAAGAAACAGGAATTTATAATATGGACTTTGATGGTATGCCATGGTCTAGATCGGTAGCCCACAAAAACCACATGTAGAGTTGTGTATATGGAATCTGATCGAGAAGTACTTAATTCTCAGCTCATAGTACGGGATTTTTAATTACTGAATACAAATATACAATTTATTTTTTCTGGATTATCATGATATATGGGGTCGATCAAGCCTGTTTGTGGTAGGTTAACTAATTGCCCGTCGGTCCATAGTTAGCAATCTTTTGTAGTAGTTCAGAGTAGTCCAGCTAGACCTGAACTTAGCCAATCACATGTGCAACACAAAACTAGTACGTAAAGGGATAACTTTTTTAACGCGTCCTAATCTTGTCACAATCTTAATACAACGTGTGCTCTACTGTATGCTAAAACTCTAGGATATCTAAATCGACTGGTCCTGTCCATTATTGATCCCTGTGATCTCCAGCCTTAATCAGCATATAGTTAAGTTTTTTAGGTTATGAACTCCTGGACGTGAGGAATGCATGCTGTAGCTTAATTGCGATCACCATCCATTGTCGATCCATGTGTTAACATTCAATAGTGCTCTAAACTAGCTAGCTAGATCCAAACTTGGCCAATCACATGTGGAACACAAAACTGTGAGATAAAGGAATAGTTAATGTTTATCCATTCTCATCCTGTCACCATCTTATCATATTAGTTGATGTAATGAGTGCGCAACTATAGTATACTGAAACTCTAGGGTATTTCAGTATTTTTGCCCCTCCATTATCGATTCATTTGCCCACCCTATCTCCAGCCCTGATAAGGATAAGGCAATAACACCATCTCCTAGAGATATGAGGAAGGCCTCACTCACTTACTAGTATGGTAATAGAGCAAGCTAATTAAGATTGGATCAATGATGGGGAACAGCACAGGAAAGTTGGTCATGATGCCACCCTGTTGGCTCTGTTGTTAATCTCTGTGCCTACCTGTTGATGTCGACAACCATAGTCCTGTCACTAGTATAGAAATCCCTGGATGGTTGCAAAAGACCAATCTGGTTGTGACAACCCTCTCCGATGATAGCCACAGATTGCTGGAGCCTTTCAGGCCGGGTCTGCTCTGCTGACTGTCTCAGATAGGCTTTGTTTGCGTCATTTGTTGACAAAATACAAATGCCTAACTTTTAACTTGAATTGGACAAGAATTTTGTGGTTTTAAAGTTATTTCTGCGAACTGTTTTAAGTTTCACTTCGCAACTGACTTGTGTTCTTGTGTAAAACAGGGAGCAGTTGATCAACCCTTGCCTTTCCAACATAACGTGGCTGTTGCTTTACTTCTGGGCGCTTTCTACTTGCTCAGTAGATATGCCATACACTGCACTTGGGTAACCTCTGAGGCTTACTCTTCTCCTTCCATCGTTCTGTCCGCAAGGGGTCACAATGGAGGAAGGGTTATATTCGATGATTATCGTGAGGCATACTACTGGCTTCGTCAGAACACTCCTACTGATGCCAAGATTATGTCATGGTGGGACTATGGGTACCAAATTACAGCCATGGGTAACAGAACTGTTATTGTTGATAATAACACGTGGAATAATACACACATAGCAACTGTTGGACGGGCAATGTCATCATATGAAGACGAGGCATATGAAATAATGCAGTCATTGGATGTGAATTATGTGCTTGTCGTATTTGGAGGTGTTACAGGGTACTCCTCTGACGACATCAATAAGTAAGTTAATAAACTTAATCGTGATCACGTATATGCCTCTAATTTGATAATGGGGCGAGACAATTTTATTCTGAGTCACAAAACAGATTCTCTTACTTAGCTGCTCATTTCCAGGTTCTTATGGATGGTGCGTATTGGTGGAGGAGTTTTTCCTGTAATCAAAGAGCCTGATTACCTTGTCAATGGGGAATATCGTGTTGACAAGGGGGCATCGCCAAAAATGTTGAACTGTCTAATGTAAGTACTGTTTACAAGTGAAGTAAATTTGTGTGTGTTGTGATACTGCTTTCTGTCATTGGTTTGCATGATAAATAAATTGCCAGACTGAGAAGAAAAAATATTGTAGTATCAACCAAAATTTGCGATGGAGCTGATACAATGTTAAACAAATAGATTTTGTTTACTCTGTAGCAGATTTGCTGAGCTTTGTTTGTTTCTCTTGTGGTAGGTCCCACACGTGATATATGTCTAATAGAGATATGTTTTTAACATTTAGTTTTTTAGTCCCGTTTTTTGGTATTGTCGAACTTCTGAAAATTCTTAGGGCATTTGGCATGTCTAAATATGTGCCACCATTATCCTTCCATTAGCTAGAGTTAAGCTACCCATTGCTATTTTCATTGGCTTCATCTCCTTATTTGTTTGGCAGGTACAAGCTCTGTTATTATCGATTTGGAGAACTGACCACGGAATATGGAAAACCTCCAGGGTATTGTACATGCTCACCATTATTATTGTTTTTTATGTGCCTGTTTCAAGTTCAAGATTAATTGGTCTTGACTGGAGTGTCTGTACTTGATTTTGCCGAGGTCATATTGTTGGTTTCTAGACAAGCAGCATATGTGCTCGTTTAAGCATGCTTGATCCTTTCTCCTGCAGACTTGTTCTTTTCTCATAACACCTGTAGACAGACTTGTGTTTTTTTTCCAATACCTGTAGACTAGTGTTCTTATTATGGTAGCTAGTGATTGATATTAACACTACATTTTTGTACTTTGTTTATTCTCGGTGCAGATACGATAGAGTGCGAGGAGTGGAGATAGGCAACAAAGACATAAAGCTTGAGTACTTGGAGGAGGCATTCACTACATCAAACTGGATAGTGCGCATATACAAGGTGAAACCTCCAAAAAATAGATCCTAAGGTTTCGTCCCAGGAGGGAAGTGGCAAGCGAGATGGTTTGGGGTGATTGCTTTGACATTTATCTCATGAGGAGGGTGCCTAGACATGAACTTTTTTGTTTTCGTAAGACTAACAGTAACCCATACTGTTGTTTCAAAGCTGAGGACATGTAGTTGTGATAGCTGGTCACTCATTTTTGTTTGAGCATACTGTGATGGAATTCTCGGAAACTTTTGGGTAGCAAGTAATTTTAGATCAATATGCCAGTTGAAATTCACCGGTGTTGGGTGTAGAAGAAAAGAAATTGTTGGTTGCTGTGACTGCTTGTTTGTTTTTGGGGGCGTTAGCGTGCTAGACAACCGTTTGATCTTGCGCCGCGTCAGCCGCAGCCTTTGCAATAAGGACTGTTGTGATCTAGAGTTTTTCTGTTTTCGTATTGTGTGATGGGAGACTAATAAAAGTTTAGAAAATAAACTTCTTTTTTCTATTTTTCCTACCATGTGATGGGGCAATTCAGAACTTGAGCGCATGCACTCTGGGTGTTGAAAACTGGAGTGTACGAACCCGGGGGTTTCGAATGTAGAAGGCGAGATGGCGTACTATAACTCCATTTAGATATTAGGAAGATTTTGACTAACGTAGCCGTGGGTCCTATAAGAAAACCCGACAATTTTTAGAGACGATTTAGTACTCCCTCCGTTTTTATTTACTCCGCATATTAGATTTGGTCAAAGTCAAACTTTATAAACTTTGACAAAGTTTGTAGACAAAAATATTAACATATACAATAAGAAATCAACACCATTAGATTCATTATCAAATGTACTTCCACATAGTATAAATTTGTTATGGTAAATATTTATATTTTCTTCTATAAACTTGGTCAAACTTTAGGAAGTTTGACTTCAGTCAACTCTAATATGCGAAGTAAATAAAAACGAAGGGAGTAATATGAGATTATTACATTCATGTTTTACAAATACGATTTAGTAATAATAAAATCGTATTCATGTTTTACAATACCATCTACTCCCTCCGTCCCATTATAGTCTAAAAAAATTATGTTATCGCAAAGAAAAAAGTTTGTGAAGTTCTTTTTTTTGAGTGGAATTAAGTTTGTGATACGATTTAGGACTATCTCAATAGCCTAAAGTTGTTCCATAATAGAAAAAAAAGCCTAAAGTTGTGCAAATCCAAAATTCAAAAAAAAAGTACACCCACGCACGTCAAAAGACAGTGAAGAGCAGCAGTCCAAGTCCAAGCAGAGCAGCTTTGATCGGCGCGCTATTCCCACCCACGCACGTAACCTCCCCTCCCCACTACCACTCTGCTGCCACTGCTACTGTCACCCCTCCCCATCTCTACCCGCCACCCAGCGACCACTAGTATTTCTCCGTGGAGACTCCCAGCTCGCCCGCGGGCCACCCATGTCATCGACCGTGCGTACAGACTACACAATCATCGGCCCCACCGTCCCAGCGACGAACACGCAGCCCAGTCCCCGCTCCCTTCCTCTCCCCATCGGGCGCTCCCGTGAACCGGGTCCCCGTACGCCCATGAGCGGGCGGCGCTCCCGTGATCTCACCCACAGCCGTGCACCGAGTCCAGCGTGCGCCATCCCCCCAAATCGAGCACGAGCAGAGCCAAACCCAAAGCGAGCGAGGGAGGCTGGCTGGCTGGCCAAAAACCCCACTGGCATCTCCTTCTGGAAGCCTCCCCTGCGACTGCGAGCGTGACCCCGCCGGCCCATGGCGCCGCCGTTCGTCTACGCCCCGAGCTCCGGCACCGGCACATGTACGGCGAGGCTTCTTCCCCCCCCCCTCCTCTCTCCTTCTCCTTCTCCGTCTCTGCAGTCTCTGCCTCTCTCTAAGTAAGGGCGAATCGTCCTCTGTTTGCGCAGGTCAGGACGCCGCCATCAAAGCGGCCTTCGACGGCGACCTCCGGCGCCTCAGAGGTTGGCCTCTCCTCCCCTCCCCTCCTTCCGCAGTCCGCCCCCGTGTTCCCGACCTTCTCCCCGCCTTGCGATCGAGGCCGCGATTTGCTGGGTTGGGCTAGGGTTCAGCCTCTGGCCGCCGTACGTGGCAGTCGTCGAGTCTCCGGCGGCCGGATTAGATAATGCTGTTACAGTATATGAGATGATGCGAGTGCCGCATTGTTCCGTTGCCACACCGATCCGGGTTATATTTGCATTTGCAGGAAGGATCTCCCTTGTTACCATAATTTCCTTTCTGCACTTGGGTGGAGCAGTATGATGGTGTGCCATCTTATTCTTATTATGCTGAGTGCAGACCAGTGCCATGGTTGTCTTGTTAATTCGGTGTCAGCTTTCGCATTGTGTAGTCAATTAAGTGTACAATTTGGTGCTTACAGTGATTATTCTCCGAATTATGAAATCCTTTTGTGCGATTGCGGTCTTGTGGACCGTTCAAAGGGACACGCGAGTTATTCAGAATTTGGTTAGAACAAGTACTTGCACAGGGTGAGATGACGCAAATGCAATGCTGTTCCGTTAGGCACACCGATTCGGGTCCTATTTAATTTGCAGGGCACTAGGAAGGATCCCTTGTTAGCGTAATTTAATTAATTTTCCTCCTGCACTTGTGTGGACTCGTCTGACGGCGGGTCATCTTGTTGCCATGGTTACCTTGTTAATCTTAGTGTCAGTGTTCATATTAGATGTATATAGTTGTATACTGTAATTATACTCTGAATTATGAAAAAAATAATTGTGCGATTGCGGTCTTATGGGCAGTTTGTTGGGAATCTGGTTAACACAAGTCCTTGCATCGGGTACATGTTATGACTTCACGATCAGAGCACTGTTTTTTTTTGGGTCAAGTCTATGCACTGATTGACTGACTGTGTGTGTGCCCAAGACGTGAACACTGACACTAAAAAAAAGGTCCCTTCACTTTAGAAGTGCAAATGGGTAACCTTTTGGCTACCGTGGTAGTCGAGTTTCCGTCAGCTAGATTACATACTACACAAGATGAGCGGAGTAGTGTGATTCGGGTTATATTTGCAGGATGCTAGGAAGGGTCCCCTGTTAGCATGATTTTCTTTCTGCACTTTTTTGTGTGGAGTTGAGTAGTGTGATGGTGGTTTCTTATTATTGCGCTGTATGTAGATTATCTTGTTGATTTTGGTGCCAGCTTTCGTGTAGTAGGCAATTAAGTGTAAAATTAGGTTCATACTGTAATGTAACTGTTCTCTGAATTATGAAAAACAAGTTGTGCGACTGGGAAGCTGTCCTTGCACGGGGATGGCTTTACATGATCAGAGCACTATTTCTTTTGTCAAGTTTATGCACTGATTGACTCTGTGTCCAAGACGTGAACAAGTCCCTTTACTTTAGGAATGCAAATGGGAAACCTTTTGGGTACCCTCCAATCCTCTTTAGTTCAATCAAGTGAACTGAATTCCTGAAACCATAAATATAGTTCATTTGATTGAACTGAGGAGGGATGAAGGGTACCCTAAAGCTCACCAGTTTCCATGATTGCATCCCTGCTTGACTTAGTGAGGTTCTTGTCCATATATGCAACACATGTGGGCTTCTTTTCTTTTGGTTGTCTAGCTAGCTATGATTTGGCAGTTTGATTCATCAGTGTATTGATGCTTGGGTGTTTACTTTGGGTGAAAGGTACTGTAAAGAGTCTTGACGACCCAAGGGTGATCTTCTCTTTCGACATGGGTGGTGGCATTGGTGTGCTGCACATCGCAGCCGTCAGAGGGCATCTTGAGGTTTGCAAATACTTGGTGGAGGAACTCGGGGGAGATGTGAATGCTCCTGCTCCTGGAGTAGGAGGTCTTTCTCTAACTCTTCCTTCTTTTTTCTGAAAATTGGCACCTGTCATGTCTATGTTTCGCACCATGAGATGTCTGAATTGCGTTGTTGTGCTTTTTGATTGCAGACTTTGCAGGTGTGACACCCTTTATGTCATCTGCTCAGTCTGGCGATGTTTCTACTGTGAAGTATTTGCTTGATCATGGTGGTGATCTAACAAAGTCAGATGCTAAAGGACGCACAGTTCTCCACCATGCGGCATGCATAGGTAGCTCTCTTGGCCCCTCACCCATGCAATTTGTTTTTGTATTACAAAGCGTATCTCTGTGTAGGAAACTATGGATGATTCCTTTACTCTAATAATATCGTAGAAGAAAAGTTTTGTGATCATTTTTCATATGGTTAATATAGATTTATAACTAGTCAAAGCTGGATAAATTTTGCCCATCTATGATTTACACCAGGGTGGTCATTATAGTAGTAGTTACTTGCTGCTGTACACTTAGATGCGTAGCCACATGACTATTGCAATTATTTTATTCACCACAGGAAGCTGTACGGTCACCGAGTTCCTACTTTCAAAAGGAGTACCTGTTGACATAGACTGTGGCCGTGGTACACCACTCCATCAAGCTGCTACTAATGAACAAGATAAAACAGTGAAGATTTTGTTGGAACACCATGCAGATGTATATAACTCTTACCATTTCCCTTCTTATTTTTGTTTTCTAGATTTGATTTGCATAGATAGCTTGTTTTTATTTTGTTGGCTACTTGGATTGACAATTTATGGCAGCTCATAATCCATTTCTTTGTTCCTTTGTATTTTATAACAATTATTACTCTTGGCAGCCTAACGCCACTGTCATCGGAATTGGTACTGCCCTGATGGGTGCCCTTCTTTACCGTTCTTTGAAGTGCATGAAGCTGCTGATCAAGGCCAGTATTCTGTTTTCTATATCCGTTCATTGCTATGTTCTACCATCTCAACCATGCTTTTTTGTCAATCTACATGGAGAGGGAGCCGTGACACGTTCTATTCTACAATCCTTTTTACAGGGTGGTGCTGATGTCAATCGAGGGGGCTCCCTTCCGATGACTCCCTTAGTGTTCACTACAGGGTGGGGAGGCTATACAAACTTTGTGAAGTTTCTGTTAAAGGCAGGAGCGGATCCTAATATTCCTGATGCTGTATGTTCTCAATATTTTCTAGATGTATTCTATTGAAACTTGTACTGATATGAATTTAAGCTGATTTTAGGCTTTGACTATGCCATGAGAAGTTGCACACACCTACCAAAATATTGCATGTGTAGGCAAAAGGTAGGTGCGTGAGCTCCCAGTTTAACGCTTTATATCAACAAATGCATATCACTGTTGTTGACTATTCCCTCTGCTTGAAAATATTTGACGCTCTAATTTTTTCACAAGCCAAATTCTTTGAGTTTCATCAAATTATACATAAATTTACCAACATCTACCAAACCAAATTGTATTTAAAGAAATTTGACTTAGGAGAAAATGATATCATCAAATATTTTGGAACGAAGTAGGAAATTTTGGGTTCTTCTAGAACAACATGCTCTGTTCTGTGCACTAATGTATATTTGTATCCTTAGTCTGAAATGTTTTTGAATACGGTGGATGTCCTTGTATGGAGCCCACAAGTACCCACGATATAGATACGAGGTCTGTGCTTAACTTAACATTTGATGAGATACTGACATCTCATAATGTAGCATTCAGGGTATCCACATTTATCAAATGTACTCATCCAGCAATCACAAAAATGATTTGAATTCGCTTAGGCTGCGTTTGGATGTATGTATTCAACTTACTTTATGTTGTTTTCTTCATCCCAATCGTTGGTATTCGTTCATTTACTCTGAAGTGTCAAATTATATTTGTGCTTTCAATAATCGTAGAACAATTTTAAAATTCATATTTCCCTATAGTTATATGTATATATATAATTCATGGGGACTCGTAAAGGTTATGCCACTAAAAATCCATGTTACCTCTCAATCTCAACTATTGCTGAAATACCTGTTTTTAGTCCCTTGCTGAAGGAAGACCTTTTGGTATGCTGTAGGAGTATGTTGACTGTTTGAATTGCTACTAGAATTTAGAAATGTTTGCTGGGATGAATCCTGGTTGAAACATTTTGTACCAGTATTATGTAGACCCTGGTCCTCTCCCATGGTACTGTAGTTTCCTATACGGTTTGTATCTTTTCATTCATAATGTTCATATTCTTTTACTGCATTCTAGAGGGTCCTTTAATTATGTAGTTAATTTCAAAAGAGTTGACACTTTTCCTTTTGTTGCCCAGTATGGCAACTTACCAATAGAGCTTGCTGCTAAACGTGACTGCATAGAAGAAGTTGAAATGTTGTTTCCTTTGACTTCCCCAATACCAACTATCCCAAACTGGAGTATTGATGGAATCATCTCGCATGCAAAATTTGAAAGTGCAAAGCCACTGGTACGTTATTTATTGCTGTTATGCCCTGTAGATAAAATTTACTTGAATTCCTGGTCATATTTTTTGTTCGCCAGTCCTGAATTTGTCCATCAACTTGATCATCACATTTAAAAATAGTATCGTGACTTTTTTATGGGGTTTTCTTTAGAGCATCACCTCGCCAAAACAATAAAATTGAAGTAGTTAAAGCTCTTGAGAACAAACTACCAATTCTAAATTGGAAGGACCAGACTGGGACCCCTTATTTGTTGTCGGCTGTTCATTGGTTAAAAAAAACTTGGTTATTCAGTATCGATCCAATGAACTGTTGTAAACTGTTCGTCATGGCAGCCTTTAAGATACAGAAATGCTTTACAAGCATAATGCTTGTACATAGCTCGAAGCATGGTTCCTTTATTGTGGATTTGAAGTTGTGAACTGTGAAATACACCCATGTATATGCTGTTTTAGTAACATATAGTAATAATTTGACATATTAATTCTAAATTATGTTGGATCTTTTCCTCTTGTGATTAAAATCCTGTGTGAGTAACTGCTGCCTTTTGCTGTGTAACATAATGTGCACTTTGTATTGCAGCATAAGCATATCTAGATACCAAGCTATGAAGAATGTGTAACTAAGTTGTGAAGTGTCTATTTTAATCGGAATGTCTTTGAAATGATGCTTCATTCCTACATTTTTTTCCATTGTTTAATCATTCAGGATGGAAGGCAGCTTGAACAAACAAAAGCTACACTCAAGGCACATGCAGATCATTTATTCAGGCTGAAGGACTACAAGGTGGCATCAAAAGCATATGGTGTGGTAAGCCCCTTAAACCTTATGAAAAGCATGGTGGCTTAGAAGTTTTTTATATTAACAGGGAACCAATTGCAGAGCATTATTTGTTTGCTGAACAGTTTTCTGATATTGTTCTCTAGTTTCCTGCTTATTAGCTGTTAATTTGCCATTATTAAGCATTTCTATCGGATTAATATTATTTTGTGGGACTAATCAACCTGCCATGATGAGATGATAACCGTATAACCTGTTATGTTTGACCATAGGCAATAGATGTCGCGCCGAGTGCAACATTGTACGCGAACAGGAGTCTTTGCAAACTGCTGCTGGATGATGGTGAAGGTGCTCTGTCAGATGCAGAATGCTGCGACCTAACTGGGTGAAAGCTTGCTACCGTCAGGCTGCAGCTCACATGCTACTCAAAGTGAGTTACGACATGTCCAGCTTGCCATTGTGTTTCCCTACTCTGCAGTCTATATAGTTGCTCATGTTCCTTTGTTTTGCTCTACATCCAGGAGTATAAACAAGCTTGTGATGCTCTCCTGGACGCTCGAAAGTTGGATCCTGGAAACGTAGAGGTCGAGAGAGAGCTACGATAATCCACTGTCTTGTATTTATCTCTTTTGAGTATACGTTTTGCAAGCATGAACGGCATATACATCCATACTAGTGACCAGCAGTTGCACGCTGAACAGCGTGCCTACTGCCGAGTGACATCCTTCCATATATCTGATGGTGCTGCGATTACAGCTGAAATTTGTTTCATTTTGGTTATCTCTGTACAGGAAGGCCAGGGAATTAATGAAAGCTCATTGTGAGGCTGACAAGTGAAGTATGCTTTGCTGGGGAAACGCTCTTTTGGCTTGGATTAGCATAGTTGATCAACTGAATGTGATGGTACTTATGTGACCAGAAGAAGGCTGTGGGTACCTAACTAAAGTCTAACTCTAGAGTCGTTGAATTTCTATAGTCTTACTACTGCCACTTGTTGACTGCATGCTGAGAGGATTTGGTGTGAAAATGCGCTGTAAAACTTGTTTGACTCGCATCACAAGTTTTATTACTAGATCTAGCACAAATACTCTATCTCTGTTGAATATTTGCTGAGTTTTCAGACATCAGTAGAGAAGAAAAAAATGAAGCAGTACTACCCTCTCATTTGCATCTTCTACTCTCTGAACACGCATGAGGAAGTTTCTGCTCAACAACGTTGCTCGCTTACGGCTTACTGCTTCTCTGAATAAGCTGAATAAGCATGTGTTTTAGTCTACATGTTGATCATTTCAATTGTAATACATTTATGAACACTGTCATTTGTCATGACTTTGATCGGAAATCTTCGCTCAATCTAGAGGCGTTGTATGAAACTGGAGAAATTCCAAAGAAACTCAGAAGAATGTGACAAACTCCTAATCTAGAGGAGTAAATAAATATCTTGAGGCCAGGGACAGACTCTAGGTTCGAAACAGGATGCCTACAAGTCGCTTATTACTGTACATCTCTCTCTAGGCTAATTAAACACATGACATGAATTTATTCTTGCCCTGTCAAAGCCACTTTAGGCTCTTCAAAATGTGCAGGTTAGCACATTCTTGTTGATGACAGGTAAATGAAATTTCTAGTTTTTTTTTGCGGGAAAATGAAATTTCTAGTTATTGAAGAAAAAAAAAGTTGCTGATGTAAATATCTTTCATCATTAGATCCATCCATCAAATATATTCTCAAATTATATTTATTTGGTATTGTAAAGGTTGATCTGTTTTCTATAAATGGTCAGTGTAAATGTATTTTCTATGCGAAAAAGATGTAAATGTATTTTGAAATATATTTTTTGAATGTGTTCATGTATTTTGAAATATATTTTTTGAATGTGTTCATGTATTTTGAAATAGAAGGGCTTGAGATTGGGCCGTGACCAGCCTGCTTCCAGCATTTGGCCCAACCCAAGAAGAACATGCCCAAACCTAAGCAGGCACGAGCTCACTCCACTCGCTAGCCACTATAAATTGTGGAAATGATAAGCTATGGTAGGCATTGTGTGAGAACAATTATGAATATTGTCTTTTAGAATACCGAAGTGAATGATTTGTCTTTATCATACTAACCTATCTTACGAAGTTCCGTTAAGTTTTGTGTGATTGAAGTTTTCAAGTTTTGGGTGAGATATCAATATGAGGAGAATAAGGAGTGAAAATACCCTAAGCTTGGGGATGCCCAAGGCAACCCAAGGTGATATTCAAGGAAGATTCAAGCAACTAAGATTGGGGATGCCCCGGAAGACATCCCCTCTTTCATCTCCAACATTATCGGTAACCTTACTTTGAGTTATATTTTTATTCGTCACATGATATGAATTTTGCTTGGAGCGTCATTTTTTTGTTTTGATTTGCTTGTTGTTATTTAGAATAATGTTTTGCATCTTTCATTTTTATATAGGCGAAAGAAGTCAGTCAGGGGAGCCACGAGGGGCCCACGAGGGTGGCGGGTGCGCCCAGGGGGGTAGGGCGCGCCTCCCTACCTCGTGGCTTCCTCGAAGCTTCCCTGACGTCTACTCCAAGTCTCCTGGATTGCTTCCGTTCCAAAAATAACTCTCCCGAAGATTTCATTCCGTTTGGACTCCGTTTGATATTCCTTTTCTTCGAAACACTGAAATAGGCAAGAAAACAACAATTTGGGCTGAGCCTCGGGTTAATAGGTTAGTCCCAAAAATAATATAAAAGTGTTTAGTAAAGCCCATAAATATCCAAAACAGATAATATAATAGCATGAATACTTCATAAATTATAGATACGTTGGACACGTATCAGTGATGGAGACGGAAGTGAAGTTGTTGGAGGCGATGGCAGTGATGATGGATTCTCCTCCAATGCTCTGGTGCCACCAGAAGGGAGGGTGGAAGAGCCCCCTCCTCCTTCTTCCTTGATGTTGATCGATGCAGTAATTTGCCTCCTTATGTTTTGAAGATTGTTATCATAAACAGGGTGCTACTAATGTGTTTGCTAGTGCACACTACGTGACAAGTCCCTGAAATTGTGTGGAGTTTGGAACAAACTCCAAAGATAATCTCCTGCGAGGCAGCGAGGATTATCACAGAAGATTATGCGTGTCGAAAGTAACCTCCAAAAATTGTTGACGCAAAGCAATTGGTTCGGTGCATGTCCAAAGAAATTGGTTGCAACCGAGAAGTTTGAAGAGTGAGAAAAGACGTAGTATTTTCTTTCGTTGTTCTTCTTCTCTTTCTTGATTCATAGGACCACCATACTATTAAGAGGGGTATAGTATACGAAACTTACGGTCCTTTGATGCTAAACCAAATCATATGTGAGTTGAGAGAAATCCCTTTGTGTTTCAAATAATTACTTGCCAACAAGAGACACAGTTCTTGTTTGCCGCGAGAGATTTGAGTTGGACCGAGGAGTTAGCATTACGTGCTTCGCAAGTAATGTTACCGCTGTGCTCAAAATCCGACCGTTGGATACATGTTAGTTGGGCATTAGCTAGTTGTCATGTCCAAAATAGTCTTTTCCCCCTCAGGAAGACCGCGGCTATAAATAGCCACCCCTTCCAACATGCACCATTGGCTGCTCCATATGATTTTGAGAAGATTTGTGTGAGCACCCTCTCTCCCGAGTGATTTGAGTTTAAAATCCACGGAAAGAAAAACCCAAGAGTCAAAAAAGTGGATAGTGGTTTAGCATCATTAGAATCTAAGTCAAGTATGCTCCACCTATTACTCTTGAGAGCTACAAACTCTCTAGACGGTTAGGTGTCAAGTCTTTTAGTGACCAAGAGTAATTATGGTTCACGAAGACAACGTCTGTGAAGGTTTGGAGATCACCTCAAGCATCTACCACGAGTGATCGACATTGGTTGACGAATCTGTTGTCGATGAAAATAGGACTGTGTTCAATCACAAGTCCCTCCAACCAGACGTAGTCCATTTTGCAGATAGACGAACTGGTCTACCAAATCCTTTATCACCATGGAGCATCACTACTTACCTCTGTACTCAGTTTAGTTTCGATTATCTGTCATGGGTTATGTTTTGATCATGCGATTGTTTCTCGATGTCTGCCTTAGTTCCCCTTTGGTAGTTGTTATTCCTGTTAAGTTCACTGTTTTTCGTCTTTCCGCTGCTAGGTTCTGAGAGATTTGAAGTTTCTGAAAGAATTTTTAAAATCTCCCATTCACCCCCTCCGGTAGACATACTTCATTCCTACACTTGGCCTTCACTCTAGGTGGGAGAAGGGTTTCCCCTCTGATTTTTGGTGGCCATGGTTGTGGAGGACAAGAGCCGCCCCCGAGATGGCTCTAATTCTCGAGGGGATTTTTCTGGACGCTCAAATCCAAGTCATGTTATCGTGAGTGAATAGCATAAAACTACCACTTTTCGGGTTAGTTAAAGAACTAACAAAAATTTGTTTGTCATTGTTAACTACCAAAATCAAAGTTGGTTTAAAAAACCATATGACCCAGTGTTTTACAAGTGATCACGATTATGACAATTAGGGCTAACACAAAAGGGAACCGTTCGTTTGACCGTTACCTTACATCTAGGGCCCACATGTTAGTGTCTCATGTAATGTTTTCCAATCCCTCTTTTATTTTAGAAATTTACAAATATATGTCCTCTCTTTTACAGAATAACCCTGTAGGTTTTTTCAAAAGCAATCAGGTCACTGTAAAAAAATGAAAAGCAATCGGGTCCCTATAAGTTTTTAAAAAAAGCATTTGGGTCCCTATATGTTTTCGGAAAAAGAAATCAGGTCCCTAAGGAGAAGTCGGGCCCGCCCTGAGGAATAGTGTTGGCAGCTCGCCGGTGGCCAGGTCACGAGCCAGGTGTAAGAAGGCGGCTCGGCCGCCACATTCCTCGGCGCGAAGGCAGGACTCCTAAGGCAGGCGACGGGCTGGGTCCAGGTGGAGCTCCTTATCGGCCGTTGCTGTTGCTCCTGGCCGTGGCACGCAGTTGGCAGCGACCCATGTTCCCGAGCACGCCTAGCGGTGCCCTTGGGCGTCGTAGCTCGGGCTCCTGGCCATGGCACGCGACTGGCGGCGACCCGTGCCCCTGGGCGGCTATTGCTCCTCCGCGCGGCGTTCCTTCCCTCGAGCGACCCTGGCTTGGCACATGGTGAAGGGTGGAGGTGGCCGTCAGTGGGTGGTGGAGGTGCTGAAGCTCGGTCCTTCGTCAGGAGGAGGAGACGGAGAAGAAAGGGACAGTAGGAGAGAAGAAAAGATAGGAAGAAGAGACAACTTACATGTGGGTCCCACATGTAAGTTAACAGTAAAATAAAACGGTCAAACAAACAGATTGTTTAAGAGCGGGCCTGACCTGTCATAAACCGGTTTAAAATGTTAGCAACAGACGATTTGAGTTTTTGAAACAGCCGACATGAGTTTTGGTAGTTATGAGGACAAACAAACTTCTGGTAGTTTTTTGGATCCCTAATGTGAAAAGTGGTAATTTTATGCTATTCACTCTGTCACCGTTTATCTTTTCCTAGAGATCGGTAACTCCGAAAAAATCTGGAAAAAACAGGGTATCGGCAACTTCAGGACCAAGTTTGCGTGAAAAGGAGAGGTCCAGGGGCCTCCTAGAATGCCAAGGCGGCATAGCCCTTGGAGGTAGGGCGTCTACCGGGGGCGCCTTAGGGCATGAGCTATGGAAGAGAGTGGATTTTCTACTCTCGGGTGTAGTACACCCGAGTTTGCCAATTTATTTTTGGAAAAACGTGATCAAACAAAGTCAAAAAAATCTGAAATTTTGAGACATCAAACTTCATCAAATGTTCAAGCTTCTTGCAAAAATTCAGCCAAAAAAAACATCAGAGGAGCTCTCGCCAAAAAAAAACAAAATCGATGTTCAAAGTTTTGTGCAATGTTTGAGCATTGATTTTGTTTTTTTTTCGGTGAGAGCTCCTCGGATGTTGTTTTTGGCTGAAATATTGCAAGAGGCTCAAACATTTGATGAATTTTGTTGTCTAAAAGTTTCAGAATTTTTGGAATTTGTTTAATCACATATTTTCAAATTTGTGCAAACTCGGGTGTACTACACTGGAGAGTAGTCACACCTTTCCGGTTATGGAAGCATCACTATACTACTGCCCCATGCTCCACCTAGATAAAAAGTAACTTAAGCTAGTGTTTAATTATACCTTCATCCAACGGAAGCAGTAGTATTGTTAGTTTGTTACCCACCCTGAGTCTCCCCCAGTGGGTCCCCTCTGATGAAATATTTGCCCTTGAAATATTTCAGATATTTCCTGATAGCGTAGACATTCAATTGTCCTCTTGGCGGAAGTCTCCTGGTCCTGGTTCCTCACCACCTCGTACACCTCCGCGGTCGACGCCGGGTGTACATTCAATTAATTAGTAATGCCATGCAATTAATTAGTAAGAATGTAATTAAGTACATTCGTTGATTGAGTATGTGCAACAAAAGAAAGGTGGTGTGGTGGTTCACAGATCTGAAATTGAGCTAACAAAATTTATTTATTTTCCGTCTAAAGTATTTCCTTCATTTAAATAGAGTTGATTAACTAATTGAATTTAGTTTTCACATAAAAGTGTTCCATCAGTATTTCGACAAGGATTGAGGTCATGTTTATTTAAACAAGGATATGTCAAGAGTGAATGTTACCAAGTTTGGAGATCTAAACATGCAGGGTGATTTTATAATAAATAAATAAAATATCAGGAAGCAATCTGAATCATAACTGGATAATTAGACATAATTTAGTGATGAAACTGTTTTGTGCGAGCTACTGAACAGGGTAGAAGCATGCACGTAAAATTTCAAGAATTACCAAGGCATAGATCTGCAGAAATAAATAAAATTATGTTTAACCTCTCTGAATTTCCACCTGATTAACAAGGGAACATAGGAGTTTGGAATATATGTTGTCACTCTGTTGGGTTCCTCGAGCATGAATCAGTTTCTTGTCATTTCCAGATATCTCCAGGAACGCATGGAGCATGAATCAGTTTTCCAAGGTTCCTCGAGCACATTTGAGGCATGACTGCCTGCCTGAGAGTGTGGTGTGGAGATCATAGGATTCAGCTCTGTCAAGGGCTTGGTCGAGCAGCTTCCCTCCCTTCCAGAGCATCGTAAGTGCTCCGCTTCGGGAAACCTTTGGCATGGCCTTCTTAATTGTGCCATGTATCATCATTGATATAATCTAGTACTAGTAAAAAGGACTAAAGGATGTGCTTGTCTTAATTGGGCCATGCATGTATCATCATCCTAATGTAATCATAATGAAACGATGCCTTATTCCTTTTTAGATTATTATTATTGGATACATTATCTTGCATACACAATGTCTTGTCACTTTAGTTAAGCTATGGATTTTTTATCTCGGCGATGTCAGGGACGCAGCCATGAAAGCTTGAGAGTTCCATATATTTCCATCTAAAGACCAATATAGAACCCAATTATTGAGCTTGATGTTCAAGTGAAGATTGTTTGATGGTTTACAATATTCTTGTATGCATGCATCGACTCTAGCATTTTTCAGAGGCGCCTCGACAACGTTTTGGAGGCAATTTGAGTGACGCCACAAAATGGTGGTTTTAGAGGCTTCTTTAGAAATGCCAGAAAAAAATAAAAAATTCAAAGGCAATTTGAATAACACACAAACAATGTTTTGGAGGCAATCTACAGAACTAATCAATGGGGGCACTGTTAAAACTGCCTCACATAGCCTTTATAGGCGTTTCCAGAATGCCTTGCTTCTGGATCATTTCTAGCATAAATTCAGAATGTCTTCGAACATGCATACCAGCGTTTATTTTACTCCCTATGTTCACATTTATAAGACGTTCTAGATGGTTCAGACAGCTCCCAAAACGGTTTAAAATCATCTGTCTAAAACGACTTATGAAAAGGAACGGAGGGAGTACTTAAGGTACATGCTGTAGTGACACTAGACGAATGTTGTGTAAGATGGGCAGCAAGGTGCTCACACAAGGAATGTACCATGGCATTCAGTACAACTTTATTTTACTTGAATAAAAAGAAGTGAACCACGATACTGACCAATAAGCTGCTGCTGCAACAGATGATCAAAATATCACTGAATGACCTCACAGATCAGCAAACCAAATTAACCAACAATTTGTTATTATTTGAGAACATAGGAAAACTGATACAGATCAGTTTGTCAAATCTGCCACTAAAGGCCATCCTATTAAATTTACCTGATCATGCATGTACGGAACTGGTTGAAGCAGCTGGCAACATGTTTTATCTCTCTGTGCATCAACAGTAATATTTCTTCTAAACATAGCAAAATAAAGCCAGCTGATTGCAGAATAGCAACTACAAGTAGACTACTTTCATCAAACAGTTGAACTATCAAGTCACATAGCTTTGCTATCAGTAGTAATAGAACTAAAATATAGTAGAAATGTGCCTAGGCTTAGTAGCTGCTCAACCGTGACAAGAATGGTACACCCTGGACTGGAATGCAAAGAGAATAAGTAAGACATGAGCTATAAGAAGATCCAAGAGGGGTATGATGAAGTTGAGTTGCCAACTAAAACAGTTAACCACAGCGTTGCTATCAACCATCTCATAAATATATGGTTTTATTTTACGCCAGAGCCATCATCTGTTTCACAATACTACATAGTAGCATGGGGCATTCCACCAGGGAAGACATAATTAATATGCAGCAGCACAACCAGCAACCTAAGGCATGTCATCATATTACGAGTCTTTCCTATCCACAAATGATAGATTGAGTGCTCAGCCAGCTCTAGTCATCATTTTCCAAACGCAAATTTTTCTGGCGATGGATGCAGCACTTCAGACTGAAGATAGCACATCTGACAAACACGTTCTGCCTTGTAATGTCCACACGGAAATGCTTTCCCCACAGAAGGAACCTCGCTATCAACAAGACGGTTGCATGTCTTGCAAAGGCAATCCGCTGAAAAAACAAAGACACCAAAGCCACTAAGTCAACAAACATGCACAAGCAAGAGAACAATTGTGCACTTGTGTTCTGTCATCAAAGGATATATAAAAAAGAGGAAGCGAGGACATACAACTGCCATCACGACGAGTTCCCCACGCAAGATGAAGGCCAAACAAACTGTAGGCTTCAGTAACAGGCTCATCTGTATGTAAAACAAACACAAGCAAGGAAATAAACAAAAGCGGAATCAGCATAGAAAATGCATGGTGTAACAGCAAAGGCATTAAGAGCATTACTAGTAAAGCCTTCAAACCCTCAAACCCCTAAAAATAACCGTTTTTTTACAGTTTTCGCCGAAAAAACGCCGTAGACTAGAACCTCTAAACCCTCAAACCCGTAAAAAAATTTAGAGGTCCAACCCTCAAACCACTTTGCAATCTGTAGAAGTAGGGGTTGAGGGGAAAATCTTCCCCCAACCCGCACTCCTCCTCGTCGCTCGCTCCTCACTCGCGCGGGAGCCAACCGCTCCTCCTCCCGGCCTCCTCCTCCCGCCACCTCCCGCCGCCTCCTGCCGCGCCGGCCATGGAAGGCCCCGCCGCCGCCGCGCCCCCGCCCCGCCCGTCCCGTCCGCCTCGCCCGCCCCGGCGCCCGCCCCCGCCCAACCGACCGTGGCCGACATGGTGGCGGCGGGCGGGCCTCGTACCACCTCCTGCCGCCCCGATCACCGTCACCGCCCCGCCCACCTCGCCCGCACCGGCGCCCGCCCTCGCCGCCTCCCCGCCGCCCACTCCGGCTACCAAGAAGAGCGAGCCCATTGAAAAATATATCACGAGAGCACATTGAAAAAGATATATGTTATGACCAGCATATTAGGGGCTTAGCCCAGTGGGTTATGGCCCAAGTATCTTAATCATTATTAGGGGCTTAGCCCAATTATCTTATCGTATTAGGATCGTTTGCTTAGGAGTCAAGTAAACCTGTCTATATAAGAAGAGGAGATGTATTAATCTAATCAAGCAAGAAGCAATCAATATTTGCTCGGCTTCCCTTAGGGAGCCGGGAGACCTAAACCCTAGCCGCCTCTTGTGTCCGCCGCCGTCGCACCAGCCGCAAGGACAGCGCCCAGCCGCCGGCCGCCGCACAATCTCCTCCTTCCTCCTCCCTCCTTCCCTTACAGGCTACGCCCTAGACCGGGTAGAACCCTAGTTTCTACCAATTTGGTATCCAGAGACTCAGGTTCGATCATGTCATCATCCCCACCCACACCGCCGCTGCCCATCATCACCACCGCCCCGATGACCATGGCTGGGTCCCCAACGCCGCCGGCCCCGATCACCTCCGCGTCGTCGACGATCCCCGTCTTCATGCCGGAGGAGATGTCCAGCACCTTGCGGGACCTCGTGACAGCCGTCCAGGGCATGACCCTGTACCTGGCCGGCCCGCACGCCACCCCGCCGGCTGCACCCCCCGCCTACAGCCATCCGGCGCTGCCCTGGCCGATCCAGAACGCGTCTGGCCCGAGCGGGACGCCCCTGCTGCCGTCCCATGCGGGACACACCAGCAGGCCCCCGTCGCTGCTGCACCTACAGCCGCCCTCAGCCGCGGCCCAGCTTTGGCTGCCGTGGCCGTCCCAGGGCGCGCCTGCAATTGGCGGGACACCGCTGCTGCCTTTCCAGGCGGGGCACCACAGCGGGCTGCCACCGCCGCTGCTGCACCTGCAGCCGCCCCCAGCCGCGGCTCCCCTCTGGCCGCAGTGGCCCCCTACTGCCACCGCGGCTACCGTTGCGTCCGCCCACTCTCCACAGCAACCGCTGCAACTCCAGGCGCCACCTCTGTCCAGCTCCGGACTGCCGTCATCGGCCGGCCTGCCGATACACCAGGTCCGGTTCCCACCCTCCCCGTCGCCACTACCAGCTTGGGCGGCTGGGTCTTCGCCATCGTCGGTCTACACCACGGCTCCAGAGCAGCCGACCCCGTTTCCGCAGTTCGGCGGGCCATCCGGCTCCGTGGGTCCTTACCCGGAGTACTCCGACCAGGCGCCACCCGCCTCGCTGCTCCGCACCTCCGAGCTAGCTCGACACGGCGCTCCGACCCAGACACCGCTGCGGTTCGCCAAGATCGACTTCGTCACCTATGACGGCACGGAGGACCCCCTCAACTGGCTCAACCAGTGCGACCAGTTCTTTCGCGGGCAGCGCACCCTCGCCTCGGAGTGCACCTGGCTCGCCTCTTACCACCTCCGTGGCGCGGCACAGACCTGGTACTACACCCTCGAGCAGGACAAGGGCAGCATGGCCCCTTGGGAGCGCTTCCGCGGGAGCCGCTTGGCGGAGCTAGGCCGCTTTCCCTTCACCTCCACGGTTCAGGACTTCGCCGACTGTTTCCAGGCCCTGGCATGCCACGCTTCGGGCGTGACGGCGCAACAGCGGGCCGACCTCTTTGTCGGTGGACTTCCGGATCACATCCGCGTGGACGTGGAGCTTCGGGGACCCCAGGATCCCCAGATGGCCATGTACTACTCCCGCACGTTCGAGCGCCGCGCGGTGGCCGTCCAACAGGAGTCACCGTCCCAGGCCACTAGGTCGCTACCCTGGCCAGATCCCGCTCAGGATCGGCCTGCTCAGGCTTCCGCGGCACCCCTCGCCGTGACTGCGGCGCGCCCGTTCCGACGGCTCACCTCGGTTGAGCTACTCGAGCGTCGCCGCCAAGGGTTGTGCTTCAACTGCGACGAGCCCTACACGCCCGGCCACGCCTGCCCGCGACTCTTCTACCTGGAGGTTGCAGACTACATTCCGGAGGACGCCGTCGCCGCCGACCTTGCCGCCCCAGCTGTCACGAAGGTGTTTGACGCTGGTTGATCACCTCGAGGAGTTCAACAAGCGCTTCCTCACCTTACAGCTCGAGGACGAGCTGTTTGTGCAGGCGGGGAGAAGTGTTATGACCAACATATTAGGGGTTTAGCCCAGTGGGTTATGACCAAAGTATCTTAATCATTATTAGGGGCTTAGCCCAATTATCTTATCGTATTAGGATCGTTTGCTTAGGAGTCAAGTAAACCTCTCTATATAAGGAGAGGAGATATATCAATCTAATCAAGAAAGAAGCAATCAATATTTGCTCGGCTTCCCTTAGGGAGCCGGGAGACCTAAACCCTAGCCGCCCCTTGTGTCCGCCGCCGTCGCGCCCAGCCGCTGGCCGCCGCGCAATTTCCTCCGACCTCCTCCCTCCTTCCCTTACAGGCTACGCCCTAGACCGGGTGGAACCCTAGTTTCTACCAATATATAAATATACAATAAGCTAAGGTGGTTTCCGGCATCAAGCACTGGCTTCCTGTATATGATGACATGCATGCCTCATGGTGGTTGTTTGGGTTTTAGCACTGAAAGAGGTTTGAGTTTCCAGATCCAACATGTGGTATGTATGATGTGATGAATGAAGATAGCAATAATACATACCTAGCGGGGTGCACGAAACAACTCCTTCAAAACCATCTTTGGTAACAAGCTCATAAAAGAAGAGAGTTGGTCTAGGGGGAAGTAAGGAGAAGTAGCCGGAGTGCTTGGGGCTAGCGACGAAGTTGCCATGAGTCCAGCAAGAACCATTGTGAGGACTGCTGTATCTGGTCACCTTGCCAGGGGCAGGTACGTACTCATTTTCCTGACCAACCAACCATGGAAAATGAAATGAGTGCATGTTAGCAATAAGCAAGGTAAAACAAAAGCAGAACAATGACTGAATGACTAGGGTTAAGTTAACAACAACCTTCAGTTTTGCAGTTTCTAGTTAAAAAAACTTGTAAGAGGACAAGTATATGCCAGTCGGTGGCAAATAACCCACAAACATCATCTTCTCGAGATAACCGTTTTATATATGACAGTAGGAGAGCGATCAAAATTGAAATTGTTTGAAGGCCGCTTGAGATTTTGGAAGAGTTATTAATGACTGCATATATAGGGCCGGGGTTGTTTGGTTGTGGGACAAATCTACCATTTTAAATCAGTGTGCACATAGCTAGATAGATACATGGATCGGAACCAAGCAAGCTGCAAAAGAGCAAAGCGAGAGGAGTAGATACAATACATACCGGATGATTTAAGTTATAGTGGCGAAGGCATTCCATGACGAGTTGATGATCTTGAGCTGCTGCTACCTCAGAGGGGCTCGGCATCATCATCATCATAGAACTATCAAGATACAAGATATATAAGATAAACACGGATGAGTTAGTTAGGTACGAGGAGTAGGGAGATCTCTTGTTACCTGTTCCAGTTGTGTTCGACCCTGTCGAATGGTTCAGGCTCAGGCTGTGGCTGTAGGGATGATGGTAGGCAACGGGACAAGATGAGGGACCAGGGCGACGCTGAAGCTTGAGGCTCTGGCTGTGGCTCCGAGGAGGCCCACTCCGAGAGCAAGGCCTCCCTCCTCGCAATCAGGTCCAGAGCATCCGGAGAAAGGCTGAGGCTGAGGCGAGGTCCCATCACCTTGGCTCCCACGAGGGAACGAGTCTCCCCTTCCGCGGCAGCGGCAGAAACCTTGGCTGACCGGCGCGCTCCCCTTCCGACGACGACGAGGGGACGAGCTTCCCCTTCCGCGGCGCCGGCCATCTCTCTCTGTCTCCGATTGGGGATTGGGGATTTTTTTCGGGGGCTAGGGTTTGCTTTGCTTGCGTGATTCGGCCACACACAGAGTAATAAATAAAGTAAAGTAAATAGACACGGCTGAGGAGACCGAGTCGGCCAAAAATAAACACACGCACCGAGTCGGCCCACGACTCGAGACGACGGCGGCGGCGGAGGCGGAGGCGGAGGCGGCGGCGGCGGCGGAGATCATCAAGCAACAGTGAGAACACAAACCACCACCAGATTTTATTCTTTTTCCATACAAGTCTGCATTTTCCTGCTTATGTGTGTGTCTTAGTGGTATGGTAGCAAACAGCAGTTGATTCGTTGAGTTCATGTCTTGTGGTGATCGATCTGGGGCAGTAAGTTCTGTGATGGATCGATGCTGGCTCAGGGGCCTCTTGCATTTACTTTGTGCATCGGGTTCCTGTGATGCTGTTTACTCAAGTGGCTCGCACTTCGCTCCTGTTTGCTTGCGGCGCTGAGCAAGAAGGTTTAAGATCGCAGGCAATTTGATTTCGCAGCAGCTTTTCCCAGCCGCTATAGCGGGCTATTGCGGCCGCTAAGCCATTTAGCGGCAAGTAAATAGAGTGCATATTCAGCAGTAAAACGGGGTATTCTCATCAGGAACATTGGTAGGAGATAGGATCCTACCTGGTCTAGGGCGTAGGTTGTACGGGAAGGGGAATGGTTGACGGAGATGCGATCGCGGCTACCGGCGGCGGGGCGCTGTGGCGCGATCAAGAAGAGGCGGCGGCGGCGCAAGAGGCGGCTAGGGTTAGGTCTCCTGGCTCCCTTCAGGAAGCCGAGCAAATAATATTGCTTCTTTGATTAGATTGATACATCTCCTCTCCTTATATAGAGATGTTTACTTGACTCCTAAGCAAACGATCATAATAACGATAAGATAATTGGGCTAAGCCCCTAATAATGATAAGATAACTTGGGTCACAACCCACTGGGCTAAGCCCATAATATACCGGTCATAACACTTCTTTCCGCCTGCACAAACAGCTCGTCCTCAAGTTGTAAGGTGGGGAAGCGCTTGCTGAACTCCTCGAGGTGATCAACTAGCGTCAAACACCTTCGCGACAGTTGGGGCGGCCATGTCGGCGGTGACGACGTCTTCCGGAATGTAGTCTGCAGCCTTCAGGTAGAAGAGTCGCGGGCAGACGTGGCCGAGAGTGTAGGGCTCGTTGCAGTTGAAGCACAACCCTTGGCGGCGACGCTCGAGTAGCTCGGCCGAGGTGAGCCGGCGGAACAGGCGCGCCGCGGTCGCGGCGAGGGGTGCTGCGGAAGCCTGAGCAGGCCGACCCTGTGCGGGAACATCTGGTCAGGGTAGCGACCTAGCGGCCCAGGACGGTGATTCCTGCTGGATGGCCACCGCGCAGCGCTCGAACGCACGGGGGTAGTACATGGCCGTCTGGAGATCCTGGGGTCCCCGAAGCTCCACGTCCACGCGGATGTGATCCGGAAGTCCACCGACGAAGAGGTCGGCCCGCTGCTGCGCCGTCATGCCCGACGCGTGGCATGCCAGGGCCTGGAAACGGTCGGCGAAGTCCTAAACCATGGAGGTGAAGGGAAGGCGGCTAGCTCTACCAGGCGGCTCCCGCTGATCGGTGGCCCAAAATGAAGGAGGCAGAGCTCGCGGAAGCGCTCCCAAGAGGGCATGCTGCCCTCGTCCTGCTCGAGGGCGTAGTACCTGGTCTGTGCCGCGCTGCGGAGGTGGTAAGAGGCGAGACAGGTACGCTCCGAGGCGAGGGTGCGCTGCCCGCGAAAGAACTGCTCGCACTGGTTGAGCCAGTTGAGGGGGTCCTCCGTGCCGTCATAAGTGGCGAAGTCAAGTTTGGCAAACTGTGGCGGTGTCTGAGTTGGAGCGCCATGGCCGACTGGCTCGAAGGTGCGAAGCAGTGAGAATTGGGGCGCCCAGTCAGCATGGCCGCGGCCCGTGGAGTGCCCCGCCGAGCCGGAGTGATCGCCGAACTGCAGAGTGGGTGCCGGCGGGTCTCCAGCCGACGTGTAGATGGGTGGCGGCGATGATCCGGTCAGCCAGGCCGGTATTAGGGACGGTGACGGCGGGAAGCGCACTTGCTGGATCGGTATGCCTCCCTGTGTGGGTGACCCGGGCCCCATGCTGGACGGGGGCGGGGCCGGCAGCTGCGGCTGTACGGACCCGGGTGGCGTGGGGGCGCAGCAAGGGCCGGGGCCGGCCACTGCGGCCATTGAGACGCGACAGTGGGCGGCGATGGGCCGACAGCTGGGGCTGTGGCTGCCCGGACCCGGGAGGCGTCGGGGGTGCGGCGATCGCCAGAGCCGGCCACTGCGGCCAGTAGGGGGCGACGGCGAGCGGCTGCTGACCGGGCCAGTGATGGTGTAGAGGCCCGATCGGCGCCGTGGTGGCTTTTCTATGTGTTATGCATGTAGGTAGAGGATGGTGATTAATGCAGTCTTGTAAAGTGTATAAGACGAAAAGCAAAAGCCGCAGTCTCCGATGCAGGCGGCTCCTCCTCTGCACCAGTTGCCGAGATATCTCAATTTGACTTTATTGGAATCTTTTTTTTACAGTTGCACATTAGATTGGTAGCAGTTGGCATTCCTTACTTTTGTTGTTACACATGAAAATGATTGTGGTGGACAGTAATGTTTATGGATGTTCTATAACCGACTCATTGAAACTTCTTTCGGTAAGGGTTTTGTCCGCATCCGCTTATGTACAAGGTGTAGATGTACCTTATAGTATTTTGCATTATTCATAGTTTTAGTGTTATCTACCTTGTAGAACGCAAAACTTTTTCGGTGCAGTTTGCATTCAGATGACTCATGCTGTATTGGAGTTGGCACCATTCTTTATCTTTAGTTGCACAAAAACTTGTCTGCAGCTGGCATTTTTAATTTCTCTTTTTCCCCTTGTGTTAACATTCTCAATAGAGTGAAGTTGGAGGGGAAGGAAATGAAGCAAATGTCCCCCATCGACTTTCACATGCTGGGACGATCAGGGCCTCACCAAGGAGGTTTGTCAAGATGAATAAGGATCTGACGCATGTTCAAAGGACTTTCCTCTACAAGCAGATGTTAGGAGTCTTAGTAAAGTTAGTCGACACATTGCCTTCGGAGTTGACCAAATTCCTGGTCCATTCTGCATTGGTCTTTCCAGTAAGGGGCACGATCCTAGTTGACGCTACCAGTGTGCACAAATTTTTTGGTTTACCAGACAGAGGGCCATGTCTGAAGTATACTATCGAAAAGGAGGCGGTCAAGATATTCAATGAGATTTTCCACCATACCGGGCCAACAAAACACCCCATGGTCACCTCATTTTGCAAAACGATGAAAGCGATGAAGGGAGCAACTGATGACAAGTTCCTCAGCGGGTGGCCTGCACTTGCTTTCAATTTTTTCTTAGCTCCTACCAATAGTCTTTCTCTAAGCCCGCACTGCTATGGGGTTGTGTTGAAACCCAGATTGTTGTAATGTATGCTTGTTCTTTGCTGAACACATAAACGAAGCATTCCGCAACATAGGCGAGGATAAAGCAAACAGTTTGTTCCTGCATGTACCATCTAATGGGTTAGTAAATTAAAATGATAGCTTAGCAGACATAGTTTTTTGTACCTGGTGGTTTTGACCATGCATTGCTCACATGCTCTCTTTTTTATTTGGGGGATGGCCTTACGCGAGGGGTTCGACAAAGGGGATCCCCTGGCCCCTGCTCTTTTCGTCCTAGCTATGGACGTGCTACACACCGCCATCAAGTGGGCCATGGAGCACGGCCTCCTCTCTGACCTGGGGCTCCACAACAAAGTGTCGTGTATATCAATATATGTTGATGACATCATGGTGTTGCTCAAGCCCCTCCCCATGGACTTCCAGGTGATCGCGGTCTTGCTGCAGCTGACTGGTGAGACCTCACCCTGAACATCAACTTTGAGAAGAGCACCGTCTCTTGCATTTGCTGCAATTGCAGACACCAGAGTCTTGCAGTGCGGCCTCAAGCCATTGCCTATCGTCTACCTCGGACTGCCGGTCACACCTGGTAGACTGCGGAGGACAGACCTCTGGCTCATTGTCGAAAATGCTCCAAAAATAGGAGGGTTCGTCGTCACGCCTGCAGGCCACAAGTGGATGGCTAACTCTCATCTGCTCAGTTCTGGTGGCCCTGCCCAATCACTTACACTCCCTCTTGCCGCTCCCAACCTAGGTAATCAAGATCCTTAACCACAAGTGCATGGAATTCTTGTGGAAAGGGGAGGAAGAGATCAATGGAGGTCACTGTCTGCTGCCATGTTGCAGAGTCTACATGCCTACCAGCAAGGGAGCTGTGGGTATTCTCAAGCTGCAACTTTTTGTCATCGCCCTAACCTGCGCACAAGACGAAACGATGGACACCGCCGTCGACATGGACGACGAGCTCGACGACGCTGAGGAGTAGGTGGAGGAGAAAGAACAAGGCGGAGCCGGAACCAGTGCCGAAAGGGAGAAAGAAGAAGCGGGCGCCCAACGCCAGGCCGGGCGAACCTCGCGTCAAGTGGACGTCGAAGGAAGACGAGTGCCTCGCCGAAGCGTGGAAGACCGTCAGCATCAACCCGATCATTGGCTCGAATCAGAACGCTGACACATACTGGAGAAGGATCAAGACGGCGTTCGACGAGCGCAAGTTGGTCGACCCTGACTTCACCAACATCTACATGGACCGCGGCGAGAAGGCCATGGCGAATCACTGGGCGGCCATACAGACGGCCTGCAACAAGTGGCATGGGATCGTAGAGGAGGTTGCGGCTCACCCGGGAAGCGGCGCCAATGTTGAGGGTCAGGTATGGCCATAATTCGCCGGCCCAGTTCGTCACCGATACTTTTTCTCCTCGGCTGTGTAGATGGTTCGGATGTTCAACATGTTTCGCCAGGACAATGGTGACCAAGAGTTCAAGTTCCTTCATGTGTTCTCTAGGATCGAGTTGTGCGAGAAGTGGAGGGAGGTTCGGCTCAGTCTCGCCAAGGCCAAGGAGACCTACAAGCCGGACGCGCCTGCCCCGGCGGCGGCAGAAGGGCACCCTGATGGCAACAAGAGAGCCAAAGCGGTGAGGGACGCGGCGCCCGCTGCCGAGCGGATGCAACCTTCGATCGAGCAGTGCATCACCGACGCCAAGAACATCGCCGCCAAGAGGAAGGAGAAATCTGACGCGAGGTGGTCGACGTTGATGATGAAGCAGGACGTCAAGCTCGACCTTCTTAGGACTAACGTCACCGCGAAACCGACCTTGCGTTCTTGATGGTGGTAGACATTTCGACGACGGACGAGCAGGTGAAGGCGTGGTACCTGGTGGAGCGCAACCTCATCTTGAACCAGATGCCCGGGCTGACGGCGACCATCGCCCCGATGCCCACGACGACACCAACGCCGGCGACCAGCCCGAGCACAGAAGCCACGCCGACGCCGACCCCGAGCAGTCCCACGGCAGAGGAGCCTGCCGTTTGATGTGTTCCATGCCTATAATTCCTTCCCTTTTTGATCGCCGAACTTTTGACTTTTTTTGGCAGCACGAAAGACAAGTTTGAATTTTTGAGCGTTCGGGACTCGAAACCCGGGGGCGCGACTGGAAACTCGATCGCCCATAAGGCGAAAAAACCGCCGGCGCAAACGCCAAAAGGCATTCGCCGGTTGCGCTGGGGCCAACCGGCTGGAGATGCTTGGCTGAGATTCCAAATGCGCATGTGGGCCACCCATGTCATCGACCGACCTTGCGTACAGACTAATCAGCCCCAGTGACTTGAACACACCCCAGCGGACGCTCCCGTGAACCGGGTCCGCGTACGCCAGGAGCGGGCGGCGCTCCCGCGGCCTCAGCTACAGCCGTGCACCGGGTCCAGCCTCCAGCGAGCCCCAAACCGAGCAGAGCGAGCGAGGGAGCGCTGGCCAAAAGCCCAAAACCCCGGTTGCATCCCAGTCCAGTTCATTCAAAAGAAAAGAAAAGAAAAGAAAAAACTCGTTCGCAATTGGCAAAGCCTTCCCTTCTTCCGGAAGCCTCCCTGCTGCTGCTGCTGCCTCTGCCAGCGCCACCGCCAGAGCGACACGGCCGTCCATGGCTGCGCCCTTCGTCTACACCCGCAGCTCCGGCGGCGGCACCAGTACGGCCAGCCTCCCCCCTCCTCCCCTTCTCTCTTTTCGACTCTCTCTCTCTCTCTCTCTCCGACCCTCGCTCTCTCTAAGTACGGCGCTTTGTGTGTGCAGGCCAGGACGCGGCCATGCGGGCGGCGTTCGACGGCGACCTCCGGCGCCTCAGAGGTCAGCCTCTCCCCTCCCCCCCAGCTTTACCCCGCCCCGCGAGGCCGTAATCTGTTCGGTCGGGCTAGGGTTTTGCTTCCGGCTGCCGCGGCGGTCGAATCCCCGGCGGCCACATGACATAATGCTGTTCAACGATGACGCGAATGCCACCATTGTTCCTTAGCCTTACCAATTTGCACTTGTGTTGAATCCCCGGCACTGGTAGCGTAATTTAATTTTCCTCCTGCACTTGTGTGGAGCACCATGATGGCGGGTTGTCCTGTTATTATGCTGCAATATTCTAGCCAATTGAAGTGTAAAACTAGGTGTATACTGTAATTGTTCTCTGAATTATGAAAACAAAAATTGTTCTCCGAATTATGAAAGCAAGCATTGTTCTCTGAATTGGGGCGGGGGGACTTGTTGGCGCAATTTTCTTTCTGCACTTGTGTGGAACAATGCTGTGATTTTCCTTTTAATTTGGCGTCAGCTCTCGCATTGTAGTCAATCAAAAGTGTAAAATTTGGTGTATATAGTTATTGTTCTCCGAATTATGAAATCTCTTTGTGCTATTGTGGTCTTGTGGTCTTTCTGTAAATTTGGTGTATATAGTTATTGTTCTCCGAATTAAGTGTAAAATTAGGTGCACGCTGTGATTTTTCTCTGAATTATGAAAACAAAAATTGCTCTCTGAATTGGGGAGCGTTTCTGCACTTGTGTGGAGCAGTATGATGGTGGGTCATCTTATTATTATTATTATGCTGCATGTAGACTAGTACTATGATTGTCTTGTTAATTTGGTGTCAGCTTTTGCATTCTAGTCGATTAAGTGTAAAATCTGGTAATAATTCTCTGCATTA
Source organism: Triticum urartu (assembly GCF_003073215.2). NCBI lineage: Eukaryota > Viridiplantae > Streptophyta > Magnoliopsida > Poales > Poaceae > Triticum > Triticum urartu. Next base: position 734,094,574 of record NC_053023.1, on the reverse strand, counting down.
AATAATCTTTGTCTGCGATTGTGGTCTTTTGGACTGTTCAAAGGGAAAGGCGAGTTATTCAGAATTTGGTCAAAACAAGTGCTTGCACGGGCGGGGCACATCTTATGACTTTACGATCAGATCACTATTCTTTCTGTCATGTCTATGCACTGATTGACTGTGTGTCCAGGATGTGAACCAGTCCCTTGACATGAGTGGAAATGGGAAGCCTTTAGGGTACCCTCCAACCCTCATTAGTTCGATCAAGTCAACTCAATTTCCGAAATCACAAATATACTTCATTTGATTGAACCAAGGAGGGATGAAGGGTACTCTAAAGCTCACCACTTTGCATGATTGCATCCCTGCTGGATTTAGTGAGGTTCCTGTCCATATATACAACACATGTGGGTTCCTTTTCGTTTGGTTGTCTAGCTAGTTATCATTTGGCAGTTTGATTCATCAGTGTATTGATGCTCGGGTGTTTATTTTGGGAGAAGGTACTGTAAAGAGCCTCGACGACCCAAGGGTGATCTTCTCTTTCGACATGGGTTATGGCCTTGGTGTGCTGCACATCGCAGCCGCCGAAGGGCATCTTGAGGTTTGCAAATACTTGGTGGAGGAACTCGGGGGAGATGTGAATGCTCCTGCTCCTGGAGTAGTAGGTCTTTCTCTAACTCTTCCTTATTTTTTCTAGAAATTGGCACCTGTCATGTCTATGTTTTGCACCATGAGATGTCTGAATTGCGTTGTTGTGCTTTTTGATTGCAGACTTTGCAGGCATGACACCCTTTATGTTATCTGCTCAGTCTGGCGATGTTTCTACTGTGAAGTATTTGCTTGATCATGGTGGTGATCTAACAATCAGATGCTAAAGGACGCACAGTTCTCCACCATGCGGCATGCACAGGTAGCTCCCCTGGCCCCTCACCCATGCAATTTGTTTTATATTACCATGCGTATCTCTGTGTAAGGCACTATGGGTATGCTTACTCCAATAATATCGTAGAAGAAGAAAATATATTTTTGATCATTTTTCATATGGATAAATTTGCCCCATTTATGATTTACACCATGGTGATGGTGGTCATTATAGTAGCAGTTATTTGCTGCTGTACACTCTTATGTGTAGCCACATGACTTGTGCAATTATGTTATTCACTGCAGGAAGCTGTAAGGTTACTGAGTTCCTACTCTCAAAAGGAGTACCTGTTGACATAGACTGTGGCCGTGGTACACCACTCCATCAAGCTGCTACCAATGAACATGATAAAACAGTGAAGATTTTGTTGGAACACCATGCAGATGTATATAATCCTTACCATTTCTTATTTCATTTTTCATTTCAGAGTTGATTTGCATAGGTAGCTTGTTTTATTCTGTCGGCTACTTGGATTGACAACTTAAATTTGACAGCTCATATTCTATTTTTGTGTTCCTTTGTGTTTTATAACAATTATTACTCTTCGCAGCCTAACACCACTGTCATCGGATTGGGTACTGCCCTGATGGGTGCTTTATTGTATCGTTCTTTGAAGTGCATGAAGCTGCTGATTAAGGCCAGTATTCTATTTTCTATATCTTTTCATTGCTTTGTTCCGATTTTGCTTAATCTACCATCTTTGCCATGCCTTTGTGTCGGTCTACATGGAGAGGGAGCCGTGAAACATTCTATTCCACAATCCTTTTTACAGGCTGGTGCTGATGTCAATCGAGGGGGCTCCCTTCCGATGACTCCGTTAGTGTTCACTACAGGGTGGGGAGGCTATACCAACTTTGTGAAGTTTCTGTTAAAGGCAGGAGCAGATCCTAATATTCCTGATGCTGTATGTTCTCAATATTTTCTAGATCTATGCTATTCGAACTTATGCTGATATGAATTTAAGCTGATTTTAGGCTTTGACTATGCCATGAGAAGTTGCACACACCTACCAAAATATTGCATGTGTAGGCAAAAGGTATGTGTGTGAGCTTCCATTTAACTGTTCATATCAACGATGCATATCATCGTTGCTGACTATTCCGTCTGTTCGGAAATATTTGACGTTCTAGTTTTGTCAAATTCTGTGAGTTTCATCAAATTATAATAAATTTACCAACATCTATCAAACCAAATTGCACTTAAAGAAATCTGACTCAGGAGAAAAGGATATCATCAAATATCCCTCTGATCCAATAAGTGTCGTGGTTTTAGTTCAAATTTGAATCAGTGGGAGTAGCACATTTTGACTTCTTCTAGAACAAGTGAACAACATGCTCTGTTCTTTGTATAGTTTTATATCATTAGCGTGAAATGGTTTTGAAGACGGTGAATGTCCTTGTATTGAACCCACAAGTACCTAAGATATACCAAGTGTTTCCCTATTTAATATGAGGTCGGTGCTTAACATTTGATGAGATACTGAGATCTCATAATACAGCATCCAGGGTAGCCACATTTGTCAAATGTACTCACCCAGCAATTACCAAAATAACTTGAATTCTCTTAGGCTGTGTTTGGATGTATGTATTCAGCTTACTTTATGTTGTTTTCTTCATCCCAATTGTTGGTATTCGTTCATTTACTCTGAAGTGTCAAATTATATTCGTGCTTTCAATAATCGTGGAACAATTTTAAAATTCATATGTAGCTACTTTCTCCTATAGTTTTATCTATATAATTCATGGGGATTCATAAAAGGTATGGCACTAAAAATCCCTGTTACCTCTCAATCTCAACTATTGCTGAAATACCTGTTTTTAGTCCCTTGCTGAAGGAAGGCCTTTTGGTATGCTGTCGGTGTATGTTGACTGTTTGAATTGCTACTAGAATTTAGAAATGCTTGCTGGGATGAATCCTTGTTGAGACATTTGGTACCAGTATTATGTAGACCCTGGTCCTCTCCCATGGTTATTATAGGGTGTGTTTGGTAGCATGTATGGACCTAGCCTAGTTGTTCTCTATCATACATGCTGAGTGTAGACATGCTGAGTCCATGCAGTTGTTGTTGTTTGGCAGTGATGTATGCGTTGAGACATGCTGAGCTGAGATTTTGTTTGGTAGGCTGCATGTGTTTAGACATGCTGAACAATTTCGAATTCTGAATATATTTTTTGAATGATGAACAAAATCGAAAAAATCTCAACACAAATTTAAACATATTTTGAAAATTTAAATAAAATTTGATATTCTAAACTTTTTTGGAAAATTAAAATAAATTTTGAAATTATTTTTTTAATTTGAACATATTTGAAATTACGAGTTTTTTTGAAAATTTAAACAAAATTTGAAAAATTTATAAAAAAATAAAATTCTATTTTTTCAAAATTCAAACAAATTTTGATTTCCTTTTGAAATTCCGAACATTTGCGATTTTTTAGAAAAATTGAAATTTCAAATATTTATTGAAAATTCGAACAAATTTTGAAATTATGATTTTTTGAAAGTTTAAACAATTTTGAAATTCAAACTTTTCATTTTTTCTGAAATTCTAAGGTTTTTCGAAAATTTAAACAAAATTTGAAATTCTGATTCTTTTTGAAAAAATAAACATATCTGGACGTGGTCTGATCGGTGGGGACGAGTGTCAGGGCCAGCATAGCTGCCTCGATGCACCCTGTCTGGGGTGCATGAGATGAGCATGGCTGAGGGCACTTTTATGCATCAGATGAGCATAGCTCAGATGAGCCCATGCACCCTACCAAACAAGCAAAAGTGGGTCGGATTGGGAACTTTTGCCCTCATACACCCTTCATGCACCCTACCAAACACACCCATAGTTCCCTCTATGGTTTATATCTTTTCATAATGTTCAGATTCTGTTACTGCATTCTAAAGGGTCCTTTAATTATGTACTCCCTCTGTTCCACATTGTTGTCGTGGTTTTAGTTCAGAAGGACAATAATTTTGGAATGGAGGTAGTAGTTAATTTCAAAAAAGTTGACATTTTTCCTTTTGTTGCACAGTATGGTAAGTTACCGATAGAGCTTGCTGCTAGACGCGACTGCATGGAAGAAGTTGAAATGTTGTTTCCTTTGACATCCCCAATTCCAACCATCCCAAACTGGAGTATAGATGGAATCATCTCGCATGCAAAATTGGAACGTGCAAAGCCACTGGTACGTTATTTATTCTGGATAATGCTTGTACGTAGTCCAAAGCATGTCTCCTATATTGTGCATGTGAAGTTTTGAACTGTGAAATACACCCATGTATATGCTCTTTTAGTAATACTAGTAAGCGTACGTGCAATGCACATTCATATTTGGTAGAATATAATTTGTAGAGATATTTGGTAGAATATTAATTGCACATTGATATTAGGTAAGATATTAATTGCACGGTAATTATGTGATTATCGCTGATATTGATATTTGGTATAACATTTATTGCATGTTAAACATGTAGAGCGTTTGTCATTGAAGCAATCTTGGTCGTTGGATTGACATTAATTGATGGGCCAAGATTAGTTGGATCTGCCCCTTTGGGTCTTTTTTTATTGGTATAGATATAGATATAGATATAGTAATAATTTGACATATTAATTATAAATAATGTCGGACCTTTTCCTCTTGTGATTAAAATCTTGTTGTGTGAGCAACTTCTGCCATTTGTTATGTTAGTATACTTGAGAAGTTACCAAATGTGCACTTTGCATTGCTGCATAAGCATATCTAGATACAAAGCTATAAAGAATGTCTAACAGAGTTGTTAAGTTTCTATTTTAATTGGAATATATCTTTGAAATGACGCTTCATTCCTACATTTTTTTCTTCCAATGTTCTATCATTCAGGGTGGAAGGCACCTTGAACAAACAAAAGCTGTACTCAAGTCACATGCAGATCAGGCATTCAGGCTCAAGGACTATAAGTTGGCATCAAAAGCATATGGTGTGGTAAGCCCCTTAAACCTTGTCTATGGAGTATGGTGGTTTAGAAGGTAACCTTTTTCTATTAACAGGGAACCAATAGCAGAACATTATTTGTTTGCTAACCAGTTTTCTACTATTGTTCTCTAGTTTCCTGCTTATTAGGTGTTAAATTGCCATTAATATGTATTCCTATTGGATTAATATTAAATCTGCGGGACTAATCTTAACCTGCCACAGTGAGATGATACTCGTATAACCTGTTATGTTTGACCATAGGCAATAGCTGTCGCGCCGAGTGCAACATTGTACGCGAACAGGAGTCTTTGCAAACTGCTGCTGGATGATGGTGAAGGTGCTCTGTCAGATGCTCTCAGATGCAGAATGCTGCGACCTAACTGGGCGAAAGCTTGCTACCGTCAGGCTGCAGCTCACATGCTACTCAAGGTGAGTTCCTACATGGTCCAGCTTGCCATTGTGTTTCCCCACTCTGTTCAGTCTATATAGTCGCTCATGTTCCTCCTTTGACGTGCTCTATGCCTAGGAGTATAAACAAGCTTGTGATGCTCTCCTGGACGCCCAAAAGTTAGATCCTGGAAACACAGATGTCGAGAGAGAGCTACGGTAATCTGCCAAGTGACATCCTTCCATATATCTGATGGTGCTGGGATTTCAGCTGAAATTTGTTTCATTTTGGTTAACTCTGTACAGGAAGGCCAGGGAATTAATGAAAGCTCACGGTGAGGCTGACAAGTGAAGCGTGCTTTGTTAGGGAAACACTCTTTTTTGGCTTGGATTAGAGTAGTTGATCAACTGAATGTGACCAGAAGAAGGCTGGTGGTACCTAACTTAAAGTCTAACTCTAGAGTCGTTGAATTTCTAGAGTTCTTACTACTGCTACTTGTTGATTGCATGCTGAGAGGATTTGGTGTGAAAATGTGCTGTACCTAACTTAAAATCTAACTCTAGAGTCGTTGGATCTAGCACAAATGCCCTATCTGTTGAATATTTGCTGATTTTTCGGACACCCTCCCATTTGCATCTTCTAACAGTTTATTAGGGGTCATTCAGTCACTCTCTGAACATGCATGAGAAGTTCTGTTGAACAATGTTGCTCGCTGATCATTTCAATTGTAAATTTGTAATACATTTACGAACACTATCATTTGCCTCGTGTTTGGTCGGAAATAATCACTCAGTCGGTGCAAACCCTTGGAGCCCTAATCTAGAGGCCTTGTATGAAAATGCAGAGATTCCAAAGAAATTCAGAAGAATCTGACAAACTGCTAATCTAGAGGAGTAAATAAATATCTAGAGGCCAGGGACAGACTCTAGGTTCGAAACAGGATGCCTAAGTCGCTTACTACTGTACAACTCTTTAGGGCTAATTAAACACATGCCAGGGATTTATTCTTGCCCTGCCAAAGCCACTTTAGGCTCTCCAAAATGTGCAGGTTAGGACATTCTTGTTGATGACTGGTAAATTAAATTTCTAGTTGTCGAGGAAAAAAAAGTAGCTGAAGTAAATATCTTTCATCATTAGATCCATCCATCAAATAAATTCTCAAATGTTATTTATTTGATTTTGCAAAGGTTGATGTGTTTCCTATAAATGGTGAACGTAAATGTATTTTCTATGCAAAAAAGATGTAAATGTATTTTGAAATATATTTTTTGATTGTGTTCACATATTTTGGGCCGCTTCCAACATTTGGCCCAACCCAAGAAGAACATGCCCAACCCTAAGCAGGCACGAGCTCACTCCACTCGCTAGCCACTACCGCCTCCACAGTCCACACCACTTCGCCGGCCATGTCAAATCGCCGCGTCTCGCCGCCGGAGTCGTTCATCGGCGTCAGCATGGAGCGGTTTGAGGCCAGCCTGGAGAGCGACGGCCTCGGACCCGGGTCGCTGGGGCCCGGCATGGACATGGTGAGGACCGTCGTCCAATGCTCCCTCCCCATGCCGCCCGTCTCCCCCGCCGCCCCTCTCTCGCTCGCCGGCGCGGCCTGGCTCCCCGGCGGCGCCGACCGCATCAGCGCCCTCCCCGACCGCCTCCTCCGCGACATCATCTCCCGCCTCCCCGCCGCGGACGGCGCGCGCACCGCGGCGCTCGCCTCGCGCTGGCGCCCCCTCTGGCGCTCGGCGCCCCTCGTCGTCGCCGACACCCACTTCCTCCCGCTCGGCGTCGGCGAGGAGGACTCATCCAGGGTCGCCGACCTCGTCACCCGCGTGCTCGCGGCGCACCCGGGCCCCTTCCGCTGCGTCCACCTCACACGCACCGCCATGGACGCGCACCGGGGCGAGATCGCGCGCTGGCTCGACGTCCTCGCCGCCAAGGGCGTCCAAGAGCTCGCCTTTATCAACCGCCCGTGGCCGCTCGACATCCGCCTCCCCGCCACGCTCTTCCGCTGCGCCCCCCTCACCCGCCTCTTCCTCAGCGCCTGGAGGCTCCCGGACACGGCCGCCGTCCCGCGCTCCGCCGCCTTCCCCAACCTCCGGGAGCTCGGTCTCTCCCTCGTCGCCGTGGAGGACCGCGACCTCGCCTTCCTGCTCGACAGAAGCCCCGTCCTGGAGATCCTCACCGTCATTCCGTCACAGGTCCCGGTGCGCCTCCGCCTCGTCAGCCACAGCGTGCGCTGCGTCCAGCTCTGCTATTCCATCGTGGCGGAGGTCTTGGTGGTGGACGCCCCTCGCCTGGAGAGCCTCTTGCAGTCATGGGGCCTCGGCAGTAAGTCCCAGAGGTGCTGCAGGGTTAAGATTGGCCATGCGCCCAAGCTGCGTGTTATTGGATACCTTCAGCCAGGAGAGCATGACTTGGAGATTGGCAACACCAGTATCAAGGTCATTACATATATTGTAGATTGTACTAGTAGTTTGCTCATATGTATACATTTGTCAATGACAATGTGTGCCATGCCATCCAAAATATGATCTTAATTAGCATATCTTCCACATTTAAATTGCAGGCTGGGACTAAGTTGACCATCAGCACCCTTGTCCGCAGTGACCTCAAGAAAGTGCCTAACTTCCTCCGATGTTTTCCCAACGTCGAGACGCTCCATATCCAGGTATTCGAAGATCATTTTACATTACCACTATCTATCTACGTAGCGTGCTTAGCTAGATTAATTGCTTTATGATCCAATTTGATACCTTCTTTTTTTGCAGTCTGAGAAGGCATGTGAGGAGCCTACCGGCAAGGTCGGTCTCAAGTTTTGGCTGGAGGGCGGTCCTATAACGTGTATCCGGCAGCAATTGAAGAAGTTGATATTCCGTGAGTTCCGAGGGTCGACAAATGAAGTTGCTTTCCTTAAGTTCGTCGCCGAGAAGGCTCGGGTGCTGGAGAAGATGGTGGTTGTGGTCTACTTGTCTTCGGGGGTTGGCGTGAGTGCCATGCTGAAGCCTCTGACTTGTGCAAAATGGGCAAATGAAGCTTGCAAACTCCAAGTATACAAGAGCATATACAGCGATGGGTCACGGCCGGTTTATGGCGTCAGGCTGGCATCGGAGGTTTTGCCCGCTGACCCTTTTGACTTGAAAGACTATTATGAATCGCTGCTGTAAGGTTAATAGTTAGTAGCATTGTTCCTCTGTTAGAAGACATTCTGGCAGGTACTTAGATCTGATTGTTATCAGACAACCTTTATCTATCTATCTATCTGCAGTTCATGTCATTTCTTTAGCAAGTTGCTTCCGTGATGTTACATCACAAAACTTGCGCTAAATATGTACCAGTACCAGTATCCTAGTACAAGGTGTTCCTTGGAATGTTGGCTGTCTTTAGCTTATTATTCTGTTTGCTGCTCGCGTGCCTGAATCCAGATTATCTAGTATGTTATGTTCATTCTTGTTAGAGTTTAACTTGTTGTTTTGTCACCGAGTTGAATAAGTGCATGCCTATGTTCATAAGTATGAACAGCACAACTGTGTGGTGTGCTGAAGTGTAGCGGCATGTTGCAGTTTGCCTGCAACTGAAGCCAACTTGCATAGGTGACAGAATGTGTTTCTGTCCTGGTGAGTTGAACCGCTGAGTGCGGCAGTTCAGTGTTTAAGTCAGCTTAGGCATAAATGTTTAGTCATTCGTTGTAATGAACAGGCTAATTGAAAAAGAAGAAGAAAAGGGCATGTGTTGCCCGGAACCAAATAGTACTGTCTCCTCTGTTTTTTCTTCGAAACTCTGAAGCAGCCATTGTTCTGAAAACTGCGTGCGTGTGTCAACAGAAATCAGAGAGCGAGAGAGACTGATGGTCTGAGCCTACATTTCTGATCTGTTGAGCTGCAAATCAGTTATGTTATCCAGCTATTGGAGTTGGTTTGATTTGTGGTCACCTGGTCCTGTTTCGAAGCTAGGAGTTCGAACCTCGCAGGCACAATCCTCTGAATTCCTTTTGCGTTTCTCCGATCTCATACAAGGCCTCTGGATTAGGGCATCTAGGGTTTGAACCAATTAAATGGATTTAGAATTATGCTCAAACTCTTATGCCGTTGCCATTTTACATGAAGAAGGTAGGAGTTATTGTATTCCAGTGAGGTATTTATATGTTGTTTTTTACATGAAGAAGGTAGCAGTTATCTAGGGTATCTTGATGGAAACTAACATCTATCTCAGGTATGATTCACTTTGTTTTCTCCTTTTTCTCTATATATTACATATTCCCTGCACATATCTTTCTTGGTGTTGAAATATAGTTAGTTGATGGATACCATGGAATTGACTTGATTGTGAACTTAGTGAGGTTATAGTAGCACTGGCCACATTAAGGGGTTTCACCATTTTGTGTGGATCTGCACGAGTGTCATTTTTCAGTAGCGACCATCAGTTCCCTGTGATGTGTTTCCCGAGTAATTTCAGTTTAATCACGTGCCTCAGCTATTATCCATGTTTGCCCAGATTTGTCATTGTTGTGGTATAGATTACCAGGAAACGCCACTTTTCACTGAGGTGTATCTTCAAATTACACATGTTTATTGATCGATCCAACTACATTACTTGATTCTCTTGTGTTCTTTGTCATTGAAAGATCTGCCTTTACACTGAAATTAGTTCTTTGTACAGATTTGCCACTTTGCGCGTTATTTGGCAATTTGCTACTAGAGAGGCCGCTTCTGCTTTCCTCGCGGGTGTTTAGTGGTGCATGTTTTTCTTCTTGCATTTTCTCTATATGTAAACGAAGATCTGTTTCAGTAATGATTTGCTTTGCATATGTACTGTTTGGTGCCAATGAACCTTCTCCTCTAAGTAAGAACTGAACAATGCATGATTCTTTTGCATTTAGAGCACGTTGGTCTTTGAATACCAGTAGAAATATTTGATACTGATGTTTTGTTTGCCTATTGCTCGCCTGTATGTGTTGCGTTGCCTCTACCTATGGTGTACTACGTCATTCTTCCCATCATGGTTGAAAGAAACTGATCCATAGTAATTATGGAGTGTTTCTGTGTGCCTTTTTGCTTCTTTTCTATTCGTGGTCCGAAGGATGATCGCTGGTTCTGTAGGGAGAAGCTCATTTTAAACTCTCTTTGGAGCTCATGTACATTTTCTTGATGTCAAAATGATAGTAGTTAAATCCCCTGTCAACCCTGAACTCCGTCCTTATCCTGGAAAAGTTGATATGACTGTCGTTGTTCAGCCGGAGCCTGTGCTTGCCCCTGCTTCCATTTACATCTCTGAAGAACAGACTGCTTCCGTTGGCTTCGTCAACGCTATTGAGGAGATCAGAGCATCTGAGAAGGTTATCATAGAGGATCTGCACCGTATTCGACCACCGCTGTCCTCTCCAGCTATTGCGGTAACTTTGGCTGGCACTGCTTTTGCCATTGCTTCGAGCAGGATCCTTAATGCTCTTCATGCAGGATCTATTCTGATTACTTCCTCTCTTGGGCCTGTATAGACAGAAATCTTACACTACGCTACAGGAGTTTTTGCAGAGCCTATCCTCTTACCCTCTGAAGAAAATTTAAGTGAACTTGTCCATCAAGTCTCCGCATGCTGTTTCGAACATAAAATGAAGATTTCTGAAGTTGAGTTGGCCCAAACGTGGATGGATATATCTCCTCAGTACAACCAACCTGTGCCTAATCTCAGAGCCCAACTGATCAATGAAGGCATCGACTGAAGACTGCTATTATTGGATCCTCTGCAGGTTCATGATATCCTGTTTTTCGTTTTCCAATCGTGAGTAAAGTCTGTTTTAAACCTTAAGGTTGTAGAGCTCGTCAAAAATAAACCCTCACATCAAAATCCCTGAAATTTATATACCGGATGAAAAGTCCCTCAATTTTTGGTGAAGTCTAGATTTGGTCCCTCAACTTTAAAACCGGACAACTTGCGTCCTTAACTACTGAAACCGGCCAATATTCATCCCTGGTCATTGTTTTGACCGGTTTTGGTGCTCTCCCAACCCGGTTTTGACCGTGCCGACTCAAATTCGCGTACCTTTTTCAAGTCCGCTTAATGTTTTCAAATTGGAGTACTTTTTTCAAATACGTGAACTTTTAAAAAATGTACTTTTTCCAAGTTCGCGTACTTTTTTAAAGTTCGCGTGGTTTTTTCAAAGTCATGTATATTTTAAAAATTGACGTACTTATTCATATTCGCGTACAATTTTTGGATTTGAAAATTTTACATGAATTTGAGTCAGCACCGGTCAAAACCAGGGTCAGTCAGCACCAAAACCGGTCAAAATCGAAACCAGGGACGAACCTTGTTCGGTTTCGTTAGTTGTGGGTGCAAGTTGTCCGGTTTCCAAGTTGAGGGACCAAATCTAGACTTCACCAAGAGTTGAGAGACGAAAAGTATACTTTTCTTTTTATACCGTGTACTACCCTCTCGATCAGTTTAAACCAATTTGACACACCAGGAAAAAGACAATCCCAGTGGGATAACTTTGTACTCTCACTGATTAAGTGGACCCACGCGTCATTTTCATCTACGCTCTGGGAATGGATCAGAAGCGCTCCTGTGCATGCGTACATGTACGCGTCTAGCCGGCGGCCAGAATCGAAGCAACTTGCTGCGTTGTACGTGCATGTGTGTTCTGCTGTGTTTTTATGCATGGATTACCTCGGAAGGTGCTTGGCTCGTGTATTATTTGTGTCTCAGCCGTACTGGCCGCTGCGACGACAGATGCCGTTCACTGCACCGGCAAGACCAGCATGCGCACGCTGCGGTGAATTCCATTCCTCGCACTAGCAAGGCCTGCATCGTTCGCCTGCACTCCATGCTCGTGCACAACGGCGGCCTGGAGAGCAACTCCTGGCTGGACATCTTGGCCACACGCGCGCCCGGTGACGCGACGCTCAGCTGCCGCCAATGCCTTTGTCTGGATTCGACAACTCTGGTGCAAGCGCACTCCCAATTGGACGTCGTTGCGCGCTATGCCATGATGCTCTACGGAGGGCTCTAGATGAAGCCACTCATCATAGTGCACATCCTAGGGCGTTAGTGTCGCCGGCGGCATGTCAGTTTAGGATGCAACTCACATTCAGTTTGGGCTACACGCACGACTGCGTTGATTTCAGGAGGGAGAGAGGCACCAGGGATATATAGAGGATGGATATGACATGTGGGATAGGGATGTAAGCGAGAATAGACTCTGCTCCTGGGCGGGATGAAACTGTTCCCGGTGCGCCAAACAGGTTCAGGGTCGGGATCAGACCAGGATCATTAGTACAGGGTACACACTTAATGGATTTCGAGGTGAGGGTTTATTTTCAACGAGCTCTACAACCTCAAGGTTTAAAATAGACTTCACTCTCCAATCGTTGCCCATCTTTAGCTTATGCCTCTTTGTCTTTTGTTTAAATCTTGTCCTTGGCGAACCTATGGTGTGTATTTGGCATATCCTGGACCTGGACCTTGTCACTATGAGCTACAAAAATAACGGTTGTCGGCATTGCAGTGTCGTATGTCTGGTTTGTTGCGGCGCTGGACAGCGTTGGGCGGTAGGCTTTGTTGCAGCAAAAGAAATGATGTTCGACCGTACAACATTGTGTGTCCGACTTGCATCATGTAGTGTCGTGCGGTCGGCTTGGGAGCAGTAAATAAAACTTCTTGCATTGCAGCATTGTCGGTTCAGTTTGCGCAAGCTTTGATTGGCCGCCATTGCAACATTGTGTCTCGGTTTGCAGCAGACCTTGCATCGTGAAGCACCTACCTTGCAGCATGCACCGTCACACAACCGTGCAGTAAGACCATCCGGCATTGCAGCAAAACCGTCAGGAACAAAAATATTCTATGCACGCAACATTCAAACCGAATCAATTGTTGCAAGCGCTTGCAGCATGGAGCAATGTTGTAGCAGACACTCCAAAGTGGTCGCAACACACACACACACACACACACACGGTACACAACATTTTAAAAATGATTTGGCAACTATTACCACTGCTATCTTTTTTTGCCTTCCCTCGTTGAGTTCATGCGAGTAATGGTGGTGTCATTTTTCTAGAGTATCGGTCTTATCCTGTAGCTACCAGTAGTCCTAGTACTAGCTAGTGCATGGGAGAGAAAAAAAAAGAGTTCATAGCAGCAATACACGGACACAGATCCTCTGACGTAGCTAACCCTGCCTTTCCCTGCCTTTCGGTCGCTGACAGGTGGGCCCCGTGCTTGATGGGACCCATGTGTCAGTGCCTCAATGGCAGGATGGGCTACGTCAAGGGATCCTCGTCCGCAATACACTAGCCTTTGTAGTTTTTTTAAGTTAACCGCATGTATCATTAATCACAAATAAGGTGAATACAAGCACGCACGCGGAACCGACCAGAATAGGTCGAAAGACAACATGTGGTCACAGAACTTTCCAGAAAAAACTGAGGTACTCCTGCAACTGCCATTGCCGCCGGTAACCATCACCGGACTCGTAGGAAAGCCATAGTCCAGAAAGGCGTTGTGAGTTGATGAAGAAGCCCGCCGCCGGCACGGCCTTTGTCGTGCTGGTGCGTCGACCGGGAATTGTTCCCACCCTCCTCGTGTCCCGGAGCCACCGTCAGGTGTCAATGTCGTCAAGGCCAAACGTCAGATGAAGGCCTAAACCCACAGACCGGAAGGGTCTACATGAGACCACCAATGACACCGCCTGGGACGACGACCACCGGGTGAAGACCTAAACCCATAGACCGAAAGGGTCTATAGGAGATTGAGCCGCCCATCGGCTAGCTCCTTGACGCTGCTATGGATGCCGTCGAGACGAAATTGGAGCCGAGGCATTATTCTTGGATGCGGCATTGCTGTCACCGTCAGGAGCAACACCGCCCACATGAAGCCTACCCTATCTACGGTCGGAGCAAAACCCCTGGGTCCCCACCCCCTCTGGTCGTTGGAGGAGGCAGGGACCAGCGGCTTTGCCCGAAGGAAGGAAGGAAGGAGCAGGGTCGGGCCGGGCCGACAAAAAAAATCGGGGCCCTGTGCCAAACTCTAAAATGCGGCCTGTTTCACTAGTAGAAAAATCTCCAAACTATAAATCTATAATCAACTTATCTACAACCCCTTGTGGCCCCTCAAGCAAAAAAACAAAAACAAAAACAAACAAACTAGGGCTTGTGGAAATATGTTTTCCCAATGTATCCAGGCATGCATGTGGTAGCTCAGCTAGCTCATTGCGTGCGTTCGTCATCTGCTCTGCACATCCACGGGGATTCCCTCCCTTCCCTTCGCTTCAATTCCCTTGTGCATTTTTGGTTTGCCGGCCTACTGCGACCCCCCCCCCCCCCCACCATACTTCCAGATCGCAGTGGCGATCGAAACACTTTTCAACCCGAGGTCGATCTCGGTTGAGGAACTCCTCGGCCGATTGCGGATCGCCGAGGAGCGCTGCGCCGCGCCCGCACCGAGCCATGGGGGCAGGCAGCTCCTTCTCACTGAGCAGCAGTGGGAGGCGCACAAGCAAGGGCGCGAGGGCGGCCAAGACTCTAGTGGCGGCGGCGGTAACAATGGCCAGAACAACCTCCGTGGCAAGAACCAGGGGCGGAGAAACGACTCTCGCCCACCTCAGAATGGTGGCGGCAATGCCGGCGGCTCCGGCGGTCACAACGGAAACGGTGGCCGCGACATGAGCAAGGTCAAGTGCTACAATTGCAACAAGCCAGGATACTTCTCGCGGGACTGCACCGAGCATGTGTGCGAACGCAAAGAGTAGGTCAACCTGGCAGAAGGCGGGACCGAGGAGTCCACGCTCCTCCTGGCGAGTCTCACCGCAACCAAGGAGATGGCCGTGGAGGACGTCATACTCAACAAGGAGCGCTCCTAGGCGTGCCCGAAGGAAGGAAGGAAGGAAGGAAGGAGCAGGGCCTGGCCGGGCCGACAAAAAAATTCAGGGCCCTGTGCCAAACTGTGAAGTGCGGCCTGTTTCACTTGTAGAAAAATCTCCAAACTATAATCAACTGATACATGTGCTCTGTGTGGGGCTCGGGACAGTTGGTGACATGCGCTCCTCTCCTGCCCTATGGCAGGTAGTGTCTGGGTGCTAGCGCCGGATCATATACTGGAGATAATGAGCGGTCATATGAAGGATAATGCAAAGGATTGGATTTTTGCCTTACATAAGATCATGTCGCAAGATGATTTTGTGCGAGTGGTGGTAACCCTTTGGGCAATTTGGGGAGCGAGAAGAAAGGCCATTCATGAAAATATTTTCCAAGCACCAGCGACAGTTCATGGTTTCATCAATTCTTACATCATGGAGCTGCAAGAGATAAATATTAAAGCTTCACCTGCTGCTGCCAACACCACGCCACAATCAAGGCCATCTTGGATCCTGCCGGCACCAGGATACTCGAAGTTCAATGGTGATGCTGCAATCTCTAGGCATGGTTTTGGTTCCATCGGCGTCATTGCTAGGGATCAGGGAGGTACTTTCCTGGGTGCTTCAGCACTTGTTTTCAGATACATATCCGACCCATCCACTCTGGAAGCTTTGGCTATACGGGAGGCTTTGGCTTTGGCGAATGATCTATACATCCAGCATATCCAGGTGGCTTCCGACTGCAAAGTAGTGGTGGACGATATCCAGAAGCGTAACTTGGCCTGCTATGGTGCGATAGTTCAGGAAATTAGAGATATGTCTAGTTCTTTCATTTCTTGTAATATAGTCTATGAAAGTAGGAGCTCCAATTTTGAAGCTCACAATTTAGCGAAGAATGCACTTATCCTGGGAGGTGGCCGCCATGTCTGGTTAGGCCATCCGGAAAATCTGTCATCCGTCCCTGTAAACATTGTGACGAACTAATAAAGCTTCGCGGAATTGTCTCAAAAAAAAATCAACTTATCTACAACTCCTTTATGATATTGAATTAAACCCTCTAATTCTAATTTCCTTGGCATGCCTCGTACATAACTAGATTCATACTATTATTTATTCTCTAGAGGGCATAACTTAGATGTTGAAACACAAATAGTGTATGATTATATATGAATGATGGAAATAACGAAATTAAAGGGACGCGCGCATCATCAAACAGTCAGTAGGAAATTATTTGTGGAAGCGAGGACGTCAAACGTGGCCTTGTGGCCCGGCAAAATAAGAAAAAGAAAAAGAAAAGGAAAAACTTGGGCTTGTGGAAATGGTCCTGGATGAGGCGTACGTGAGGGAGTGATGGATAGGCGAGACGGTATGACACACACCGAGATGGATCGAGGCGATCGATCACGCGGACAAAGATGTCACGCCCGTACTCCCTCCGTCCAAAAATACTTGTCATCAAAATGGATAAAAAAAGATGTATCTAGAACTAATATACATCTAGATACATCCCTTTTTATTCATTTTGATGACAAGTATTTTCAGACGAAGGGAGTACGTATTAGAGCAACTCTAATGGGAGGACCCATTTTGTCCGTTTGGGTCATCCAAATAGAAAACTTGGCCCAACGGGGCGACTCAAACGGACGTCCGTGTCCGCCTGCTGTCCGTCCCCGATCCAAACCTGACCCAAATCTGAGAACAAATGGGTACGAAGCGGACGGAAGTGGACGCTCTCGTCCACCGCTGTCGCCCGCTCGTGTCCGCCCCTAGTCCCATATGTCAGCGACTGCAACGCCCGCAGCAAGGCCACCGGTGCTGGTCTTCACCGCGCGCTCGGCCGCTCCTCCGCACCGCAGCAAGGCCACCAGCGCCGGTCGCCGACGCGCGCTCGGCCGCCCCTCCGCGCCGCAGCGAGGCCGTCGGCACAGGTCGCCGATGCGCGCTCGACCGCTCCTCCGCGCCGTTGCGAGGCCACCGGAGCAGGTCGCCACGGCGCGCTCGGCTGCTCCTCCACGCCCCAGCGAGGCCACCGGCGCAGGGCTCCTCCGCGCGCTCCTGCTGGGGCTCGAGGCCCGGACGGCGGCGCGAGCAGAGGGTGGCTGCAGCAGAGGCGCGAGCAGAGAAAAATCTCGCGGGGGAGGGGATCCGCGAGGAGGAGAGGAGGGGCGGCGCGAGGGAGAGAGAAGGGGCGGCGGAGGGAGATAGGACAGGCGCCGCGACGAGAAGGGGACGGGCGGCGCGAGGTAGAGAGGAGGGGACGGGCGGCGCGAGGGAGAGAGGAGGGGGCGGGCGGCGCGGATAGTTTGGGTCTGTTTTTGTGCCGTGCGTTGGATACAAGGCTTGTCCACCCCATGTCCACTAGGCGGACAGGTGACCCAAACGGACACGAAATGAACAAAATCGATGTCTGTTTGAGTCCTTGCGTTAGAGTTGCTCTTATTAATCACACAGCACTCCCCTGCGTACGTACGTACACGCCATTATCAATCGTTCGAGACTCGACTCCTCCTCGGATGGACCCTGCCTGCCTCACAAATGGCGCGGAGGCAAATCCAATCCATGTGCCGCGAGAACAAGTGCCACACACTACTCCAATCTTTCTGGAGCCGGACCCTAGCTCCATGCGAGGCGAGGAGCCGTCCGTATCTCACTCAGCGTGACACACACACACACACTTAGAGAGACGCCTACCAGATGGATCGATGTGGACGTGTGGGATGGCGACCGCATGCAAGAACGCCGCGACCAATACCTGCCACCGTGCCGATTCATCTGCGTACGTGCGTCATCTGCTCCGCTCCCCTGATCCACGCGGATTCCCTCCCTCCTTCCCTTCCCTTCCCTTCCCTTGTGCATTTTTAGCCGCCGGCCTACCGCGACGCGATTCCGTCCGCTTTTTTAGCTACTGGTGTGGTGTGCTGACTAACTTGCTGGCTACGAACTCTGCTCAGTACCTTCCCGCAACCGGTGCTGCGAGCCTATAGTGTGTATTCCTTGCCCATCTTTAGCTTAGGCCTCTTTGTCTTTTCGTTTAAATCTCGTCCTTGGCGAATCTATAGTGTGTATTTGGTATATCCTGGACCTGAACCTTGTCGCATGAGCTACAAAAACAACGGTTGTCGGCATTGCAGTGTCGTATGTCCCATTTGTTGCGGTGCTGGACAGCATTGCAGCATTGGGCGGGAGGCTTTGTTGCAGCAAAAAAAAAAGATGTTCGACCCTACAGCGTTGTGTGTCCTACACTCCTACTTGCATCATGTAGTGTCACGTGGTCGGCTTCGGAGCATCGCAACATCGTGTGTCTGGCCCTGCATTGCGAAGCACCTGCCTTGCAGCATGCACCATCACACAACCATGCAGTATGACAATCCTGCTTTGCAGAAAAAACGTCAAGAACAATAATATTCTGCGCACGCAATATTAAAAAAAAATCAACTGTTGCAAGCACTTGCAGCATGGAGCAATGTTGTGGCAGACACTCCAAAGTGATCGCAACAACACACACACACACACACATGGTACACAACATTTTCAAGATGATTTGGCAACTAATACCACTGCTCTTATTTTTTTTGCCTTCCCTAGTTGAGTTCATGCGAGTAATGGTGGTGTCATTTTTTTAGAGTATCGGTCTTGTCCTGTTACCTGTAGTCCTAGTACTAGCTAGTGCATGGGAGAGAAAAAAAAGAGTACATAGCAGCAATACACTAGCCTTTTGCAGCGATTTTTTTAATGTTAACCGCATGTACGATTAATCAAAAATAAGGTGAATACAAGCACGCACATGGAACCGACCAGAATGGGTCGAAAGACAATATGTGCTCACAGAACTTCGCAGAAGAAACTCAGGTACTCCTGCAACTGCCTTTGCCGCCGCTAACCATCACCGGACTCGTAGGAAAGCCGTAGCCCAGAAAGTCGTTGTGAGTCGATGAAGAAGCCCACCGTCGGCATGGCCTTTGTCGTGCTAGTGCGTCGACCAGGGATCGTCCCCACCCTCCTCGGGTCTTGGAGGCACCGTCAGCCGTCGAGGCCAAATGTCAGATGTGCTGCCACCAAACCTGTCTGAAACCGCCATTCTCTCTCGCCCACCAGTGACACCGCCTGGGACGACGACCACCGGGTGAAGACCTAAATCCACATACTGAAAGGGTTTGCAGGAAACTGACCCCATCGGCTCCTCGACGCCACCATGGACGCCGTCGAGACGAGACCGGAGCTGAGGCATTATTCTTGGATGTGGCGTTGTTGTCACCGTCAGAAGCATCGCCGCCCCACACCCGCCCTATCTACGGTTGGAGCAAAACCCGGGGTTCCCACCTCCTATAGTCGTCGAAGCATACGCCGGAGGAGGCAGGGGCCAACGGCTTTGCCCGAAGGAAGGAAGGAGCATGGCCGAGCCGACAAAAGAATTGGGGCTCGGTGCCAAACTCTAAAATGCGGCCTGTTTCACAAGTAGAAAAAAAAAATCTAACTATAATCAACTTATGTACAACTCCTTTATGCCTACAATTCTAATTTTCTTGTCATGTGTCGTGACTAGATTCATATTCTCTAGAGACATAACTTAGATATTGAAACACAACGTCTAGACGAATTAATATATAATCATATACTCCTTCCGTTCTCAAATATAAGTCTTTTTAGAGATTCTAACAAGCGACTACATACGAAGCAAAATGAGTGAATCTAAACTCTAAAACATGTCTACATATATCCGTATGTTGTAGTCCATTTGAAATGTCTAAAAAGACTTATATTTAGGAACCAAGGGAGTAAATGATGAAAATAATAACAAAACGAAATTAAAGGGATATACACGTGAAACAGTTAGTTGGAAATTATTTGTACAGTAGAAGTGAGAGTGAGGAGGTGAGAGACATCAAACTCGGCCGTGTGGAAATGATCCTTGATGGAGAGACGAGACGGTGGATCGATGCATGAGACGATCACGTGGACGAAGATGTCACGCCCTTGCCTTGAGTACTAGTACTAGTACTCGTCGTCTCATTATTGTGAGGAGGATTGTACTAAAAAGGAAGGAAGTGACAAGGAGATAGCACCTTTCCTGTCCTCCCCGCGTTGAGGTCTTGTGCTGCGCCCGGGCCTGGGAAAGGAAGGAAGGAGCGGCACTTGTGTCGGTTGGTCTTCTCTTCCCCGTCGCTTCTCCCTGCAGAACAAGTTGCAAACCAAGACACACACACCATCATGCAAAAGTCATCAAGGTCAAACCAAGACCACCAACGGACCCCCAGAAAAGGCTCCGGCCCTGCCTGCCTCGCAAGTCATTGGCAGTAATAATAATATAATCAATCGTTCGAGACTCAACCCGACTCGACTCCTCCTCGATCGGCTGCCCCACAAGTCGATCAGAGGCGGCATCTATCATGCATGGACGGAAGCAAACCCACCACAAGAAGGCCGCGAGGCAGGCAGATGGATGGGGACGTGTGGGATGGATGGCCACCACAACAAATGCCGCGGCCAGCACGTGCATGCTACTTGCCCCTGCCCCGACCGTGCCGATCCAGGAGGAGGAGGAGCCATACCCGATCTGCCTACGTGCGTCATCTGCTCTGCTCCCCTCATCCACGCAGATGCCTTCCTTGTGCTTTTTTAGCTGCCGTCATCCCCCGCTTCTTTAGCTACTGGTTTACTTGATGGCTACTCTGCTCAGTACCTTCCTGCAACCGGTGGTCTTCACCGCGTGCTTTGTGCTTTGTGTGTATAATTCTTATGGCCGTGTAACGACGCATACATAGTATTACAGTACAGCCCGAGCCTATCCACCCCTCCGCCGCCCTTCCCATGTCCTCCGGCTCCGCAAAAGAATACCACATATGCTATGCTAACGCCGGAGCGCCGGTTCCAGGTTGAGGAGGAGATCCGGGCAAGGCGTGCCACCCACATCGCTGCCGGCCTGCCTCCCGCTCCTCAGGCACTATGTCCACGTAATGGATTCGAGCCTCGCCGATGGTCATGGACGCAACACCTACGCATCGCAGTCGTGTGTACACGCCCAAGTCCCACCACTACCTGGCCATGCATGCAGCCCGTAGAGTCCTGCCTCCCAACGCGTTTGCCGTCTCTGAGGTCTGAGCCTTCGCGCCAAGTCTTCCACGACCATGCATCTCCCGGCCGGCCAGCCTGAGCCTACCGCTGCTTGGCGCACTCGATCGTGCAGCTTCTCACCATTCACAACATGCATGTACACACACAAGGAAATACAAACACAGCTCTATATGTATACGCACGCACAGCAAGCAGCCGCCGCATGAAATGGCTAGCGGGAGTGGACGGTGCTGCTGCTGCCGGTCATCCAGGACAGGGTCTCACGAGCGCTCGCCCGCGTCGCAATACTGATCTATGCCGGCCGGTGGATGTACAGGAGCTGCGAGACGAGGCGGTGCAACACATACCCAACTCTATTTGCATGAGATGGACACATGAACGACAGCGACATCCACACCGGTCGCTCTGCTCGCCGTGCGCCCGCGCGCACCATGGTGGCGTGGCTGCCGGAGCACAAATGGTGCGGTGCGGAGGAGCATGCAACATGTACCGCCGCCCAATTCCATGCATGTATCGATATGCCCTGCTATGCCGTGCCGTGCTGTGCTGCTGGGATTCAGCTCATCTGGTTAATTTGGTTTGTACAGTAGGGTAATGATGCATGCATGGGGCAACAAGTACTACTAGTAATCCAATCCAATCTTTTTTGCAGCCGACGGTGATAGCTACGGACGGTCCATGCCATGCGATGCGAGCACTTGTACACCAGATCGATGTAGACATGTTGGATGGCGACCACAAGAGCCCGAGCACATGCCGAGGACGACCCTTGCGTCATCTGCTGATAGACGCGATTCCCTCCATCCCTCCCTCCCTTGTGCTTTTTTAGAAGCCGGTGGTGGTTCTCCGACCTTGCTGGCTAGCTCTACTCATGAGCCTGCTTGAACCGGTGGTGCGCTAGCTTCACCGCGTGGATTGGATTGCACAAAGGCACCACATTGACTCCTAGTTTTGCAGAGAACATCCGTTTACGAATTTTTGCCACTTATCACTAATTATCGATCTAATCTTTTGCAGAAAACACTGATTCGGTCTTTTTAGGCATTCTAACCTCAACTATGACATGTGGGGCCGCATTTGAGATGTGGCGTAACGGTAAACAATCGACGACGTTGGACTGGTCTTTTCCCCAAAAAAAACCCTGCCTAAAAAAACACTCCCTCTTGCCTCCCCTACCCCGATCCAGATAGGGGTCGATCATTCCCTCCTCCTGCCCAGCTGCCGTCGTCGTGCGCGTGCTTTGCTGTACGCTGGTCATGGCGAAGCGCGTCGCGCGCACCGAAGGGCCGCTAGGCTCTTTCCTGCAGAGCGTCGAGCTGCTCGCCGCCCAACTGCACCGCCACCGCGGCCTGGGCCAAGGTGCTCGCCGCCCAACCGCACCACCACCGTGGCCTGTGCCAAGGTGCTCGCCGCCCAACTGCACCGCCGTCGTGGCCTGGGCCAAGGTGCTCGCCGCCCAACTGCACCACCGTCGTGGCCTGGGCCAAGGTGCTCGCCGCCCAACTGCACCGCCGTCGTGGCCTGGGCCAAGGTGCTCGCCGCCCAACTGCACCGCCGTCGCGGCCTAGGTCTACTTTTGCGGGGCCCACATGCCATAATCGAGGTTAAAATGTCCAAAGAGACCGATCAGTGTTTTCTGCAAAAGATTAGACCGTAAATCAGTGGTTGGTGGCAGAAATTTGTAAATGAGTATTTTCTGTAAATGTAGACGTCAATGTGGTGGTTTTTTATAATTCACTCTGAGCGCATGCGGTTTGTATAATTATTGCCCAGCAATGTGCATATATATGCTGGAGTTATTGCTTAAAAAAATCAAGTCATGTTTAAGAAAAGTGTGGTCGAGGACCAGATACAACTGCTGCAACAGGTTTTTGGGTCCAACTTCACATAGTGCCCCCCATTGATTGAGCGAGCCGGACACTACAAAATTATTTACGTTGCCGGATGCTACAATGGTCTCTCGTGCATGCACCTTTACGGTTACCAACACAAACTCTGGCTGATTTCTCAAGCTCCCTGGCTTTGCTCCACCTGAGAGTTGCTTTCAGTTGACAACGTTACCAACACAAAATTATTTACGGTTGCCGGATGCTACAATAGGAAATGTGCTATTTAATTAGGTGAACCGTTAGTTCAATGACATTACGATGTGTGTACAATTTTTTTAATTGTAATTGGTATGGCATAAATTAGTATAAATCACATTCTAGACTTAATGACTTAGATGCCAGTTACATTTTGTTAATTGTAACTGTTGACATTGTAATATGGCATTGCTGACAAAAGGTGGAATGCTTATTCCAATGGCATGTTGTCATATAAGACACCGGAATCCACATTTCACATTGATATCCATATTTCACATTCCAACTTTTGAACCACATCCCATTCACGTTGAGATCTGACATTGTAATACATATTTCTCAATTCTTAGTTTGAGTTTGAGTCATATGCATTGGAATGATATTTGAAATTGTACTAGGTGATATTGAAATGTGGAATACATATATTGAAACATGTATTGTATGGCACTATAATTAGATGTGACATACTACCTGGTGGAAAATGTGAAATTCAATACATTGAAATGTGATACTTTCCAGTGGCCCGATAGGATAACAAAATATGAAATTGAATCCAGGCCGTTAGCATACAACACAGAGAAGTATATCATTAGAAATTTCAAATGTCATATAATCTAATAGCACAAATTTAGATTATATTACACTTTCCAGTGGTTGAAACTTCTGTTTTTCATCTACTTTTTATTTTCTTTTTTAAAATTACATGAACATTTTTTGAAAGTCACAAAAAATCTTAAAGTTACGTTAAAATATATTTCAATAATTTCCTGATTTTTTAGAATTACATGAATATATTTTAACACGTGATTTTTAAAAATGCTTTAAGAATTTATAAAAGTATGTACAAAATTTATATATTAAATGAACGGTTTTTCAATGTGAACACTTTGTACGAATACATTTTACAAAATTTATATGAGCATTTTTTTTCCAAAATGCATGAACACCTGTTGAAATATATGTACTTTCTTCAAGAAGCATGAACATTTCCTTAAGAAGCTCGCACACTTTTGCATTTTATGAACATTAATTAAAATAGGTGAAGTATTTCAAAATATCATGAAATGTGCGAACAACACTCATATTGGGTAGGTCATATAAAAATGTTTCCAAAAATAATGAATCATTTATTTATTTTGAAATAAAAATAGATTAAAAAAGGAAAAAGAAAAAGAATCAAAGAAAATAAAATCTCACCGCCCCCGCTCGTTAAGTAATTGAGTACACATGATGGCTACCCACGGTGGCTAATGGGAGCACCGTCACATGCAGTAGTGTCGTGGTCGTTGCTGACGACATGAGGCCGCCAGAGCTCTCGATTCCGGTGTTGGCTAGGGAGGACAAGGTGGGGGAGAGGGAGGCGAGGCTGGCGCGCGCAGGGCGGGGGGAGGGGGGGGGGGGTTCTGGCAGACGCGAGGGAGGAAATATTTGGGGAGGGGGAGACGGGGCTGCAGGTGGACGGATTTTGGCGTCGGAAGGTGGAGGCAAACGCTTGAGATAGCCAAAATTGGTTGAAACTTGGTGCTTTGAGAGGAAACTGATTAGAGAGGTTTGAGGATGAAAAGCTATAATTTCATTTGGCTGGAGCTGCGAAGGGAGGTCTGGCAAGGCTTGGGTTTCCGGGGATGTGGATACATAGTATTCCCTCTGTAAAAGAATATAGAAGCGTTTAGATCACTAAGAGCATCTTCAATAAAAAATGTAGATGCAAAAATAACTATCTTTTGCATGTCTGAGGCCCAAAAACACTGCTCCAACATATGATGTAGATGCAAAAAGAAAATTACATCTCCACCTCCTGGAGAGGTATTCTATTCCACATTGCGGTGTAGATTTGCATCTCCAATTCCAGGAGATGTAAAATCACGTCCGCCCGCCAACCGCCACTTCCCACCCCTTCCGCGCGATCGGCCGCCGCCGCCTGACTCCGCCGCCGGCCAAATCCACTTCAAATCGACGCCGCCAGGCCGGCCCCGACTTCTCCCCCCGTCCCCCGCCACCTACCTCGTCGGCGCGCCTCCCGGAGCCGCCGAATCGAAGTTTCTACGGCAGCTTCATAGAGAGGGAGGAAGGGACGCAGTGGGAGGGGGTGGGCATACGACCGATGATATGTTGGAGTGAACGGACCGGACCGGCTGGCCACCGGTCGATCCATGCGTCTTTTATTCTTTGGGTATAAAAATTATACCAAATAGGAAGGAAAATATTATGAGTCCGGAGAAAAATGAAGGGAACCCCGATCGACGAAGCTACCTCCCTCTCCATCCATCGCTGTCTATCAGACCGGAGTCGTTGGCAACTCCCGGCCCCTCACACACACTCACAGGGAGGGAGGGAGGGAATCGACGACCACTGCTCTGCTCTGCTCCTCGCACCGACCACGCGGTTCCTCTGGCTGCATACTACTACTAGTAGATAGCTAGCCTGCCGAGCCGATCACTGGCCTCTTCTTTCTGTCGGCTCTCCGTCTCCATGCCCTGTTCTTCTTGAGCCACTCCCACCTACTTGTAGGTCGCTGCAAGCAATCGCTTCTTTGCCCTCCGGATCGATGAAACTCTCTGGGGCGATCTTCCTCCTCGGCGTGGTTAGGGCCGGCCCATAGGCCGGGCAAAAGGGGTGACCGCCCCGGGCCCCAATATGGGAGGGCCCAACTAAAACTTACATTTCTAAGCAATGTACGCAGAAGCATAAGTTCACACCACATGCTAATAAGTTATACCTTGCATAGGCAAACCAATCCGACTGACGAAATTGAGTTCAAATACACTAGTCTCTCTTTACAATATGGATGTCTTAATATCATAATGAAAATTATAGATTCAATGTTTAAACCAACACACAATTTTTAATTTGATAAACGCGTAGGACATCTCATTTGTATCAAATCAAACCATTTAAATCTTGACAAACATGTTATGTAGTGGAACCAAACGTAAAAGTATAATAAAAAACAAATATTTTTCTTCTTCAATGATTTTATTACTGAACCAGCTTGCAAGTCCAAATTTCTATGCCCTAGAAGTTTCTAGCAATATGACTACCTAATATACACCATAAACCACTATTAAAATATTTGTTAATATATATATATATATATGATTTAACCACTATTAAAATATTTGTTAATGTGTATATGATTTTGAAATCTCTACTCTAATATTCACTAATATTAAAACATACATAAAAACACACATAGATATGCAAATGCATATACACTACATCATTTATGCAATATTAGAAAAATAAATCAGAAAAATTATTTTATAACAATAAAGATTTTTTTGTTAAATCATAAAATTTTCATTTTATAGAATTAAAATTTTCAATAATATACATTATAACTTGAATACCAATGAATAATATAACTATTATTTAAAAACATTTTTATGTGGCTTAATAATACGAAAAATATATTAATTACAAATATAATATGATACACATAGTTTAAATAAGTATAAAAGTTTAATATGAAAAACAATGCCCTTGGCCCAAAAGGCAGCCGCAGGAGTACTGCAACTACCCGTGCCCGCCCTGCAACTGACCGCCGCAGAGCGCCTGCCCTGCCTTGCCTTCTGCCCGGCGTCGGCACCGTGTGTGGTCATATTCTACACCACCACCACCACCACCACCAACAACAACAACGAGGTGGCCTTGTCCAGCCCCTTCCTCGTCGGCTCCCCCCAAGAAACCCAATGCCGCCACCACCATCGACCCTGCCGCCACCACCACTGACCCTGCCGCCACCACAACGCAGGCTAGCTGTGTCTGCTCCTGTTCTCAGAAGGGGTCTGATTGCCCCTCCGTCAACTGCACGGCAGGGCCGTGCACGGCGGCCGCACTTCCTCCAGCGGCCACTACCTCCACGGGCGACGGCGGGAGCTCTTCAGGTCCCAGCGCCAAGATCTGGGGCAGCATCACCGGCGTGCTCGCCCCCATCATACTTGTGTACGACGATTGGATGCATTGGCACATCGTGTTCTGGTTCCGCCGTCGCGAGGAGGAGCCCCACCGCCGTCGTCGCCCCTTCTTTGCCATGAATTACAATTTCCAGTCAGCCCTTGTTCTTCAGAGGTGCTCTGCATTTATGTTTTGCGGTCTCAGAAAGGGCTAGCGAGATACCATCTATTCATATTGTATCATGATTGTTTTGATTCAAGTGTTGACATTTGAAACTTATTATTATTGCTCGCTAGTTGATTATGCCATTGATATGAGTACATCATGAGACCTAAATGTTATTGCAAATGTGGTTAGCCTATAATCTTTGTTGAAAACTTGAATATGAGTTAGACATAATTACAACAACAAGATCAAACAGAGTTCGTAAAAGTTTTTCTTTGTCTCTTTCAGTTTGTCAACTGAAGTGCTTGAGGACAAGCAATGCTTTAAGCTTGGGGAGTTGATACGTCTCCGTCGTATATGCTTTTCCAAACTCTTTTGCCCTTTTTTTGGACTCTAATTTGCATGATTTGAATGAAACTAACCCGGACTGACGTTGTTTTCAGCACAACTGCCTTGGTGTTGTTTTTGTGCATAAATAAAAGTTCTCGGAATGACCTGAAAACTTACGGAGAATTTTTATGGAATATATAAAAAATACTGGCGAAAGAATTACCTGGAAATAAGTTGCCACGGGTCACGAGCCCTATAGGCGCGCCCCCCTAGGGCGCGCCTGGCAGGCTCGTGGGCCCCTCGTGGCTCCTCCGTCCTCAACTCCAACTCCATATATTCACATCCGCGGAGAAAAAAATCAGAAAGAAGAGTTCATCACATTTCATGAGATGGAGCCGCCGCCACCTTCTGTTCTTCCGCGGAGAGAAGATTTGGAGTCCGTTCTGGGCTCCGGAGAGGCGAAATCGACGCCGTCGTCATCATCAACCATCCTCCATCCCCAATTCCATGATGCTCTCCATCGTCCATGAGTAATCTCATCGTAGGCTTGCTAGACGGTGATGGGTTGGATGAGCTCTATCATGTAATCGAGTTAGTTTTGATAGGGTTTGATCCCTAGTATCCACTATGTTCAGAGATTGATGTTGCTACGACTTTGCTATGCTTAATGCTTGTCACTAGGGCCCGAGTGCCATGAACTCAGATCTGAACCTATTATGTTTTCATCAATATAAGTGTGTTCTTGATCCTATCTTGCAAGTTGTAGTCACATACTATGCGTTATGATCCGGCAACCCCGGAGTGACAATAGTCGGCACCACTCCCGTTGATGACCTTAGTATGAGGATTCCATGTATTCACTAAGTGCTAATGCTTTGGTCCGGTTCTCTATTAAAAAGAGGCCTTATATCCCTTAGTTTCCATTAGGACCCCGCTGCCACGGGAGGGTAGGGCCGAATATGTCATGCAAGTTCTTTTTTCCGTAAGCACGTATGACTATATACAGAATACATCCCGTACATTACATTGATGAATTGGAGCTAGTTCTATATCACCCTATGTTATAACTGTTGCATGATGAATGCCATCCGACATAATTATCCATCGCCGATCCGGTGCCTACGAGCTTTTCATATATTGATCTTTGCTAAGTTACTTTTCTGTTGCTACTGTTACGCTTGCTACACAAAATCACTACTGCTACTGTTACCACCGTTACCATTACTTCTATATTACTTTGCTACTAAAACTTTGCTGCAGATATTAAGTCTTTCAGGTGTGGTTGAATTGACAACTCAACTGCTAATACTCAAGGATATTCTTTGGCTCCCCTTGTGTCGAATCAATAAATTTGGGTTGAACACTTTACCCTCGAAAACTGTTGCGATCCCCTATACTTGTGGGTTATCAAGACCTTTTTCTGGCGCCGTTGACGGGGAGCATAGCTCTATTCTCTGAGTCACTTGGGATTTATATCTGTTGATCATTATGAGGAATCTGAGAGATCCAAAAACCAAGGTTCTGCCCTCAACTACGAGGACATGTAAGGAACTGCCATCTAGCTCTGCACTTGATTCACCTTCTGTTATGAGTAAGTTTGCAACACCACCACCTGCTGTTAATCCTGATATGTCGCGTGTACTTGATGATGCTACTTCTGCTATACATGATGCTCATGATGATACTTTGCTTGATAATGATATGGCACTGGGTGAATTTCTTGATGAACAAATTGCTAGAGTTACTTCTGAATCTGATGAAATTATTGAAATTGAACATGTTGCTACACCTGTTAGACCTAGCTCTCCTAGATACGAATTGCCTAATATATGTAAGGGTTATGTTATGGAAGGAGAAGTAGCTGAGGACTTTCTTGCTTGTAAGGATAGCTATGATCTTGAGAATTTATTACGCAAGTGGAAAGAAAAATCTTTGAATGCTAGAATGCAATATGATCCTAAGTTTGCTACTTTACCCATCTTTGTTACTGATAAGTATTATGAATTCTCTGTCGATCCTGAGTTAATTACTTTGGTTGAATCTGATCCTTTTCATGGTTATGAGTCTGAAACTGTTGTGGCACATCTTACTAAATTGAATGATATAGCCACCCTATTCACTAATGAGGAAAAAATTCGTTACTACTATATTCTTAAGTTGTTTCCTTTCTTGCTAAAGGGTGATGCTAAAATATGGTTTAATTCTCTTGCTCCTGGTTGTGTGCGTAGTCCCCAGGATGTGATATATTACTTTTCTGAAAAATATTTTCCTGCTCATAAGAAACAAGCTGCCTTGCAGGAGATATATAATTTTGTGAAAATTGAAGAAGGGAGTCTCCCACAAGCTTGGGGGAGGCTTCTCCAATTACTTAATGCTTTGCCTGATCACCCTCTTAAGAAGAATGAAATACTTGATATCTTTTATAATGGACTAACCGATGCTTCTAGGGACCACCTAGATAGTTGTGCCGGTTGTGTTTTCAGGGAACGAACTGTGGAACAACACTACACCAGGCACTAGATTTCCCTACCGGTGTGTGTTGGGAAAAGTCAATTTCGCCAACAGACTGTTAGATGGGAAAACTTCTAACGAACTGTTGGTCGGCAATACTTACGTAGCGTGTCCAACTGTTGGTCGGCAATACTTGGATATTTCACGTTGGACTGTCGGTCGAGAAAGCTTTTGTCTGCGACACACTGTTGGTCGGCGATCAATGCCGACCGACTTG
This sequence comes from Triticum urartu, assembly GCF_003073215.2. Taxonomy (NCBI): domain Eukaryota; kingdom Viridiplantae; phylum Streptophyta; class Magnoliopsida; order Poales; family Poaceae; genus Triticum; species Triticum urartu. Next base: position 734,064,224 of record NC_053023.1, on the reverse strand, counting down.
CTGGTTGCCAATTGGGCCGGCCCATCTTTGCGCGCGCGGGCCGAAAAATCAGCGCCAAGTCTCCCTCCTATTTTTTCACTCAGCTTTTGTGCCACGACTAAATCCAAATTCCCCAAACCTAAATCCCCTCACGCACTCCCTCCGCCGCCGACCGCCCGCCGTCTCCAGCACGCCGTCACCGCGGTAGCAAGGTTGCTGCCCTCTCTCCTTCATCCTCCTGCATCCCCACTGCTTAGTCCCCAAACACTTCTAACCCTAGCTTGTGCGCTGGAGTTTGGGGAGAGGCCAAGGCGCGGTGGTGGATGCCGTCGTCCCTGTCAGATCCGAGGCTGAGAGAGAGAGAGAGAGAGGGAGAGGGAGAGATAGAGAGAGGTGGGTCACCTGTGAGAGAGAGCACTCACACCCTCGCTCGTCACCCAGGCGCCGCCACCACCGCTGCCACGCCATGGGCTTCCTCCGATCTACGCCCGGCGATTCGTTTGAAGAAGGATCTGGCCGTTGACTGCTGGTGCTTCCCCTCCCCCGGCGGTGAGTGTTCTTCTCACCCTCCTCTCCCTCTCCACCATTCCCCAATCGGTGCTTCCGTTAGTTGATTTGTTTGCTTTCCCCTTTTCCGTTCAGATCTGCCATGACTTGGGATAGTACTTCTATCCAGCAAGCAGCGCTTCGGCTCGGAGCTCAAGCTCAAGCAGAACATCAAAAACATGGGCTCTATCTGCTAATGGGGTAGCCGACAATGCAGTCTAAGGGCTGGCTACTGCTCATCTGATTTCTGGATATGAGAGGATGAGAACTTGAGAAGAACAAGCTTGATGCTATGGTTGCAAAAAAAAAACTATACTATAGGTATTCCTTTCAGTACTGTTGCAGCAATCCTTAATTAGCTACTTTTTTATGAAGTGGTTGTGATTGATTTGTGAACTTTAGAGCTTGTGAGTTGTAATTTGTGATTTCACAGGATGCTTAAAGGTCAATAAAAGGGTATTATTCCTATGAAAATTGATTACTTTCTATATATATAAATTTATCCACATATCTATGCTTTGATACGAGGGACAACCCTGAGAACTAGCTTTAGATTCCACAAAAAGTCCAAATAATCATACTTATGTTTCAGATTTTTAGTTAAGCATCGTAGAATTCTTGCAAATAGAGGAGTATATTAAATCTTCATCCTCTGAACCAGGTGAGAGTTGAGACACACCATGCACAGGCTCTGCAAGATGGCGGAAATAGACCTCTTCATCGATGACTTCTACGAGGACGATATTGACCTAGAGGCTGGAGCTTTGCTACTCTTTCCGGCCAACAACAAGGTGTCATTTACTTTTTCTGGAATCATGATAAAATACATATATATCTAGCCGTTTGTATTTTGATAGTCATGCTTCTAAAGATTTTAGAGTTTTATTTTCACTATAAATTTGCTTTAGTAGTTCTGTAACTTCCAGAATAGTTCAGTTAAGGGGTTCTACTCTTAGGCTTGTATAAACTTACAACATCTTTTATTTGCAATTTTGCAATGAGAATGGTTTCACAACTGTCGACAGTTCAGCTTTATAAGGCCATTGTATCCATGAAAAAAATTGTTACTTATTTCTGAATACATCTCGTACTGTTTATCTTACATTGCAGAGCAACTCATATTGGTGTAGCGATGCATTTTAAGATATGGCATGAAGCTAGCTAAGGGCTTTTATTATTTCTAGCAGCATGTGATTCACTGAACAAAAAAAGGACTGCACTCACATATGAAATGCTTGCAAGTTTTAGAAATATGAATCAAAGGACCAGCGGTGTAGCTAAGGGCTTTAATTTGTTAGTACTCCATTTGCTATGCATCAAGACTTTTCAATCAAGTAGGATTCCCAATGTATTTGCAGTTTTTACAGTGTTTTGCATGTGAATTTTGGTCACTACTGTCAATCCATGGAAATTTAAATGTATAGTGATGGATGAAACGAATGGAACCTATATCCTGGGTTGCCAGTACTATATTGTTGCTTCTGAAACACTTGTATGCACAGATATTTTCTCTTGGTTATCATAAGTGAACATTCTTGAGATAAATTTCGCTTAGTTTTTTAGTGGGGAAGGAAAGCTTCATGGTATTCCATTTAAAGCGCTGATATCTATTTGAAAATTAATTTATGTGCATACCTCCTCGATCCTAACAGTATTTGTGTACTGTATAGGAGAAATCTTCTTAGTTTCTGAATCCTGAGCAGTAGCAAGTCAGGTGCTTAATGGTGATCCTACCATGCATATGGCATAAGCAGGTTAGTTCTAAAAAGGTCTTTGTTAATTCGCCCACCTCTGTCCCGTAATTGCCACAACTTAGTGAAGTGAGATCAGAGGATGGTCGTCAATTTAATCTAATTTGTGGTACTGAAGTACAAATGCTTTTATGAATATAGTAGTCAGGTGCAGTGTAAGTATAGATGCTTTTTGTTTGGTATTTTGCAAGTCCTCATGTGCTTAGTACTGCATTTAGAAATGATTGCGAATAGATGCTTCTCCTTGAGATTCATTTCTAACATAGGGAAAGTATGTATAACCTCCTGATGTACGTGGATTTTTGAGAATGCTTTTCCCAGGGCATGCTGCACTCATCATTGAAACTCCTAGTTGTGTATTAGATAGTAATCATTTTGCCTAATGTATTGCCGTCTAGTGCAGCAAAGTGCGGTCTTTTCCACCCCAGAGAAGAAAAAGAAAGAAAACTAGTGTAGTCTTTTCTTCAAAAATGACTTTCGTGTGTCCATTGGTGGATGTGTTGCTCCCAATAATTGGGTGTCTGGACATGTTAAATTGTTGCCCTGTGGCCGGATGATGCATATGCTCCTTTTCCATTTAATAAACTTCCTGGTCTGCGGCTTGAGGAGATTGATGCATGCTATATGGTGGGTTGGTGTGGCATTGATGCTTTATTATGTCTAACACATCACAGATTCTAACTAGAACATGCCCTGTTTTTATAATACTAAAATCCCAGTTTGTTTTTGCCATTGATGCTTTATACAATTATTATTTTTGCCATTATCTCTATGAATGCATGAATTCACCGGTGACCCTTTTATCCTTTGTAGGAATGACATACAAGAGGACCAGGAAGGAACCATGAAGATGGCAGTTTGCATCAGCTAGAAATTTTGTGTAATGGAGCAAATACAATGTGTCTTTTAGTTATCATTTTGTAAACCTATATGGTGTCTTGTCAACTGGGTATTTTGTGTAAAGGAGCAAAGAATGAATCGTCAGACATGCATCTATCATTTTGTAAACCAATCAGGTGTCTTGGTGATTGAAACATAAATGTTTCCTCCTTTCAGTTACTTACTTTTACCTATAAGAATATTCTTCTTTGGTTCTGGTTCAATATTTTCAGAGTTCATGCAAGTTTCTGTTGCAATGAGATATGCAACTTGATTGATATTGTTTGGCAAGGCACAAGCCAAATAATGGCTGGGTATTAAATATATCTTGCTCGGCTAAACAAAATGCTATCGAACTGTTGGTCGGCAAAAGATAACAACGTCCTATTGTTGGTCGGGAAAGTTTTATGGCAGGGCCGAGAGAAAGTCGGTCGGCAAATGTACTGCCGTCAGATTGTCGGTCGGCAAATGTATTGCCGTCAGACAGTCGGTCGGCAAATGTTTATGGCAGGGCCAACAGAAAGTCGGTCGACAAAGAAAATACCATCGAACAGTCGGTCGGGAAAATTTATCATCAGACAGTTGGTCGGCAAAGGTTCATAGCAGGGCCAACAGAAAGTCAGTCGGCAATGCTTTGGATAGCCGTCAAACAGTCGGTCGGGAAAGATATGTCGGTCGGGAAAAGGCTTTCCCGTCTGGACTTTCCCCAACAGACTAGGTCGGTCGGCAATAGTCTTTCCCAACCGATTGTCTGATGGTGGACGTTGTTTTCCCTGCCGACATGTGTGTTGGGGATGTAGTGTTGTGGTGTAGTGCAAGCTGAAATTCAATTGAATAATATCTTGAGCAATGATAATGATTGGACTATTCCCGAACCACCTTCGAAGCCAACTCCGAAGAAAAGAGGTATTCTATTCCTCAGTCCTGAAGATAAAGAAATATATGAAAGAGAAAGGTATTAAAGCTCAATTTGGAGATGTTTCCGCTTATATTCCTACTAATGTAATCTCCATTACAGATGGACAAATATTCTTATCTGCGGATCTATTCAAATAACCTGACACAGGTAGTAGAGGTAAATTCTCTTCGTAAATTTAATGAGAGTGACATTCCTTATGAAAAGCCTCCTGGCCTATGCTTATGGTTGGGGATATGCACATCCCCATTGAGGAAACCTAGTGTTATTCAAAAATTCTCCGCTTTTATGCGATTCGAAAAAAGTTTGTCAAGGAGACATGATCAACCTTATTGATAGATTTCTTTTGATGAACATGAGATGGATGAATTTAGAAGGCACAACCTTCTGTTCCCAACTTTTACTTTCTGTTATATAGAATAAAAATAACATTATTTTCCTGTTTTCTACATTATACGTTAAATAAAAATGACCTGAAAATAAAAGTTCTCCAAATGCCCTGAAATTCAAGTATGATTTTTTCTGGATAATTTAAGAATTTCCGAGATAGATAACTAGTCAGGGGGATGCACCAGTGGGCCACGAGCCCAGGAGGCGCGCCCACCCCCTAGGCGCGCCTAGTAGGCTCGTGGGCCCCATGTGGCCCCCTCCACTTATTCCAGCACCCACTGCCTTCGTCCTCCTCCAGAAAAAATCACCGCACAGCTCAAACCCGTGTTCTTGCTCATCTTGCTACTATTTTTGATCTCCTTGTGCAAAGCCCCATTTGCAAAACTGTTTTGGGGAATTGTTCCTTGGTATGTGACTCCTCCATTGGCCCAATTAGTTTTTGTTCTAGTGCTTTATTTATTGCATATTGTTGCTGCCTCTGTGACCCTGTTCTTGAGCTTGCATGTCAAATTTAGTTGGTCCCAAGTAGTTTTGATGCATGATATGGCCTCTAGGCACTTGTAGGAGTAGTTGCTATGAGTTTTGTTAAAGTTTTGTTCACTTTTATTTTGACTCACTACAAATTTCAGAAATTTCCAGAGAAAGAAAAAGGAAAATGATAAGGAGGATGCTATGAGGTTCTTCGAGCCGTGGCTCGAAGGGAGATGAGAATGAAGAGAAGAAGAAACCCAAGTATCATCTTCCTCGAGTTGCGGAAGTTCGGGCTTGCGAGTGGCCAAGCGATGTGTTCTTGCACGCGGCCGGAATTTATGAAGATTTTTATATTTGGTGGAGAACTCAGGCCTCACCATTCCTCAAAGATAAGTGTGAACAGTATCTCCTCCTCACCAATACTTTTGTGCAAAGTTTTTACTTCTATCCGAGGAAGAGTCCTCCCATGGTTGAGTTCAAGTTATATGATTTGCCCCAAAGTATGACACTTTATGATTTTTGCGATGTTTGCAAGTTACCTTATGTTGGGGACATCCATGAACCACGTCCTAGGGACTTGCGGAGGATTTTATTGACGCTATCACTGTGGGAGAAGAGAGAGTGGTGTCTGGCGCTAGAGCTGCTAGTGTGCATTTTCCTGTGCTTCGTTATTATTCATTATTTGCTGGGAAATGTTTGATTGGTCGTGGGAAGAGTGGGACTCTTAGTTCCCAAGACCTTGCTATTTTGCGCCATGCTCTATATCATGATAGAACTTATAGTTTGGGCGCTATAGTGGCTCAGCAGTTGAACATGAACCGTTCGAAGGGCGCTATTTATGGAGGTATCTATGCGACCCGTCTAGCTAAACATTTTGGTATACCTTTTAGGCTGGACGAGGAAGACGAGATGCTTCTTCCTGAGAGATATTTAGATTATGATAGCATGGTTCGCCATGACTTTCTTCAGAAAGATGATGATAAAAAGATGCTTTATAACTTGGTATTTTGCCAGGGTACTCGTGAGGTTATTACTCTGCCTGCTCCTTCTTTGTTCAACCTTCATCTAGGCAGGTACACTATTTTGGCCTCGGACATCTACCACTATTGGGGTCTGGCGCCGCCTCCGGCGCCCGAGCCTGAGCCATCCGCCGAGTATCAGGAGCCAGTTTATCAGTGGGAGCCAGAAGAGCTCACCCATCAGTGGCACCCCTAGTACACTCCGGAGTACCCCGGAGACGGTTACTTTCATCCTTGGGAGTAGACCAACTTAGGCCAAAAGCCTAAGCTTGAGGGAATACATGTTTCTCACCGACTTTACATTCATGCTCACACATTCATCTTGATAGTCGGTGTTCACACTTTTTCGTTTTATCATCCATGCTAGTTTACTTCTTTTTTCTCGCTTTCTTCTTGTGTGTTTAATTAACTTGAGAAAATCCAAAAAAAATTAAAATTGAGAAAATCCAAAAAAAATAGTTCTAGCTTTACAATTCAGTATGCTTAGTAGTAGTAATTAAAAGAAAAACCCAAAAAGATTTCTCGTTTTTTTGCTTGTTGGGAGCTTTCCCGTGTAAATAGTTTTCTTTTTCTTTGGGTCGAGGTAGAAGACCATGATGAAAATTTTTAGTGGCTCTCATATGCATTATTGTTTATCCGTCAGAGAGCCCATATTACCTTGTCTTCTCCTTTGAGCTTGCTTGCAGATTCCAGCTTAGTCTAATGCACGAACACTCTTATTATTATTCATATCATTCGGTCGTACAAGTGAAAGGTAATTATGACGATATATAATGAAGTGACTGAGACGGAAAAGCTGGTATGAACTCGGCCTATTTTGTTTTTTGTTTTCGTAAATATGACTAGCTCATCGTTCTGAGTTCAGCATTATTATGGGAGAAACATGTTTGCAATGACAATCTAGAGATCATAGTTTCTTATACCATGCTTAATTAGCTAAGAGTTTATAATGGTTTATCTTAGATGCCAACATGAATTCTAAATAGTTGTGATGTAGTATGATAGAATGGTATCCTTCTTTGAATGATTCAAGTGGCTTGACTTGGCACATGTTCACGCAAGTAGTTGAAACAAAATCAACATAGCCTATACGATATTCATGTTTACGGTGATTTATATCCTACTCATGCTTGCACTCAATGTTGGTCAATCTCAATGCATGTTTCTGACTGTTGTCGCTCTCTAGTTGGTCGCTACCCAGTCTCTTGCTAGCCTTCACTTGTACTGCGGGAATACTTCTTGTGCATCCACTTTCATAAATCCAAAGTTATTCCATATGATTCCACCATACCTTCTTATATGCGGTATCTACCTGCCGTTCCAAGTAAATTTGCATGTGCCATTCTCTAAACCTTCAAATAATAATCTGTTTTGTATGCCCAAACCGCTCATGTGATGACAAGGGGCGGTCAGAATCTTCCATGCTAGGCGTGTTATCCTCGATATGTGTTTATTCACTATCACTCACGAGAAAGGGGCCGGTAATCGGAATGCCCAGTTCCATGCTCAAATCAAATCAAAATATTAAATGCAAAACAAAACTCCACCTGGATGGATGGCACCCGAGGATTCGGCTAGTCGTGGAGTGTGTTTGATTGGTGGAGGGGGAGTAAAAACTTTACTATTCTGTTTGGGAACCGCCTATAATGTGTCTAGCATGGAAGATGGTGAAAACTCTTGGTCATCGCGTTGACAATGAAAGCATCCCGCCCAAAATTATTCATCTCTGTTTTAAAAGCTCGAGCTCTGGCACCTCTTCAAATCAATGCTTCCCTCTGCGGAGGGCCTACTTATTTACATTTCTTTTGAGTCATCCTCCTCTCACAAAAAGCACCAATTAGGGAGCACCTCCGTCATCTGTATGCTTTGCTATTAATTGATATTGAGTATGACTGTGACTGGATCTTCTTTGCCATGAATTACAATTTCCAGTCAGCTCTTGTTCTTCAGAGGTGCTCTGCATTTATGTTTTGCGGTCTTAGAAAGGGCTAGCGAGATACCATCTATTCATATTGTATCATGATTGTTTTGATTGAAGTGTTGACATTTGAAACTTATTATTATTGCTCGCTTGTTCATTATGCCATTGATATGAGTACATCATGAGACCTAAATGTTATTGCAAATGTGGTTAGCCTATGATCTTTGTTGAAAACCTGAATATGAGTTAGACATAATTACAACAACAAGATCAAACAGAGTTCGTAAAAGTTTTTCTTTGTCTCTTTCAGTTTGTCAACTGAAGTGCTTGAGGACAAGCAATGCTTTAAGCTTGGGGGAGTTGATACGTCTCCGTCGTATATGCTTTTCCAAACTCTTTTGTCCTTGTTTTGGACTCTAATTTGCATGATTTGAATGAAACTAACCCGGACTGACGTTATTTTCAGCAGAACTGCCTTGGTGTTGTTTTTGTGCATAAATAAAAGTTCTCGGAATAGCCTGAAAACTTATGGAGAATTTTTATGGAATGTATAAAAAATACTGGAGAAAGAATTACCTAGAAATAAGTTGCCATGGGGTCACGAGCCCTATAGGTGCGCCCCCCTAGGGCGCGCCTGGCAGGCTCGTGGGCCCCTCGTGGCTCCTCCGACCTCAACTCCAACTCCATATATTCACATCCGTGGAGAAAAAAAAATCAGAGAGAAGAGGTCATCGCGTTTCACGAGACGGAGCCACCGCCAACTCCTGTTCTTCCTCGGAGAGAAGATCTGGAGTCCGTTCTGGGCTCCGAAGAGGGGAAATCGATGCCGTTGTCATCATCAACTATCCTCCATCGCCAATTCCATGATGCTCTCCATCCTCCGAGAGTAAGCTCATCGCAGGCTTGCTGGACGGTGATGGGTTGGATGAGATCTATCATGTAATCAAGTTACTTTTGATAGGGTTGGATCCCTAGTATCCACTATGTACTGAGATTGATGTTGCTCCGACTTTGCTATGCTTAATGCTTGTCACTAGGGCCCGAGTGCCATGAACTCAGATCTGAAGCTATTATGTTTTCATCAATATAAGTGTGTTCTTGATCCTATCTTGCAAGTTGTAGTCACATACTATGCGTTATGATCCGGCAACCCCGGAGTGACAATAGTCGGGACCACTCCCAGTGATGACCGTAGTATGAGGATTCCATGTATTCACTAAGTGCTAATGCTTTGGTCCGGTTCTCTATTAAAAATAGGCCTTAATATCCCTTAGTTTCCATTAGGACCCCGCTGCCACGGGAGGGTAGGACAAAAGATGCCACGCAAGTTCTTTTTCCATAAGCATGTATGACTATATACGGAATACATCCCTACATTACATTGATGAATTGGAGCTAGTTCTATATCACCCTATGTTATAACTGTTGCATGATGAATGCCATCCGACATAATTATCCATCGCTGATCCGGTGCCTACGAGCTTTTCATATATTGATCTTTGCTAAGTTACTTTTCTGTTGCTACTGTTACGCTTGCTACACAAAATCACTACTGCTACTGTTACCACCGTTACCGTTACTTCCATATTACTTTGCTACTAAAACTTTGCTGCAGATATTAAGTCTTTCAGGTGTGGTTGAATTGACAACTCAACTGCTAATATTTGAGGATATTCTTTGGCTCCCCTTGTGTCGAATCAATAAATTTGGGTTGAATACTTTACCCTCGAAAACTGTTGCGATCCCCTATGCTTGTGGGTTATCAGGGAACCATATGTCTTTTTTAAGTATATATACTAGTAGTAGAGATAATAGTACTGCATCAAAGAACTTGCGCAAGTATTATACTATTATAATCTCTTATTATACTATTATCTCTCTTTTCTCTACATTACATTATCTCTACTACTAGTATCTCTTATTATAATCTCTTATTATACTATTATCTCTCTTTTCTCTACGCAAGTTGCAAAACCTAGTATTTTTGCAGCAAGACCTTTGTTGCGAGACCTTCTATGTTTCTCTTCTTCTTTATTTTTTTCTGCAACAAATCTCTTGTTGCAAAACCTTGTATTTCTGCAACAAGATCTTTGTTGTGAGACCTTTGTTGACCATTTTCTACTGCAATTTTTGCAATAGAACTCGTCTTACGAAAAAGCCTTTAGCAACATGGGTCATGTTGCAAAGAACATTCTAGTGGTGGTTGCGTGTAGCTCGCCAGAGAAGCTCGTCGGCGCCAAGCGCCGGTGGCGGTGGTCGGAGCAGCACGAGGAGACAACAACTCGACGGGGGAACTCGGTCTCTCTGCTTGCACGCCTTGCACCAGCTGCAGATCACCAGAGAAGCTCGTCGGCGTGCTAGTCGACGGCGAGCGCCAATGGTGGCAGTCGTTGGCGGTAGTTGGAGCAGCACGAGAAGACAACGACTCGATGGGAGCTTGGGGTTGCCGGAGCAGTGCAGGGAGGCGACGAACTTGACGGGAGATCGAGAGGAGCACGAGGAGCGATTTCTCTCAAGGATCCAAATCCTGCAACAGAGTCGTTGTTGTGACGAGAGAGATTGCAACAACAGGCTAGCTGCAAAAACTTAAGGAAATTTGAATAAGAATCCTGAAAAATTGGACCAACTTTCTGAAATTCCAAAAACAAATCCTTCTGAAACTTGGGCTTCCAATAAAAAACATAGAGGTCCGGAATTTAGAAACTATCACTATAAAACAATTTGGCATTCAAGCTTTAAAGTTCATTTTTGGATTCAGACAAGTCCTGCTGGTCTTGTGGTTGTGAAATTCACCAGCTTGTGAGCCTGCAATGCAACATGTTTGCCGATGACTGCCACAAGAAAATTACTCAGGCGAGCTCAGCGGTGAGATGTGCTCCTCCCACCACCTTGAGCGCGTAGCCGTGCCGCCCGTGCTTCCCATGCTGGGTCTGCTGCAGACTGCAGTCACTGTCGAACCTGTACGTACAGAGAGGTCACATCGTACTGGAGCTGGACTGTGTGGTGATTATATTGGACGGGAACTCCCAAAAAAACCTGATGCACCGGGGAGACCACCCCTGTTTGGACTGATTACAGACAGTAAATCTGCATTAGCGCGCAGAGGTTTTGCGTCATACGTAGAGAGTATCTACGTACTGTGGGGAGAAGTTGACACATGAAATCGCTGCGTATGCCAGAAGAGACGGTGCTTCGTAATGAGTGGCTGGGGAATTAGTATATACTACGGGTTGGGTTAGCAGATAGCACACAGTAGGACATACCTTGATCATGGATTGAATTGTGACTTGTGAGGCGATCGAGAGCGACGTCACCCCGGCCCGCTGCTGTGGAACATAATGGACGCGCTTGCGAGAGGAAGAAAGGGTCCGTTTGCCGGGATGGAGGGAGGGGTTGGCCGAGAGGAAGATGCTGCCATGCCAAGGACCAATGATAGCTTTTCGATCATCAGATGAGAGCTAGGCTAGCTAGGACTAGGGATCCCTTCCCTTTGTGGTATGCATGCTAGGGAGTAGGGAGTGCAATCTCGATGGTGATTCGTAACCAGCCCGGCGGGTGGCGTGCCATGCGCGAAATTTCTTGTTTCTCCCAGTTTTGTTGTGTCCTTGCAGCTTCTTTTTGAATGGGAGGGAGGCCGGCCGCAAGGCTTGTCTGCTACTCCATGACATGAGATGAGACCATCATCATGATTGAGGCAGATTAGAAGGCCATTCCTTTTCTCCTACCTGATGCAATGTATGTATGTACGTATGTATGTGGTCGAGGACAAGATACAAACTGCATGCTGCAGCCTGTGCTCCCCGCGTCGAGGGCCACCGTCACCATGCACTAGTTATTTACCATGCAAAAAAAAGTTATAAAAAGGAAGTGGCAAAAGGAGCCTGCCTGCATATATACTACTCTGCTATAGATCGATCGCCGCATCCACTTTGCCCTCCCGATCGATGAAGCTAGCCAGCATGCATCGGGTGCGAGTGCGACCAACCTCGGCCTCAAATTGAACCCAGCTCTCGCTCTTGGCAACTACCAAATCCCTCCTGCTGCCTCGCCTCTCCCTAGCTCGCCTCTGCCTCGCCTCCGTGCCCTCTTCTTCTTCTTCTTGACACAATCCCAAGCCTCTCCCTAGCTCGCCTCTGCCTCGCCTCCGTGCACTACCAGAAAAACTGGGTTTGCCGACGGCCAAATCTATGCCGACGGCCCCTGTCGGCATCGCCGCACCTATGCCGACGGCCAAGGATGGGCCGTAGGCGTAGAAAAGCCGTCGGCATACATTGATCTATGCCGACGGGGCCGTCGGCATAGACGTGGCCGTCGGGACCGCCCGAGATAAGCCTACGGCTCCCGTCGGCATAGGACAGGCCGTCGGCATATCCCGGGCCCAACTCCCTGGTCAGTGCTGACGCTTGACGGCGTTTATCCTACGCCGACGGGCGGTAACGGCGGCCGTCGGCATATCTGTGGCAAAGGTATGCCTACGGCGTAGCCGTCGGCATAGGCCCCTCTGCCACGTCAACGATCCGTATGACACACCACGTCATCGATCCGTGTGTGCACAGATATGCCGACGGCCCCGCCGTCGGCATATGTTTACTTTACTTAATTTTTTATATTATCTGTGGCAGAGGTATGTCTACGGCACGGCCGTCGGCATAGGCCCCTTCGCCACGTCATCGATCCGTGTGCCACGCCCCGTCATCGATCCGCGGGATAACCTGCATGTGTGCACAGATATGCCGACGGCAGGCCGTCGGCATACATATATTTTACTTTATTTTTTTATTTTTACTTTGTTCTGTTATTTTTACTTTATTTTAGTTTTTGTTTTTGCATAAGATAATTATGCCTTATCTAAAAAAAACATTCCCGATGGTATATCGATTGCCGCCCCCCGTTACGAACGTCGCTATCGCCGTGTCACGGAGAGGGTAAACGGACGCGTGGGGTCTACACGGAGGGGATCTTGCTGTGGGTCTAGCCCGGATGTTGCTCCAAAAGTGTTCCTATGGGCTGACCTAACACAACCGGGTGGGGAGGTCCACTGGTCAAAGCCCGTCCGTGCAAAGTCAAAAGGCTAGATCGCGTGGTCAATCGCTACATGGTTAGGCGGGACGGGGGCCCTGGGGGGGGTAGCAATGCCACCAGAGCGTCGCACCGGGCCCTCATACATGCGGGGTGGTGTGGTGGCATGTCTGAAGAGGCGGCACGCGTGTCCGGGGTGTGCCCCCCTCACGGACGGCGCCGCCGCCGGCACCTGGAGGGGGGAAACGGACGCGTGGGGTCTACACGGAGGGGATCTTGCTGTGGGTCTGGCCCGGATGTTGCTCCAGAGTGTTCCTATGGGCTGACCTAACACAACCGGGTGGGGAGGTCCACTGGTCAAAGCCCGTCCGTGCAAAGTCAAAGGGCTAGATCGCGTGGTCAAACGCTATTCAGGGTTAGGCGGGACGGGGGCCCTGGGGGGTAGCAATGCCACCGGAGCGTGGCACCGGGCCCTCATACATGCGGGGTGGTGTGGTGGCATGTCCAAAGAGGCGGCACGCGTGTCCGGGGTGTGCCCCCCCTCACGAACGGCGCCGCCAGCCGGCACCTGGAGGGGGATAACAGACGCGTGGGGTCTACACGGAGGGGATCTTGCTGTGGGTCTGGCCCGGATGTTGCTCCAGATTGTTCCTATGGGCTGACCTAACACAACCGTGTGGGGAGGCCCACTGGTCAAAGCCCGTCCATGCAAAGTCAAAGGGCTAGATCGCGTGGTCAATCGCTATAGGGTTAGGCGGGACGGGGGCCCTGGGGGGTAGCAATGCCACCGGAGCGTGGCACCGGGCCCTCATACATGCGGGGTGGTGTGTGTGGCATGTCCGAAGAGGCGGCCGCGTGTCCGGGGTGTGCCCCCCCTCACGGACGGCGCCGCCGCCGGCACCTGGAGGGGGAAACGGACGCGTGGGGTCTACACGGAGGGGATCTTGCTGTGGGTCTGGCCCGGATGTTGCTCCAGAGTGTTCCTATGGGCTGACCTAACACAACCGGGTGGGGAGGTCCACTGGTCAAAGCCCGTCCGTGCAAAGTCAAAGGGCTAGATCGCGTGGTCAATCGCTATAGGGTTTAGGCGGGACGGGGGCCCTGGGGGGTAGCAATGCCACCGGAGCGTGGCACCGGGCCCTCATACATGCGGGGTGGTGTGGTGGCATGTCGAAGAGGCGGCACGCGTGTCCGGGGTGTGCCCCCCTCACGGACGGCGGCGCCGCCGGCACCTGGAGGGGGGAAACGGACGCGTGGGGTCTACACGGAGGGGATCTTGCTGTGGGTCTGGCCCGGATGTTGCTCCAGAGTGTTCCTATGGGCTGACCTAACACAACCGGGTGGGGAGGTCCACTGGTCAAAGCCCGTCCGTGCAAAGTCAAAGGGCTAGATCGCCGTGGTCAAACGCTACAGGGTTAGGCGGGACGGGGGCCCTGGGGGGGTAGCAATGCCACCGGAGCGTCGCACCGGGCCCTCATACATGCGGGGTGGTGTGGTGGCATGTCCGAAGAGGCGGCACGCGTCCGGGTGTGGCCCCCCTCACGGACGGCGCCGCCGCCGGCACCTGGAGGGGGGAAACGGACGCGTGGGGTCTACACGGAGGGGATCTTGCTGTGGGTCTGGCCCGGATGTTGCTCCAGAGTGTTCCTATGGGCTGACCTAACACAACCGGGTGGGGAGGTCCACTGGTCAAAGCCCGTCCGTGCAAAGTCAAAGGGCTAGATCGCGTGGTCAAACGCTACAGGGTTAGGCGGGACGGGGGCCCTGGGGGGTAGCAATGCCACCGGAGCGTGGCACCGGGCCCTCATACATGCGGGGTGGTGTGGTGGCATGTCCGAAGAGGCGGACGCGTGTCCGGGGTGTGCCCCCCCTCACGGACGGCGCCGCCGCCGGCACCTGGAGGGGGGAAACGGACGCGTGGGGTCTACACGGAGGGGATCTTGCTGTGGGTCTGGCCCGGATGTTGCTCCAAATGTTCCTATGGGCTGACCTAACACAACCGGGTGGGGAGGTCCACTGGTCAAAGCCCGTCCGTGCAAAGTCAAAGGGCTAGATCGCGTGGTCAATCGCTACAGGGTTAGGCGGGACGGGGGCCCTGGGGGGGTAGCAATGCCACCAGAGCGTGGCACCGGGCCCTCATACATGCGGGGTGGTGTGGTGGCATGTCCGAAGAGGCGGCACGCGTGTCCGGGGTGTGCCCCCCCTCACGAACGGCGCCGCCGCCGGCACCTGGAGGGGGGAAACGGACGCGTGGGGTCTACACGGAGGGGATCTTGCTGTGGGTCTGTGCAAAGTCAAAGAGCTAGATCCGGCGGTCGTCTGTGTTAGGGTTAGACGGGACGGGGTACCGGAGGGGGGTAGCAATGCCGCCAGGTGTTACGGTGGGCCCTCCTACGCTTGTGGAAGCATAGTGGCATGCTCAGGCCACTATGGATTAGCCAACTATTTAAACAGGTCATGTTGCTTGTCTTTGGGCGAGGTGGGACTATTTTTTTTTTTAAAAGCAGTTGCCATCTATGCCTACGGCATAGCCGTCGGCATAGGCCTCCTATCTATGCCGACGGCCTGGCCGTCGGCATAGAGACGCACATGTCCACGGATCGGTGACGTGGCAAAGTGGTGGGCCTATGCCGACGGCCAAGCCGTCGGCATAGGGCCGACCTTATCCCCTTGCGGTTCACCCCCGCCACCCATTCGCCATCCATCTCCCCCACCGTCTCCTCCTCGCCCGACCCTCGCCGCTGCCCCACCCTCGCTGCCGCCGCCGCCCTATCCCAACCCTCGCCGCGCCGCCCCCCATCCCCCCCCCCACCTGCGGCTCTGCCTCGCCCCCGCCCCCATCCCATCCCCCCACGCCGCCACGCCGCCCCCCACTGCCCCGCCGCCCCCCCCTCCCCCACCGCCGCCGCACCGCCCTGCCCGCGCCGCCCCCATCCCCTCCCCCACCGCCACCGCACCGCCCCAAGACCGCCGTCGACGCCGCCGGGCCGGCCCTCCCCGTCCTCGGCCGCCCGTCCCCGGCGGCCCATCCCCGGCTACCCGCCCCGCCCCCCGCCCCGGCCCGACGTCCTCCCCGCCCCGACGTCCTCCTCGCCCCGGCCCTGCCTGGCTCCGCCTCGCCCCGGCCCTGCCGCTCCGGTGAGACCTCCACCTTTTTTTTTTTCTGTTTTTAGATAGATAGATTGTTAGATATATAGATAGATAGATCGATAGATAGATCAATAGATAGATAGATTGTTAGATAGATAGATTGTTAGATATATAGATAGAGATAGACAAATTTTTTGTTCGATGAGATGAATCGATGATGATGATGAATAGACAATGATGATGAATATATTGTTGATATTGTTAGTTGTGATGATGATGATGAATATTTATTTAATATTGTTAGTTGTGATGATGATGATGAATATGTGATGAAATAACCCTACATGATTCAAGAATAAATGAATGCACCTAAATTTGTGAGTTGATGATGAATATGCTTTATGAGTTGTGATGTTCTAAATTTTTGTCGCGTTGGAATTTGCAGGTTTTGTAGAGTTTCATGTCGGTGGAGTGATCGTCATCGGAGTTGTTGGTTAAGGATCGTCCCTCCTCTGTTCGACTACTTCCTCTACAGCCGAGGGTGAGCTACAAGTCCATCTCCTCCAATTTTTTCATATCACTAGATTTCATTCTCAAGTCAACTGACGTAACCTAGGCGTCTCCCGTCCGAAAGGGTTGCATCGATAAATATGCATTCAATTGCATATTTATCACCGCAGCTCTTTCAGATTGTCCAGCGCTTTCCACGGACAGCCCGAGGATGTGTAGATTGGGTACGTTGTTCATGCTCTACCCCGTTCCGAGACAGGATTTCGGCGGCGCCTCCCTGTTGTTCTCCGGATGCACATTCTCTCGGCATTTTGCCGAGACGTGTATCTGGAGAACAGCGGGGAGGTGCTGCCGAAATTTTGTCTCGGAACGGGGTAGAGCGTGGACAACGTACTCAATCTACACATTCTCGGGTGGGATTAGGACCCATCTTTACCTATTAGAGATGTAGGTGGATTAAACGTGGTAGAAACTGAAAATTTGATGTGATTAATTTAAGTGAATCCTTAATTATGTTGTGTGGGTTGCAAAAAAGCAGAGGATGGCAGATAATCAGTGGATGTACAGTGGTTTTATCCGTCGGAATCGAGTAACATCAGAGTGGATCGTGAAAACCGATGTGTATTTGAAGGAGATATTCCGTCGTCCAATGAGAATTATCCCACCATGCCCCTGTGCGAGATGTGCGAGACGTCACCGTAGAAATCAGATGGACATGAGTGAGCATCTTCGCACGCACGGATATATGCCAAACTTTGACATGCCGCCGATAAACATAGCCGAGCAGGACCGTGGTAGAGAGGAGGTGATGCGACAACGCATCGATGGATATGAGGACGACGGGGTCAGGGACATGCTAGATGATGTCATTGTTGCAGAAATGACAAATGCGACACCTTCAGAGAATGAACCAGAGGAGCCGGAGGCAACCGCAAAGGCCTTCTTGGAGGTCTTGGCCTCGTCGAAGAAACCTCTTTATGCGGGTGCGAAAATATCTCAGCTGGATGCCATCTCGCAACTGATTGCAGTCAAGGCTGAGTATGGCTGTAGCCAGAAATGCTTCGAAGCATTCCTGGGAGTATGGGCTAACAGCCTCCCTGAGGGTCATGAACTGCCGAAAAGCATGTACGATACAAAGAAAATCATGAAGGCACTCTCTATGGATTATGAGAAAATAGATGTTTGCCCGAAGAATTGCCTTTTGTTTAGGCACGAGTATGCGGATGACAAGTACTGTAGGAAGTGCGGTTCGTCTCGGTACATTGAGGTGGTCGGTGAGGATGGTGAGAAAAAGCAGCTAACCATCCCCGTTAAGGTTCTTCGATATCTTGATTTTATAAAAAGACTGCAGCGCCTTTTCATCACGAAGGAGTCTGCCAAAATGATGAAGTGGCACAAGGAAGGTATAAGGTACAATCCAAAAAAAAATCATACATCCATCGGGAGGGGAAGCATGGAAGTCATTCGATGAAGAATACCCCGAGGAAGCAGCCGAGGCTGGGAATGTCAGAATAGCCATATCAGGTGATGGGTTGAATCCATATGGTATGTCGTCCAATCCATACAGCTGCTGGCCTGTGTTTGTAATTCCGCTCAATCTTCCTCCTGGTGCCCTAATGCAACGGAAGACCATGTTCTTGTTGCTCATCATTCCGGGGCCTGACTACCCGGGGAAGCAGTTGGGTGTGTTTATGCAGCCGCTTGTGGATGCTTTGCACCATTCTTGGTATTTTCCGAGGTTGACATACGACCGGGATTTGCAGAGAAATTTCTTGATGAAAGTTTGGTTGCACTATTGCATGCATGACTTTCCCGGCTATGCTCTATTCTGCGGATGGTGTACAAGTGGTAAGATGCCATGCCCAGTGTGCATGCAGGCTCTGCGAATGATTTGGCTGAGTAAGGGTGGCAAGTATGTAGCCTTTGACCTGCATCGACAGTTCCTCCCTCCAGACCATCCAGACAGGGAAGACAAGAAGAACTTCACGAAAGGCCGGGTTGTTCATGAAGTAACCGAGATTCCAACATTTTTGGGGGCAGATGTTCTTGCTCAGCTAAAAGCTCTCGAGCCTAAAGTCGAAGGCAAAGGCAAAGCCAAAGCCAAAGGCTTCGAGGGATATGGTGAGACGCACAACTGGACGCACATTACCCCCTTCTCGCAGCTTCCCTATTTCAAGGACCTCAAACTTCCTTACAATATTGATGTGATGCACACCGAAAAGAATGTGGCAGAGTCACTTTTCCACACGATCCTCAACATTCCTGATAAGACGAAGGATAACGTAAAAGCTAGAGCCGATCAACAGAGAATTTGTGATAGACCACGCCTGAACATGAAGCCTCCCACAGGCGGTCGTAAAAACTGGTTCAAGCCAGATGCTGACTTTGTCCTTAAACCGCCAGAAAGAAAAGAAGTACTTATCTGGCTGAAACAAATTTTGAAGTTCACCGATGGTTATGCATCGAATATAAGTAAGGGAGTCAATCTTAACGGGCAAAGTGACCGGCCTGAAGAGTCATGACTACCATGTATGGATTGAGCGGATAATGCCGGTGATGGTTCGAGGCTATGTCCCCGAGCATGTCTGGCGAGTGCTTGCCGAGCTTAGCCATTTCTTCCGCACGCTCTGTGCTAAAGAAGTAAGTAAAGAGGTGATTGAAAAATTGCATAAGAAGGCACCGGAGTTGATAGTCAAGCTAGAGAAGATCTTTCCGCCAGGCTTCTTTACTCCGATGACACATCTCATTCTGCACCTCGCGAATGAGGTATTGTTGGGGGGCCCTGTGCAAAATCGCTGGCAGTACGGCCCTGAGAGGCAGAACAAGCATCTCCGACGGAAATGTGGAAACAAAGCTAAGATTGAAGCTTCCATAGCTGAGGCAGTTATCCTAGAGGAGGTGTCAGACCTCAGGACATCATACTATCTAGACCATGTTCCCCATCTGCATAACAAGGTGCCTCGATACAATATAGAAGAGCCCAAGTATCAACCCAGGCTCGATCTATTCAACGCGCAAGGTGGGAGGGCTGGGGCCTCGAAATCTTATAACATGCCACGACAAGAGTGGGAGGACCTCATGTTCTATATCTTGCACAACATCAAGGAAGTTGAGGAAGTGTGGATGAGGTAATACCACTACACCATTCCTTTATGTCTTCCACATCATCATGTTTCATGTTCACTTAGTCCCGGTCTAACACCGCTTATATTTTTAGTGATTTCGTTCAAGAGGAATGTACGGGAGTGAATCCTCCTACTGAGGCGGAGGCACTTACTCTTCTCCGTCATGGAAACCCTGGACGTAAAAATTTTGTTGCTTGGTTCATGGAGAAAGTAATTTTCCACAATCCCCTGTTAAATACCTACTTCAACATTTATTAGTTAACCGAACTAATGCACGCAACAATTTCCATTATACTTGTAGGGAAAAGATTCGAACATATCTATGGATGATGAATTGAGATGGGTTTCCATGGGTTTTGACCCTGCCGTCGTGACATGTAAAAAGTATGATGTGAATGGGTATCGCTTCCATACAGAGGAGCACCAAAACAGCCGCCCCGATCCCAAAACTATAAATACTGGAGTGTACACCCCCGGTCAAAATTCAGTAGACTACTACGGAAGGGTACAAAATATATACGAGGTTAAATTCCGCCAGGGGCGTGAGACCCTAAGTCTGCCTGTGTTCAAATGCCGATGGTTCGATCCGCAGGAGGGGGTAAAACATACGCCTTCCATTGGTTTGGTCGAAGTTAAACCATCAACCGTCTATGCCGGAGCCGATCTCTTCATTGCGGCTACCCAAGCTACACAAGTATATTATATGCCTTACCCATGCCAGAAAGTGTATCTAAAGGGTTGGGAAGTTGTGTTCAAGGTGTCGCCACATGGTAAGCTACCAGACCCGAATGAAGACGATTACTACAACATTAACCCCATGACATACGAGGGAGTGTTCTATCAAGAGCAACCTGATGATGATGATGATGATGTGGTTAGAAACGATGACGCTAGACCATTGGGTGATGATGATGTGGACCCAAACGTCGATGATGCACGGAATGATGGTGAGACCATTGTCAATGAAAATGACATACTTATGCTAGAAAAGTTAAACGAAAACGCTGACGACGAGGAAGAGCCTCCACCTCCGTCGGACAACGAAGATGATATGATTGATAGTGATGATGAGACATACCGAGAAAGAGGTTACAACAGTGATGATTCATATGGGTTCTAGCAGATGTACGTTTCAAGTATTTTTTTCTATAGTTTAGGAATATGCCTTTTTATGCATTTTTATTAATGTTTTTATTATCATGCCTTTCCTTCATTTCATTAATTTACTAATTGCTTTTTCTCTTTTCAATGCAGGTTCGTGGAACATGGGCAAGGGGAAGGCCGACGGCGTGGGTTTCCTACGCAAGGTCGTCGGCCTGCCTAGTCGGAGTGGTCGAGCACGTAATCCTCCCCCTCGGCTACTTGACGATGACTCCTCACAGGGAGGTCGAGGGAGAGGTGCCCCTAGAGGAGGAGGGGGCGGGGGGAGAGCCTCTAGAGGACGAGGTGCTGGGGGGAGAGCCACTACAGGGGGTCGCGGCCAGAAAGAGCGCACCCTCACCGACTTAGGCGTGTTGTCTTCGAGGCCCTCCTCTAGTGAGGTACCCTCCTCTAGTGAGGCAGGCGAGGAGGAGGAGGAGGAGGAGGAGGAGGCAGGCGAGGAGGAGGAGGAGGAGGAGGAGGAGGTTGGGGAGGGGGAGGCAGGCGAGGAGGAGGGTGGTGGCGGGGATGATGGTGGTGACGGTAAGGGGGTTGACACGAAGGGGTGGTTGCGTGGCAACGCAAAGCTACCAAAGCAGGTTCCTGCTACTGAGGAGCAGAAGTGGCTCATTGAGCCCACGGGAAAAGAGTAAGTGGTTCATTATGTTGCTTGTCACATGCTTATTCCGGTTGTTATTTATTTTTCTTGTCACATGCTAATAGTTCATTCTTTTGCAGCAACTGGATATATTCTAAAGGGGTCCGTATTCCCAACGGCCTCATCACCGTCTTGCTGAAGTTATATTGGCCGGGGTTGTACTGTCCTGATCCAGTCAGGCAGCCGGACCGTCGGGTTTTGGCCACGAGCTGGGACCACTGGGAAGCGGCCCGCCACGCGGACCATGAGACCCATGCCAAGGCCGTGATCACTACTTTCTGGGTGAGTTCTCTTCAGAAGCACAAGTCCATTCTAGTTTCATGAATGATTTAACTCATGGCTTCTCCCATTCTTGTTTCATGCATGATTGTAGAAATTCTATCGAGTTCTTCCGGAGCACAGGGCTAGAGCGGACCAGATCGTGCTGCGCCAATGCAAGAAGAAGGCCCGCCAGATGCAGTACGAGGTGCGCTATGTGGCCATCTCCACATACTACCACGACTATCTTGGTGTGAAGATGACCAAGGAAGAAGCGCGGAGGATGGGCATTACCTTGGAGAGGCCCGAGTTCTTGGCGGTAAGTATAAAAGATTTTTCATTATGCTTTATTATGCCATTACCTTGTGGTACATTATGCTTTATGCTTTATGCTTCCATAACACCAATTTGGACACACCTACATGCCATTATGCTTTTATTATGTAGGTGTGTCCAAATTGGTGTTATGGAAAAGACGAGTCCTGGGCGGCATTGGTGGATCTTTGGTGTGATGAGGCTGGAGCCTGGGCGGCTATGAGAACCCAAAATAAGGCTAACCGAGGGACGGAGGGAGTACATGCTCAGGGAAACCGAAACCACTATCTCCACAAGGCAGTTAATGTATGACTAACCCCATTAAACATTCTTCTTCTTCTATTTACCATCACTTTCTTATGTATGACTAACCTCTGTTTGGTGGTGCAGGAGGAGAAACTGAAGCGGCCGCTCTCACACATGCAGGCGTGGGAGATCGCCCATACGCGGAAGGACCCCAAGCCTGGCGAGCCCAAGTACTACGGCAAGAAGACCGAAGGGAGGAAGAAGGCCTACTCCGAAGCGTATCTGGAGTTACATCCTGACACACCTGACCCCATTGCGGCGCCTCTGGACGACATGGCGGTGGTGAGGATGGGGCCCAAGGAGCACGGTCGGGATGCGGTTCTCGATGCTGTGATCACTCCTAGTATCTCCTACACACAGCTTCGTCGGATCGACCCGAGCCTGAGCCAGCGCACGAGCCAGCCAGTGACTAGTACACAGTCCCTCTTTCAGGAGCAACAATCTGTAAGTATTTTCCCTCTTATCTTCATTTCTCACTTCATTTTCCGCATTTAGTAGTTTTATGAGTTCCATCATGTCATACCGTAGGCCTACATGGAGTACACACGCCAGGAGACCATGGCGTGGCATCAGAGGCTTTATGAACACCAAGTGCAGAGGGATAGCCAGATGCAGCAGGCTTTTCAGGATATGGCGGCCGGCAGGTGTCCTCAGTTCCCTACAGCACAATGCCCTCCAGCACAACCAATGCTAATGAGCTTTGAGGAGTTTGTGGCACAGAACGCTGGCCCCTCGCCGGTTAGTTCATCCCCAATCTATTCACCCAAAGCATGTCATGCCTTTCAACACAGTCATAGATCCCGTGCATATGTCTTTTCAACATGCAGGGAACAGGTGGATCTACCGTTGGCGGTGGTCTTCGCAGCACTCCGGAGACACGGAGCCCGACCACTCCGATCCACGGAGGCGGAGGCGGTAGCGCTGCCGCTAGCACTGATGACCTGGACTTTGGCCGTCTTGGCGGTGACGACCTCCGCGGTGCTCGATGATGCTTGAGATGTGATGATGATGCTTGAGATGACTTGTGTGTGCTGATGATCATTTAGCTGACTTGTGTGATGATGCTTATGCTTACATTCGTTGATATGCTTATGCTTGTGTGATGATGATCTATTGTTGTC
>NC_053023.1:733904697-734039717 GCF_003073215.2 Triticum urartu | reverse complement strand
GAATTCAGGTTAGTGATCCTTGGATACTGATTATGTGTTAATAACTTCGTGTCAGGAATTAGTCATTTGTGTCTCATGCTTTTATATATCCCGTGTCTATTTTTTCTGCAAATTTTAGACAACTAGGTCAAATCATGATGTTTGCATTTTTTCTGTAGCTCTTTTTCATAAAGTTCCAAACATGTTAATCTTACAAAGAACCATAGCTTGTAAAAAATTATGGAGGGAAGGACACTTCATGTATATTATCAAAGCAAAACTGAATATAATTATATCTTTCTGTCTAAATGATATGATTAGCTCCGTGTTTCTTCAGGCACATTGGTAGAAAAAATACCATATTTGTTGCTATTACACTGGGTCTTGCGTCACTAAATAGAGTTTTCGGCTTAACATGGTCCAAATCGTTTTAGTTCATCTTCAGCTGAAGCTAGCCCACGAAGGGATCCGTCAGTCAGGTTACCTCCCTTATGTTGTATTTTCTCTGGCAACAAGGACGAGCGAGCCAGCAGGAACCGAGAATATATATAGCACAATACATGTAGTCCATGTACATAAAGAAAGAAATCCGCGTGTACGGCCTGAAAGAACACGGACAGTTGAGCAGACTGAAACTCGGCCGGTCTTAATATTGTGACTGCGACAAGGTGGTGCACACAAAGTACCAGACTATACATGTCCCCATGCAAACAATGATTATCTGTCCTTCCATGCCTGCAGTCTAACGAAGGTGTGTTAGGAGTTAAGAAAGACCCATCTCCAACTAATGTTTTTATATTCTATGGATGTGACAATTCTAAGCAAGGCATAATCGAATTGTTGCGTATTTTTTTATACATGAACCCTTTGAATTTTAACCTCTTGGTTAGGGCTCATGAGTTTGCTACGTTTCTCTTAGTTTCTGTAGAAAGAAGAAAATAGCATTGCTAACAGGGACGAACCCACAGGACATATATCTTAAAAGAATTATTTCATGTATTTAACAATGTTTTCTTTCTTTCGGGGATGAAACTGTTCCAAGCTACTATGTAAAAATAATCATCAGACCAGCGTTTACAGCAGTGAAGTTTGAATAACATGTGGTTCTTACCAAAATGGATAACCGTGGACATGATTTGTTACAAGCTTGCATTTCTACTGCTGCTTTGCTTTTCATCAATAACCTATTGAGAAGTTAAGGTGATTACTGTGCTACTTAATTTTTATTATAAACTACATGTGTATTTCCATCATTTTGTTGCTGGCAAACAAAGAAAATTGCAGGAATTTTTCTCAAGATTGACGTTACACAAAGAAGGCTTATGTGGTAGTGGTTACTCATATATTTTGCACGTACAGGAGAAAATATTTCCGTTATTTTTTCTTTTTTAGTTTCACAACGCCGACGAGTACGATTTTGCTCCCCAGGATATAATATTAGGACCTTTTCCACCATCCCTAACCTTGACGATGCCTGATGCATGTCACTGATCCAAGATCTTTAGGGAACTTTTTTTTTTCGAAATTGATGTATGTTATTTTTTTATACATTGTTTATGTATGTCCTTTCTATATATTTTTGAACAAAAACATTATTGCATTCTTCTTTCTCATTCTCATGATCCTTTAGTCAATTAAGAAAATGTTTGTGTACTTTCAACCATCATCTCAATGGCTTAAGACATCCTTATCTATTTAGCTATGCAATCATTTTTAATTATTCTCCTAAATGGTAATAAGAAAAAAAATTCATATGCAAATTTATGTTTGGTTAATGTTCTTTAATAATTAGCATGTTCATAATTATAATGTCCACCGTGCAAATGCACGGGTTCACGACTAGTAATATAAAATGAGGGGAAACCTTTTTTCATAAGTGCTACTCCCTTCAATGTACTATAAATATAAGACACGTTTTGCATATCAGGTTTGCTATTTCACATCTAGATGTGAAATAGTTATCTCACATCTAAGTCTAAGACCGTCAGATCTTATTTGTCATTAAAATTCGCGCAGCTTGCTCGGCTCACTCTCGCTCGCTGGCGTCGCGCGCGGCAGCACGTGTCCAGGTCCATGCGAGGTGCGGTAGCCAGTGTTCACCGCGTGTCATGTGTAGGTCCCCCGCACACGGCAGTTATTTTTAGACATCGCACATGGCAGCTGTGGCTCTTGTCGTTCATTGTGGGCTTTTTTGTTTTTTGTAGGTCCCCGTATTTGTTCTTTGTGGGCTTCCAGCAAGAGAAAACGAGAACTGTTTTCTTTTTTCAGGGATGAAAGTTTGTCTAGTCGTTCTATGTCCTTAAGATTTCCTGCTACCTGCCAATTGTTTGGTTTTTTGTCTCCCGAAAGTGTACATGTGTGAATGAGCTGGCCCATGAAGGGTTTTTTCTACTAGTTTTGGGAGAAGCTTCCAACCCTTTTTTTTCTTTTTTTGTTCAGTTTTTCTCTTTTTGTTTTCTGTTTTTGCCTTTAAAAAACTCACGATTTTCGTTGGTGCTATTTACATGTCCACCATCAAGCATGCAATTGCGGTGTCGTCTTCATCCCACAACTGCATGCCTCCCGATTGCAATTTGAGGCAAAATTGTTTGTTCAATCACCTAGGCATGTGTTTTATTTTTTATCCCAGTTGCAATTCCACACTCGACTAGCAATTTGGATGTAGTTTGTTATTGTTCCGGTTGCAAGAAAATCCTCGATTCGCAAACGGTATTGTAGTTTTTGACTCACACTGGCCCCGTAGTTTCGTAATTGTCCCAGTTGCAAGTCCTTCCTCGACTAGCAACTCGGTTCATATTTTTTTGTTGTCCCAATTGCAAGTCCTCCCACGACTCGCAACTCGGTTCATATTTTTGTTGTTCTCCCAATTGCAAGTCCTCCTCGACTCGCAACTCGGTTCATATTTTTGTTGTTCTCCCAGTTGCAAGTCCACCCTCGATTCGCAACTCATGTCGTAGTTTTGTGAAGTTGTTCTAATTACAAGTCCACCCTCGACTCGCAACTAGGCATGTAGTTTGTTCCATCCCAGTTGCAAGCCCATCTTTGACTCGTAACTTGGCATGTGTTTTTTTATCTCAGTTGCAGGTTCAACCTTGACTCGCAATTGGGCCCGTAGTTTGTTTCATCCTGGTTGCAAGTCGACTCTCGACTTGCAATTGGGATCTAGTTTCATAGGTATTCTCGTTTCAAGTCCAGCATCGACTCTAAAAGGGCTCGTAGTTATCCGAGTTGCAAGTCCATCCTCGACTTGCAACTCGAGTATGTGTTTTTGTTTTCATCACAGCTGCAAGTCCATCCTTAACTCACAACTGGGCCTATAATTTGTTTTATCCTAGTTGCAACTCGAGCCTTGACTTGCGATTCGGCTCATAGTTTCGTAGTTGTCCAAGTTGCAAGTCGACCCTGAACTCGTACATGGGCTTGTAGTTATCCCAGTTGCAAGTCCACCCTTGACTGGCAACTGGCCTTGTAGTTTGTCATTGTCCTAGTTGTAAGTCCACCACCGACTCACAAATGGCATTACAGTTTTTATGTAGTTGTCCTAGTTGCAAGTCTACCCTTGACTCGCAACTAGGACCTTAGTTTGTTTCATTCCAGTTGCAAGTCCACCATTGACTTGTAACTAGGATTGTACTTTATTTCATCTCAGTTGCAAGTCCACCCTTGACTCGCAACTGGGCTCATAACTTCATAGTTAACCCAGTTGCAAGTCCACCCTCGACTCGTAACTGGGCTCATAGTTTTGTTGTTGTCTTGTTTGTAAGTTCACCCCCCGACTCACAATTGAGCCATTTCTTTTCATCCCAGTTGCAAGTACCCTCGGCTCGCAACTGAGCCGTTTGTTTTCATCTCAATTGCAATTCCACCGTAGACTCGCAACTGGGCTCATAGCTTCGTAGTTGTCCGAGTTGTCCGAGTTTTGTTACTGTCCCAATTGCAAGTTCACGCCTGACACACAACCAAGCATGTGTTTTCATCCCAGTTGCAAGTTCACCCTCGACTTGCAACTGGGCCCAGCGTTTTTTTGTCTCCAGCTGCAAGTCCATCCTAGATTTGTAACCGGCTCAATATTTCTTTTGCATTGCAACTAAGCCCGACACTTTTATTTGCATTAGTTACATGTCCATCCTCAACTTGCAGCCGGGCCTTAGTTGTAACTCCACCATCGACTGACAACTAGGTGTTGACTTTTTTGTCCCAATTACAAGTCAACCATCGACTCATAACTGGGCCCATCTTTTTTTGTCCTAGTTGCAAACAACTATTGACTCACAGCTTGCACCACATATTTTAAGAAATGTTCACCATGTTTTAAAGTACACATAAAGTATTTTAGAAAATTTAATTGCATTTTAAAAGATGTTTCCAAACTGTTGCAAATTCTTAATTCATGAACTTTGTAAACTTCATGAGCAATTTTGAATTTTTTAAAAATCCATGAACATTTTTTGTCATATCTATGAACAGTTTTAAATTTCAAGAACTTTTTTTCAAAATTTTGAACATTTTAAAACAAATTGTTCACTGTATATTAGAACATGTTCATCAACATTTTCCTA
The DNA here is from genome assembly GCF_003073215.2 of Triticum urartu. Lineage (NCBI taxonomy): Eukaryota > Viridiplantae > Streptophyta > Magnoliopsida > Poales > Poaceae > Triticum > Triticum urartu. Next base: position 734,035,179 of record NC_053023.1, on the reverse strand, counting down.
ATTTGAAAATATTTATTTAAATTCGTTAACATGTTTTGATCAAACTTTGTCTTTATTGAAAATTAACGTACAAAATGTAAGGGTGAAATACAAAAATCAAAAGGCACAAGAAAAAAATTCCGTTGATAGCTAGCGATCAGAGACGTATTGGTAAGAAGATAGCAATCAACAAGAACGAACAAATCCATGTGTACAAAGCCAGCGATCAGATTTTGTTTATAGGAAAAGCTAGCGATCAGATGTGTCATAACAGTAAAACTAAAGTAGAGGTTTGACGTATAGGCTAGTTCACTCAGCGGGCGTGCGGGGAAACTGATTTGTTTGTTTTGTGCTTTGACAAATATTCAAACAAAACAAAAACAAACAATAAGTAAAAAAACAATGATTAAGTGAGGTGGCGCTGACATCATACTTACATCATGACATTGTTAGATGTGAGATATTATCTCATATCTAGATGTGACATACTCGGACCTTTGCATATCATTGGAGAACTTGGACCTGATTGGACTTGATTGGAAAAGTTGGGCTAACATCTTTTATCTCAGGACAGAAGGAAGAATACTGGTATATTTATTAGTCATCTAACTTCTTATTCCGCTCTTTATTTATAGTGATACAAAGGAGGATCCCTACTACTACATCTTACTCTGGATTCTTAGTCAGTGATAACTCAACCTATGTGCAAAATAACTTGAACTATTCTGTTCTTTGCTTCGTTTACACTGAACAACTTCTTGTTTGTATGCTAGACAGGGCTTCAGACAAATGATGATGGCATTCCTTTCCTGATCTGCATGGAACTGTAATACAACTAGGCTTGTAAAAAGGATATCCTTGGACAAATGCAAGATAATCAAGCCCAGATTACTCGTCTTATGAAATGTGTGGAAATGTCGAAAGATGAATTCTCTCGTCTTAAGTGGGACGAAGCATACTTCTTAAATCCCGGATAATACTTCCCAAATGTTGTTTCTGTAGGTACCGTACTAGCTTACAAAAGAATAAAACTATTTTACCTTATCTCTCTATCCCAAATTATAGCTAAGCCATTTACGGACAGAATAATAACGTGGGACATATGTACTTTCCCGCAATAGTCTTTGTGTGGTCTGAATTGTTCTGAAATTAACTGAATTCATGCTGCCTCATCAGATTTTTCTGGATAACAAGAGTTTCAGCGATTATTATTTTTCAAAACATTCAGGCATCTCCTAAACAATAACAGTATGCCTTAAATAAAATAATGAATAGATAAGACGCTGCAGAGTGCAGGACCAATACAACTTAGGAAGTCATTGGTAATACTAGATGGGTAGGGCGCTAGAATGGTTCATTCTTTCACAGCTGTATGAAATTTTCGGTTTGCCATGGTTTATGTTGTTTTTGATGATTGTAATTTTGCTTTCACATTTTTGCACCATCTAACAGCTCTAACTTCTTGGTGCTAACACTAAACTCACTATGAACATAATTGAGCATCATGTACCACTCAGCATGATCTTTTGTCTAGTTTACATGATGTTGTTTCGCCACTACTACTGGAAGAGGGATAGACTCCTGCAGACTTTCTCTTCATGATATAGCTTAAATTACATACATAACCTAGGGTCTTCATGTTTGTTTCAGAAGCTCAATCAGTTGCTCAACTTGAGAGACCTCCCGTGCATGCATCCACCGCCTTGTTTATTACTATGTGGGACCACTGACATCACCTATAACGTTTTCTCTCTCATCTAGCATACTTTCACATGTTATTCTACTCACCAAGTTTCATCCAAATAAATAGATGCATACTGTATGTTGAAATAAAAGTTTGATTTACATTCTGTTTGCATAATTGTGTTTCTTCTAACAAGATCTTTCAAACAGGACCAATATTGAATATATTTTTAGGAAATATTTTTTACAAGTAAACTACCATGCTTCAACTTGTTTCATACAAATTTATTAATTCGATGCAAAAATTCGACAGTGAGTTATTCAAACAAAACTTTGAACTTTAATAGTGTTTGACAAATATCTCATAGTTTTGTGTACTTTTAGTAGTGTTTCAGTGTGTTCTAAAATTTGATTATTTTTAGAACATGCTGAAACACATTCAAAAGTGGTATAGTTTTAAAGTTCTCCTCGTCATAAACACAATTATGCAAACGGATCATAAATTGTACTTTTGGTTTAAAAGATAAAATAGTTTTAAACCTGGAAATAAAATAACAAAGCATGGGATGGTGAAGCATAGGCTTGCATGTGGTCAGAGGAAGATCTGACAAACTACAAAGAGCATTAATGCACAACATCGAATCTCCAAGAAAAACGAACGGCCCTCCCATGCACAGGACCTCCCGTGCATGGGAGAAATGCTTTTCTCCTCAACTTGACAACTTCGTTGTAAAGGGCATGTGTATGTTTTGATTTGAGATTCTAAGAAAGTTCTTGGCGATATGTTTAAGATAATCTTATTTGCTGTCAGTTATATTTTGGTTTACAAACAAGTTCTTTTATATTGTGTAGCTTTACTTCTGCACATGGCTGTACCATAGAAACCTGCAGGAGACCTTGTCATGCAGGAGTGTGTAGGCGTCTCCCCGATGACATTCTTTACCGCAAGTGAACAAACTACATGAGTTCGCTCGATCGACAAAAACTTCCTCCTGGATGAGGACAGAGAAACCTACTGATAGTCTTGTATGGAGTGGGTTTGTGCGTCTGCTACTCTGCTCCCAAACAACCTGTGGTTACTTCTGTTACGATGATTACATGAAAACTTCTGTTCTTTGCAAGATTTGCATCAGTCAGGTATACTCTATTTTTCTAAGTAAGCATTCACTTTTGTTTGGGTGCAAATTGTTGCCAGCTTCAGGGTGGAAATGGATTATGCTAGAATCTCTAGTTCATACAATCATACTTCAGACAATAATTAAGGTTGTCGGAATCTCTATAGGCATTTTTATTTAGAGAAACAACCGATATCTGACAATTGTAAGTGACGATCATACTAAGTGAGCAATCTCCTGACCTAAGATCCAAATATCAATAAAGAAAAATATGAGTAGCAAGATAGAAAGATATAGCGTATCAGCAACCTTGAGCTCTAGACAAGTAACCCATCAGTTCATCCCCACCAGAACAGAACCGGCAGTCCACCCTCATATAATAAGATGTCATACTATCCTCAAAAGAAGAAGAAAAATCCAGAGCAGCACAACCACACTTTAGCAAATAGCAAATAACGCCACTATCCACATTAGTCGCTTTTTTCCTTACCAGATGCTTATGAAGTTCTAGTCATTTTTAGCCTCACTTCCTGCGAAAAGTTCTGGTTTTTGTTAATAGGTAGATTGGGCTGTGGGGCTGGTCAGCAGCTTATGAAGTTTCCTCGCTGAATTTTCCTGCAGATTTTTGTTATGTGGCCACACTTTGTCACCCACCTGCACCACCAAGGCCACAACCAGGCCCGTCGATGAGGACGGCCAAAGTGGCCGACCGCACAGGGCCCCCGAATTCTTGGGGCCCCCGATCTGAGAGATAGCATGCCTTGGTTCAGTCATCGCAGGTCCATACGCGAGACGCTCTGAATCGACGATATATCCTCAAATCTCTGTGCACGCCTATAGATGTAAGCCCTAGGGCCGCGGCCTTCGCTACTTCCCCGCCTCCGCCGCCAGGTCCCCCACCACTCACGCCGCCTCTCGCTTCTCCATCCTCCCTTGCACCGAGGTGATGGCATGTCTGCTGCAATTCGCCACAGGTCGTCGCTCCTAGTCCAGCCCCGCCTGCTACCTGATCTGTGCTAGCACCACCGCACCGTGCTTAATTAGTAGTGGTCCCCGGCCTCTGCCCAATCGCCCCAGCCACCGTCCAGCTGTTTCCGCTGCGCACAGGGACTGTCCGTGACTCCAAAGCTGAGGAACGCCAACATTGCTCTAGGTAATTTCTTGGACCGAGACACACACACGACTTTGGAAGATGAATGCATTTGAACTGACATATTGTATGTGTTGATTCCAAGGTTTTGGTTACCGGTCGAAATTTCGAGATTTCCCGTGGTTACCGCGTATTTCCGTGCCCCTCGGTAAATCCACGTACCAAGCAAAAAATACCAGTTTTTTGAATTTTTTGAATTTAAACACTCGATTTGTAGTAAAGTACGTAGGATCTAATTAATGTCATGAGAGTTGGTTCTGGCATGTTGGTAGCAACTTAGTTCCTGTTTTAAGAGGTCTTTGGTTCAAATATTCGTTCATTAACTTATTTGAATTCAAAATTCAACTATAAATTTCGTTCAAAATATTCTCGGTATTTATCGGTATTTCTCGGTAACCGTGGTAACCGCGTTTACCAGTCCCCCTCGGTAAAAATGCCTCATTCGGTAACCAAAACCTTGGTTGATTCTAATTGATGCATTTGAACATTGAACTAGAATTTAATTTGAGATGAATTATCTATCTATTGAACTCAAAATGATGCATATTTATTTCAGTTTAATTCATGTTGTACAAATATATATGATGTACACTATTTAATCGCTGCACATAACTAGAAGTTCATATGGAAGGCATACTGGCATAGACGAAGCATACTATTGATTTGGCACTCCTTTATATCCCCGTATATTCTTTTTTCATGTTTTGAATATTTTGTTCGATCCTCAAGCAGTGAGTTTCAGTTCTGCATATATTCTGGAACTGAGCAAAGTATGCTCGAGATTCTAAAATTTTTAGGGCTGTATTTTGTATTTCGACCCGGGCCCCCAAATTCCTGGAGACGGCCCTGGCCACAACGACAAGCTTCCCTGGTATCACGTAAAGGTAAAATTAATAGAGCTACTATCTCTGGAATTGAATTTAGATTGCTCAATCTGCATAACATTGTGCCAAAACAAATGTGTTCATTATTATTTCATCCACTTAGTGTCCATTGTTCAGCAGTATAGCTCAGCCCAGTATCATTGACATATATTGTGTTGCAGGATGTGCCACTAAAGAGATGGTTTCAGTTTCACTGGCCAGCGACATCCCCTTGTGACCTTGGTGAAATCGATTGGTAATATTCTGTTGGCAAAAGAATAGTATAGCATCATGTCCGGCTATAGGTGTTGTTAATTAGTGTTTGAGAAATAAGATACTATGATCTGTTATGTTGATGTGTCATATTATCCTTTTTTTACTCCGGATATAATTTTAACAGGAGATTCATCTTTACACGTGTCTTCATTTTGCAAGGTTCTGGCGCATTTGCATCCTTTACCTTATGCTATGATTTCATCATTTGGCAACACTTGGCTTTATTAGCAAAGGGTCAGTCCTGCTACTGGAGATTTGTTCTGTTGAATCTCGATCTGTTGGTTGAGCCGAGATCCTGTGGGATGTGGCTGGTGATGGGGAAGAGGCAGAAATTGATGCTGTGCTCGAGGAAGCTGCTGAGCTCATTGATGGACTGGCAGTGGCAGCCCAAGAAGTCTAGTTAGTACAAGTATTTTCGAATATGCCAGTTATGTCGGTTGCTTTCTCATTCTGCTCTAGAATTAAGTGTGGTACTGATGATTTGTAGAGATATAACCGCAGTATGTATGAAGTTCAGTACACACCAGGGTCGAGGATTTCCATGTCGTGCAGAGGGTTATCCACGACAGTGTCTGGAACTGATGGGTGCCGCATGCGGTGACCTACAGCACATACATTGCTGGGCTCTGTGAGTCTAGAAACATAGAGGATGCATTTTGGCAGCTGGAGATCATGGTCGCGAAGGGGCTACAGCTGACCATGCTCGGCTTGAACATACTGTTGGACTATGCCGAAAAGGATCTAGATACGTTGGTGGCCAAGGAGGTGCTGGAGCAGTGTGAAGAGCTGGGCTTCGAGGTCGACGTCGTGACTTACAACGCTGTCATGGTTCATTTCTCCAAGATGATGAAGTGGCTGTATTTCATCAGGTTGTTCATGGATCTGCTCAAGAAGCCCATAACACCCAATGCGCAGACATACAATATTCTGATCTCATCCCTGTGCCGAGCCAGCAACTTCCAGCTTGCCAAGTTCATGTTCAGCTGCAACGGGTTTGTGGCAGACAACATGACCTATAACATTCTGATCCACGAGTTCTACGATGCTGGAAAGGAGGGAAAGCCGGTGTAGTGCTCCTATAGGCGGAAGGGCGGCGCCACCACCCGGAAACACTCTGGCACCGAAACATGGAGCTCCTCCACCTCCACCTTGGGCTGCTCCTCCAGGTCCTCCACCCGCTCCAGTGATGAAGGCGCAGACGAGGTCGAGGACAAAGATGGCAGCGGCAGTGATCGACGACGCTGAACACAGTGATGATGACGCCGACCACGGCGGCGGCGATCACACTCGTACTTGAGGCAGTAGAATAGCGGGTGGACTGATTAAAGAACCGCCACTGCGCTAATGATGATGGCACATATCTCGCCGGTGGAGAATCGGTGTCTGCCGCCGCTGGTGTTGTCGCTCGACGCCGGGGAGGTGGTCGCATTGCCGATACAAGGTTGGGCTGCAGCGGTACAATTGATTATGGGGCATGGTATGTCCCTGCCCTCTTGGCAGGAGCATATGCAGCATGCCATCGTGGCTGAGTTGGCGGACTGGGGTTGCTTGGCTTTCCCGAAAGTAGGAAACTTCCCCTTCACCAGCGGCAGACCGCCATCGTCCTTATGACACTCGGACTGGCTGTTTCTGTTGGCGTTGGTCACCACCATACATGGGTCGCTGGGGCAATTGGGCAGTGCAGGATAGGAGGTCTCGTCGGCGCAGCTAGGGCATGGGGACTCGTAGTAGAGCTGCTGCCCATGCCCACCAGTGAGTAGCGTAACAAGCACTACTGCGTGAGGTGGGAGAGCGGGCTTGTTGCAGACTTTCAGGTGCGAAAAAGAGGGCGGGCGCGAGGAGGAAAACAGGGGATGGGAGAATGAGTCGGTCCAAATTATTTTGGGGCCCGGGACGATGTAAAATAACTATTTTTTGTACTGAACTTTTATACATATTCTAAAGTAACTGACCATATTATAAGTTTAATTAATACAATTTTATTACTCAATCACATAAGAATGTTTTCAAATAATATATTCATTATTACACAATAATGAATTTATATGAATGAAAGTTTTGGTTCTACAAAATTTAAATTGCATGATTTTCCAAATCTATTTCTTGTTAAAAATCATAAACTATATAGTGCATACAAATATATTTGATATATATATATATGTGTGTGTGTGTGTGTGTGTGTGTGTGTGTGTTTCTTCATATATCTTTTAATATTATTGAATAACAAGGTAGATATTTCTAAATCACAGATACGAACAAATATTTTAATAGTGAATTCTAGTATATATTAGGCAACCATATTCATAAAAAGTTTAGGGTATAACAAATGTGACTTAAGGGTTCACTAATAGAATCATCGAAGAACCAAACATGTTGATTGCACAATTGCACAAGATTTGATTAGCTGACATGCTCATCTAAATTCACTTGGCTTGATTTGGTGCAAATGCGATTTTCTACCCGTTTCTGAAATGAAAAATTGTGCACTGGTTTAAACATTCAAATCTTGGTATCATAAATTCCATTATGATATTAAGACATTCATCATAGAAGGAAACTAATATAATTAAACTCAACTTCCCCAATCAGATTAATTTGCCTCTGAATGGTATAAACTATTAGTATGTGTTGTGTATTTGTGCTCCTCAAATTGAGGCTCTATTTTATGCATTTAATAATCTTTCAAATGTGATGTATGACCGTATAGTGTTACTAGTTTAATTAGTAGCGGGGCCTTTCCCTCTTTGGGCCCGGGGTGATTGCCCCTTTTGCCCAGCCTATGGGCCACCCTTGAGGGAAGGGCGATCGAGGAGGGAGAGAGGGCGGCCTAAAACTGAACTCCGTTGAATCGCCTGAGGTGCTAGTGCCAGGAAATTTCCTCTAGATGAGGTGAGGCGAGGCGTGGCTTACATAAATGGAAAGGCGCGTCTGCTACTCTCGACGAACATTGGGATTGGGGAGCACGGAACTGTGACGGCCGACCAGGCCGGTGTGACGGTAGTGTATTTCACTCCCAAGAATCCCTACCCATCACAATTTGCATCAAATCCACCCCCGACCTAATCCATTTGCTCTCTCATCTTTTCTTCCTCCTCCGTGATGTCCGTCTCATAGCTCCGTCGCCACGCGCACTCCGCAGCCGTTCCGAGCCTCTGCACCGCCAACACCGGCATAACAGTCCTCTCTCCCATCCTCGCCGTCGTGGACGCCGTCGCTGGCCCGGATGTCACCGCGGTACGTTCAGCAACTCTCGGGCTCTGCCTTGCGCTCTATCTGATCGACACATTGTCCGACCTAGTTTTTGTGTGTTTTTAGGGAAAACGGTGAATTCTGATGCTTCGCCGGATGAGGAGTATGGACCGACAGAGCTTGATCAAATGAATCAAGATGAGTTCTTCGATTCCTCGGATTCGGACGAAGAAGTGGACATGATCATGCTTATGAGCATGCAAGAGGAAACGGACCGCCAGGTGGAGCATATTCTCAACTTCAAGGGCTCAATCAAAGGGAGAAGAGTGATCAATCGGGATAGGGTGTCCAGAGCACGACTACTGCAGAAGGACTACTTTGCTCCAAACCGAACTTTCCTGGATGATCCATGGTTTCGTTGCCGTTTTCGCATGCGGAAACCATTGTGTTTTGCGCATTATGGAGGGAGTGGAGGCACACGATGACTACATCAATCTCAAAAGGGATTGATGCGGCCAACTTTCTTTCTCTGCTAAGAAAAAGTGCACGAATGGTCTGAGGATGCTTGCACTTGGTACTATGATGACCCACAAGTATTGGGGATCGCAACAATTTTCGAGGGTAGAGTATTCATCCCAAATTTATAGATTCGACACAAGCGGAGCCAAAGAATATTTGCAAGTATTGGCAGTTGAGTTTTCAATTTAGTCACACCTGAAGATTAAATATCTGGAGCACAGTGATCAGTAGCACAATAATATGGTAATTTGATAGCAGTGGTAACCGTAGTAATAACGGTAACAACAGTAACAGTTTTGTAGCAGTTGAAACAGTAGCAATAGCAACAGTAACTTAGCTAGAACAATGTGTTAAACTAGTAGGCATTGGATTGGTGAATTCGTTGGATGATATTCATCATATAACAGTCATAACCTAGGGCAATAAAAACTACCTCCAGTTCATAAATATAATGTAGGCATGTATTCCGTAAATAGTCATACGTGCTTATGGAAAAGAACGTGCATGTCATGTTTTGTCCTACCCTCTCGTAGCAGCGGGGTCCATATGGAAACTAAGGGATATTAAGGCCTCCTTTTAATAGAGAACCAGAACAAAGCATTAACACATAGTGAATACATGAACTCCTCAAACTACGGTCAACACCAGAAAGTATCCAAATTACTGTCACCCTGTGGTTTACGGATCATAACACATAGCAGGTTGATGACCCACAAGTATAGGGGATCTATCGTAGTCCCTTCGATAAGTAAGAGTGTCGAACCCAATGAGGAGCAGAAGGAAATGATAAGCGGTTTTCAGCAAGGTATTCTCTGCAAGCACTGACATTATAGGTAACAGATAGTTTTGTCATAAGATAATTTGTAACGAGCAACAAGTAACAAAAGTAAATAAATTGCAGCAAGGTGGCCCAATCCTTTTTGTAGCAAAGGACAATCCTAGACAAACTCTTATATAAAGAAAAGCGCTCCCGAGGACACATGGGAATTATCGTCAAGCTAGTTTTCATCATGTTCATATGATTCGCGTTCGGTACTTTGATAATTTGATATGCGGGTGGACCGGTGCTTGGGTGCTGTCCTTACTTCGACAAGCATCCCACTTATGATTAACTCCTATTGCTAGCATCTGCAACTACAAAAGAAGTATTAAGGTAAACCTAACCATAGCATGAAACATATGGATCCAAATCAGCCCCTTATGAAGCAATGCATAAACTAGGGTTTAAGCTTCTGTCACTCTAGCAACCCATCATCTACTTATTACTTCCCAATGTCTTCCTCTAGGCCCAAATAATGGTGAAGTGTCATGTAGTCGACGTTCACATAACACCACTAGAGGAGAGACAACATACATCTCATCAAAATATCGAACGAATACCAAATTCACATGACTACTAATAGCAAGACTTCTCCCATGTCCTCAGAAACAAACGTAACTACTCACAAAGCATATTCATGTTCATAATCAGAGGGGTATTAATATGCATATAGGATCTGAACATATGATCTTCCACCAAATAAACCAACTAGCATCAACTACAAGGAGTAATCAACACTACTAGCAACCTACAGGTACCAATCCCAGACTTAGAGACAAGAATTGGATACAAGAAATGAACTAGGGTTTGAGAGGAGATGGTGCTGGTGAAGATGTTGATGGAGATTGGCCCCCCTCCCGATGAGAGGAGCGTTGGTGATGACGATGGCGATGATTTCCCCCTCCCAGAGGGAACTGTCCCTGGCAGAACAGCTCCGTCGGAGCCCTAGATTGGTTCCTCCTCGTGGCGGCGGAGTCTCGTCCCGAAAGCTTGCTTATGATTTTTCTTCGGACGAAAGACTTCATATAGCAGAAGATGGGCACCGTAGGGCCAACAGGGGGCCCACGAGGCAGGGGGGCGCGCCCCCCACCGCCGTGGCCAGGGTGTGGGCCCACTCTGGTATTTTCTTCGCTCAGTATTTTTTATTATTTCCAAAATAACTTCCGTGGAGTTTCAGGACTTTTGGAGTTGTGTAAAATAGGTCTCTAATATTTGCTCCTTTTCCAGCCCAGAATTCCAGCTGCCGGCATTCTCCCTCTTTATGTAAACCTTGTAAAATAAGAGAGAATAGACATAAGTATTGTGACATAATGTGTAATAACATCCCATAATGCAATAAATATCGATATAAAAGCATGATGCAAAATGGACGTATCAACTCCCCCGAGCTTAGACCTCGCTTGTCCTCAAGCGGAAGCCGACAAAGATAAATATGTCCACATGTTTACAGGTAGAGGTGTCGATAAAATAAAATACGGACATGAGGGCATCATGATCATTCTTATAACAGCAACATATATAGATATTGTCATAAGATTCCTTATGCTCAAGTAATAATCTATTCACAATGTCAAGTATGAACCAGAAACTTCATTGAGAACCAATAAACTACAATCTCAGTCATTGAAGCAATTGCAATTTATCATAACATCAGAAAGAGTCTATGTCAGAGCTTTTCAGCAAGCCCACATACTCAACTATCATTTAGTCTTTCACAATTTCTAACACTCACGCGATACTTATGGTCATGGAGTTTTAATCAGACACAGAGAAAGATAGGGGCTTATAGTTTCGCCTCCCAACCTTTTACCTTAAGGGTAATGTCAACAATAATAGTTCATGCTAACTTACATCCAATTAGATATATATATATATATCAGGATCTTTCCAACACACTGTGCTTGCCAAAGGATAAAATGTAAAAAGGAAAGGTGAAAATCACCATGACTCTTGCATAAGGTAGAAAATAAAAGTAAAAGATAGGCCCTTCGCAGAGGGAAGCAGAGGTTGCCATGCGCTTTCAGAGTTGGATGCACAAAATCTTAATGGGAAAGAATGTCACTTTATATTGCCACTTGTGATATGAACCTTTATTATGCAGTCCGTCGCTTTTATTTCTTCCACATCACAAGATCGTATAAAGTTTATTTCCTCCACACTAATCAATCATACATATTTAGAGAGCAATTTTTATTGCTTGCACGGATGACAACTTACTTGAAGGATCTTACTCAATCAGTACGTAGATATGGTGGACTCTCGTGGCAAAACTGGGTTTAAGGGTATTTGGAAGCACAAGTAGTATCTCTACTTGGTGCAAATAATTTGGCTAGCATGAGGGGGAAAGGCAAGCTCAACATGTTGGATGATCCATGACAATATACTTTATTTCAGATATAAGAAAACATAACCCATTACGTTGTCTTCCTTGTCCAACATCAACTCTTTAGCATGACATATTTTAATGAGTGCTCACAATCATAAAAGATGTCCAAGATAGTATATTTATATGTGAAACCTCTCTTCTTTATTACTTCCTATTAATTGCAACGATGACCAAAGCTATATTTGTCAACTCTCAACAATTTTTAATCATCATACCCTTTCTATGTGAAGTCATTACTCTCAATAAGATCAGTATGATCTCTTTATTTCTTTTTATTCTTTCTCTTTTTCTTTTATTCCCTCAAGATCATAGCAAAATAATCAAGCCCTTGACTCAACACTAATCTTTATTATATAACTCATGAAATCGATTACATAGAGGGATCATAAAGCAAAACTCAAAACTAGATCATACCAAAAACTTTATTCTACTAGATCAAGATATTACTAAAAGGATCGAACTAAGAAAACGGTAAAGATAGAGATGTGATGGTGATACGATACTGGGGCACCTCCCCCGAGCTTGGCAGTTGCCAAGGGGAGTGCCCATACCCATATGATTATGTCTCCTTTGCTGGTGAAGAAGATGGTGGAGTTGTTGATGATGTGGGCTTGTCGCCCATCTTCCAAGGCATAGGCTCACCATCATAGAAGGATGATCGAGTCTCCGGGATCCTCAAATCTGCAGCCAAACTCATCCTCTTGAATCTATATTCATACTCACAGTTTTGGTTTTGCAGGTCATAGATTTGGGCTTGGAGATGCTCGATCTTCTCGTGAAGCTTGAAGATGGTTTCCCCAATGTTATTTGCATCCAGCTTGTGGTTGTTGGTGAACTCTGCGATCATCATGTGGTTGGCGTTGAGTCCACGTTCCACCATCCCCTGGCACTTGAAAACTTGTTGCTCCATTGCTTCGAGCCTCGTCTCCACGCTTCCGGTCCTCCTTGGTCCCTCAACATCGCGGATGTGTAGCAACCCATCACGCATATCAATGGTTTGAGGGTGTTGCAGCACCTTCGCGAGGTAGGGGTGACCTTCTCGAAGAACTTGTCCTTGGGGGCACTTGGAGACGTCATGATGATCTAGATCTGTCAGGAAAACAGCTCAAAATGAAAACAGAGGATATTTGCGTGATACAGGAGTCAAAACCTTCGGGAGATTATATAATGAATTTTTACCAATCAAAATACGTATCGTGCAAGAAAACGAAGTCCAGAGAGCGCACGAGGTGCCCACGAGGCAGGGGGGCGCGCCCAGGGGGTAGGGTGCACCCTCCACCCTCGTGGAGCCCTCGTGTCCTTCCCGGACTACTTCTTATTTTTCTATTTTTCTGAATATTCCAAAACAGAGAAAATTTGCCATTAGAACTGTTTTGGAGTTGGTTTACTTACCGTACCACATACCTATTCCTTTTCGGAGTCTGAAACATTCTGGAAAGTGTCCCTTATGTATTCCTCCGGGGTTACGGTTTCAATAACATTCGTTTCAACATTTATAGGATTACCTGAGATATAATGTTTGATTCTTTGACCGTTCACCACCTTCGGATTTGTGCCTTCGAAGTTGTTGATCTTTATGGCACCGGAACGATAGACCTCCTCGATAACGTAAGGACCTTCCATTTAGAGAGAAGTTTTCCTGCAAAAAATCTTAAACGAGAGTTGTAGACTAATACATAATCACCTACATTAAACTCACGCTTTTGTATTCTTTTGTCATGCCATCTTTTAACTTTTTCTTTAAACAACTTGGCATTCTCATAGGCTTGGGTTCTCCATTCATCAAGTGAGCTAATGTCAAATAACCTCTTCTCACCGGCAAGTTTGAAATCATAATTGAGCTCTTTAATAGCCCAATATGCCTTATGTTCTAGTTCGAGAGGTAAGTGACATGCTTTTCCATAAACCATTTATACGGAGACATACCCATAGGATTTTTATATGCAGCTCTATAGGCCCATAATGCATCATCAAGTTTCTTGGACCAATTCTTTCTAGATCTATTAACAGTATTTTGCAAAATTAATTTGATTTATCTATTACTCAATTCTACTTGACTACTAGACTGTGGGTGATAAGGAGATGCAATTCTATGATTAACATCATACTTGGCAAGCATTTTACGGAAAGCACCATGAATAAAATGTGAACCACCATCAGTCATTAAATATCTAGGGACTCCAAACCTAGGAAAAATAACTTCTTAAAGCATCTTAATAGAAGTGTTATGATCAGCACTACTAGTTGGAATAGCTTCTACCCACTTAGTAACGTAATCAACAGCAACTAAAATATGTGTATATCCATTAGAGGCAGGAAACGGTCCCATATAATCAAAGCCCCAAACATTGAATGGTTTAATAACAAGTGAATAATTCATAGGCATTTCTTGACGTCTACTAATATAACCAATTCTTTGACATTCATCGCAAGATAAGACAAACTTACGAGCATCCTTGAATAGAGTAGGCCAATAAAAACCGGATTGCAATACCTTATGTGCAGTTCTATCTCCAGCGTGGTGTCCTCCATAAGCCTCGGAGTGACACTTGCGTAGGATCTGTTCCTATTCATGCTCAGGTACACAATGTCTAATAACACCATCTACTCCTTCTTTATAAAGATGTGGGTCATCCCAGAAGTAATGTCTCAAATCATAGAAAAACTTTTTCTTTTGCTGGTATGTGAAACTAGGTGGTATAAATTTAGCAACAATGTAATTAGCATAATCAGCATACCAAGGAGCAGTACGAGAAGCATTTATGACATTTAGTTGTTCATCAGGAAAGTATCATCAATAGGTAGTGGGTCATCAAGAACATTTTCTAACCTAGACAAGTTGTCTGCAATGGGGTTCTCAGCTCCCTTTCTATCAATAATATGCAAATCAAATTCTTGTAGCAAGAGAACCCATCTAATAAGTCTAGGTTTAGCATCTTTCTTTTCCATAAAATATTTAATAGCAGCATGATCAGTGTGAATAGTTACTTTAGAATCAACAATATAAGGTCTGAACTTATCACAAGCAAATACTGCTGGGGAACGTAGCAGAAATTCAAAAATTTTCCTACGTGTCACCAAGATCTATCTATGGAGAGACCAGCAACGAGGGGAAGGAGAGTGCATCTACATACCCTTGTAGATCGCTAAGCGGAAGCGTTCAAGTGAACGGGGTTGATGGAGTCGTACTCGTCGTGATTCAAATCACCGATGACCAAGTGCCGAACGCACGGCACCTCCGCGTTCAACACACGTGCAGCCCGGTGACATCTCCCACGCCTTAATCCAGCAAGGAGAGAGGGAGAGGTTGAGGAAGACTCCATCCAGCAGCAGCACAACGGCGTGGTGGTGATGGAGGGGCGTGGCAATCCTGCAGGGCTTCGCGAAGCACCACAGAAGAGGAGGGAGAGAGAGATGCAGGGCTGCACCAACGAGAGATCGAATCACGTGTGTTATGGGCAGCCCTAGGCCTCATATATATAGGGAAGGGGAGGGGCTGCGCCCCCTCTAGGGTTCCCACCCCTAGGGGGGGCGGCAGCCCTAGATGGGGAGCAAGGGGGCGGCCAAGAGGGGATGGGAGAGGGAGGCGCACCAATATGGGCCCTAAGGCCCATATCCCATTAGGGTTTGCCCCCTCTCCATCTCTTAGGCGCATGGGCCTTAGTGGGGCTGGTGCCCTTGGCCCATGTAGGCCAAGGAACACTCCCTACAGCCCATGTGCCCCCCGGGGCTGGTGGCCCCACTTGGTGGACCCCCGGGACCCTCCCGGTGGTCCCGGTACATTACCGATAAACCCCGAAACTCTTTCCGGTGACAAACAGGACTTCCCATATATAAATCTTTACCTCCGGACCATTCCGGAACTCCTCGTGACGTCCGGGATCTCATCCGGGACTCCGAACAACATTCGGTAACCACATACACTTCCTATAACCCTAGCGTCATCGAACCTTAAGTGTGTAGACCCTACGGGTTCGGGAGACATGCAGACATGACCGAGACGTTCTCCGGTCAATAACCAACAGCGGGATCTGGATACCCATGTTGGCTCCCACATGTTCCACGATGATCTCATCGGATGAACCACGATGTCAAGGACTTAATCAATCCCGTATACAATTCCCTTTGTCTAGCGGTATGTACTTGCCCGAGATTCGATCGTCGGTATCCATATACCTTGTTCAATCTCGTTACCGGCAAGTCTCTTTACTCGTTCCGTAACACATCATCCCGTGATCAACTCCTTGGTCACATTGTGCTATATGATGATGTCCTACCGAGTGGGCCCAGAGATACCTCTCCGTTTACACGGAGTGACAAATCCCCAGTCTCGATTCGTGCCAACCCAACAGACACTTTCGGAGATACCTGTAGTGCACCTTTATAGTCACCCAGTTACGTTGTGACGTTTGATACACCCAAAGCACTCCTACGGTATCCGGGAGTTGCACAATCTCATGGTCTAAGGAAATGATACTTGACATTAGAAAAGCTTTAGCATACGAACTACACGATCTAGTGCTATGCTTAGGATTGGGTCTTGTCCATCACATCATTCTCCTAATGATGTGATCCCGTTATCAACGACATCCAATGTCCATGGTTAGGAAACCATAACCATCTATTGATCAACGAGCTAGTCAACTAGAGGCTCACTAGGGACATGGTGTTGTCTATGTATCCACACATGTATCTGAGTTTCCTATCAATACAATTATAGCATGGA
The DNA here is from genome assembly GCF_003073215.2 of Triticum urartu. Classification (NCBI taxonomy): domain Eukaryota; kingdom Viridiplantae; phylum Streptophyta; class Magnoliopsida; order Poales; family Poaceae; genus Triticum; species Triticum urartu. The sequence continues at coordinate 734,018,473 of NC_053023.1, read as the reverse complement.
TAATAAACGATTATCATGAACAAGGAAATATAATAATAAATAATTTATTATTGCCTCTAGGGCATATTTCCAACAGTCTCCCACTTGCACTAGAGTCAATAATCTAGTTCACATTGATATGTGATTAACACTCAAGGTCACATCCCTATGTGACTAACACCCAAGAGTTTACTAGAGTCAGTAATCTAGTTCACATCACTATGTGATTAACACTCAATGAGTTCTGGGTTTGATCATGTTGCTTGTGATAGAGGTTTTAGTCAACGGGTCTGAACCTTTCAGATCCGTGTGTGCTTTACAAATCTCTATGTCATCTCCTAGATGCAGCTACCACGTTCTATTTGGAGCTATTCCAAATAACTGTTCTACTATACGAATCCAGTTTACTACTCAGAATAATCTGGATTAGTGTCAAAGTTTGCATCGGCGTAACCCTTTATGACGAACTCTTTTACCACCTCCATAATCGAGAAAATTCCTTAGTCCACTAGTTACTAAGGATAACTTTGACCACTGTCCTGTGATCCGTTCTTGGATCACTCTTGTACCCCTTGACTGACTCATGGCAAGGCACACTTCAGGTGCGGCACACAGCATAGCATACTGTAGAGCCTATGTCTTAAGCATAGGGACGACCTTCGTCCTTTCTCTCTATTCTGCCGTGGTCGAGCTTTAAGTCTTAACTTCATACCTTACAACTCAGGCAAGAACTCCTTCTTTGACTGATCCATCTTGAACAACTTCAAGATCATGTCAAGGTATGTGCTCATTTGAAAGTACCATTAAGCATTTTGATCTATCCTTATAGATCTTGATGCTCAATGCTCAAGTAGCTTAATCCAGGTTTTCCATTGAAAACACTTTCCAAATAACCCTATATGCTTTCCAGAAATTCTACATCATTTCCGATCAACAATATGTTAAAACATATACTCATCAGAAATTCTATAGTGCTCCCACTCACTTCTTTGGAAATACAAGTTTCTCATAAACTTTGTATACATCCAAAATCTTTGATCATCTCATCAAAGCATACATTCCAACTCCGAGATGCTTACTCCAGTCCTTAGAAGGATTGCTGGAGCTTTGCATACTTATTAGCATCTTTCAGGATTGACAAAACCTTCTGGTTGTATCACATACAACCTTTCCTCAAGAAAATCGTCGAGGAAACAATGTTTTGACATCCTATCTGCAAGATTTCATAAATAATGCAGTAATTGCTAATATAATTCCAACAAACTCTTAGCATCGCTATGAGTGAGAAAGTCTCATCGTAGTCAACTCCTTGAACTTGTCGGGAACTTCTTAACGACAAGTCGAGCTTTCTTAATGGTGACATTTACCATCGTTGTCCGTCTTCCTTTTAAAATCCATCTACACTCAACAGCCTTACGACCATCAAGTAGTTCTTCCAAAGTCTACACTTTGTTTTCATACATGGATCCTCTCTCGGATTTTATGACCTCGAGCCATTTATCAGAATCCGGGCCCACCATCGCTTCTCCATAGCTCGTAGGTTCATTGTTGTCTAGCAACATGACTTACAAGACAGGATTACGTACCACTCTGAAGTAGTACACATCCTTGTCATCCCACGAGGTTTGGTAGTGACTTGATCTGAAGTTTCATGATCACTATCATAAGCTTCCACTTCAATTGGTGTACGTGCCATAGGAACAACTCTTTGTGCCCTGCTATACACTAGTTGAAGTGACGGTTCAATAACCTCATCAAGTCTCCACCATCCTCCCAATCAATTCTTTCGAGAGAAACTTTTCCTCGAGAAAGGACCCGATTCTAGAAACAATCCTTTATTGCTTTCGGATCTGAGACAGGAGGTATACCCAACTGTTTTTGGGTTGTCCTATGAAGATGCATTTATCCGCTTTGGGTTCGAGCTTATCGGCCTGAAACTTTTTCACATAAGCGTTGCAGCCCCAAACTTTCAAGAAATGACAGCTTAGGTTTCTCTAAACCATAGTTCATACGGTGTCATCTCATCGGAATTACGTGGTACCCTATTTAAAGTGAATGTGGTTGTCTCTAATGCCTAACCCATGAACTATCGTGGTAATTCGATAAGAGACATCATGGTATGCATCATATCCAATAGGGTGCAGTTATGATGTTTGGACACACCATCACACTATGGTGTTCCAGGCTGTATTAGTTTGTGAAACGATTTCCACAATGTCTTAATTTTGTGCCAAACTCGTAATTCAGATATTCATCTCTAAGATTATATCATAGATCTTTTATCCTCTTGTCACGACGATCTTTCAACTTCACACTGAAATTACTTGAACCTTTCAATAATTCAGACTCGTGATTCATCAAGTAAATGTACTCAACATCTACTCAAATCATCTGTGAAGAAAGAACATAACGATATCCACTACATGCCTCAGCACTCATTGGACTGCACACATGAAAATGTATTACTTCCAACAATTTGCTTTCTAGTTCCATTTTACTGAAATCGAGGCTTTCAGTCATCTTGCCCATGTGGTATGATTTGCATGCCTCAAGTGATTCAAAATCAAGTGAGTCCAAACGGTCCATTTGCATGCATACACACCAATAGACATGGTTCGCATGTCTCAAACTTTTCAAAAATGAGTGAGTCCAAAGATCCATCTACATGGAGCTTCTTCATGCGTTTTATACCGATATGACTTAAGTGGCAGTGCCACAAGTAGGTGCTACTATCATTACTATCTTTTGGCATGAACACGTGTATCACTACGATCGAGATTCAATAAACCATTCATTTTAGGTGTAAGACCATTGAAGGTATTATTCAAATAATCAGAGTAACCATTATTCTCCTTAAATGAATAACCGTATTGCGATAGACATAATCCAATCATGTCTATGCTCAACACAAACAACAATCTCGATGGTAGAAGGAGCGTGCGATGCTTGATCATATCAACATTGGAAACACTTCCAACACTTATCGTCAGCTCACCTTTAGCTAGTCTCCGTTTATTCCGCAGCCTTTTGTTTCGAGTTACTAACACTTAGCAACCGAACCGGTATCTAATACCCTGGTGCTACTAGGAGTACTAGTAAAGTACACATTAACACAATGTATATCCAATATACTTCTATCGACCTTGCCAGCCTTCTCATCTACCAAGTATCTAGGGTAATTCTGCTCCAGTGGCTGTTCCCCTTATTACAGAAGCACTTAGTCTCGGGTTTGGATTCAACCTTGGGTTTCTTCACTAGAGCAGCAGCTGATTTGCCGTTTCATGAAGTATCCCTTCTTGCCCTTACCCTTCTTGAAACTAGTGGTTTCACCAACCATCAACAATTGATGCTCCTTCTTGATTTCTACTTTCGCGGTGTCAAACATCGCGAATATCTCAAGGATCATCATATATGTCCCTGATACATTATAGTTCATCATGAAGCTCTAGCAGCTTGGTGGTAATGACTTCGGAGAAACATCACTATCTCATCTGGAAGATCAACTCCCACTCGATTCAAATGATTGTTGTACTCAGACAATCTGAGCACAAGCTCAACAATTGAGCTTTTCTCCTTAGTTTGCAGGCTCAGAAAATCGTCGGAGGTCTTATACCTCTTGACATGGGCACGAGCCTGAAATTCCAATTTTAGCCCTCAAAACATCTCATATGTTTCGCGACGTTTCAAAAACGTCTTCGGTGCCTCAACTCTAAACCGTTTAACTGAACTATCACGTAGTTATCAAAACGTGTATGTCAAATGTTCGCAACATCCACAGACAACGTTCGAGGTTCAGCACACTGAGCGGTGCATTAAGGACATAAGCCTTCTAAGAAGCAATGAGGACAATCCTCAGTTTACGAACCTAGTCCGCATAATTGCTACTATCAACTTTCAACTAATTTTTCTCTAAGAACATATCTAAACAGTAGAACTAAAGCGCGAGCTACGACATAATTTGCAAAATCCTTTTGACTATGTTCAGGATAATTAAGTTCATCTTATGAACTCCCACTCAGATAGACATCCCTCTAGTCATCTAAGTAATTACATGATCCGAGTCAACTAGGCCGTGTCCGATCATCACGTGAGACGGACTAGTCAACATCGGTGAACATCTTCATGTTGATCGTATCTGCCATATGACTCATGCTCGACCTTTCGGTCTTCTGTGTTCCGAGGCCATGTCTGTACATGCTAGGCTCGTCAAGTTAACCTAAGTGTTTTGCATGTGTTCCGAGGCCATGTCTGTACATGCTAGGCTCGTCAACACCCGTTGTATATGAACGTATGAATCTAACACCCGATCATCACGTGGTGCTTCGAAACTACGAACTGTCGCAACGGTGCACAGTTAGGGGGAACACTTTCTTGAAATTTTAATGAGAGATCATCTTATTTACTACCGTCGTTCTAAGCAAATAAGATGTATAAACATGATAAACATCACATGCAATCAAATAGTAGTGACATGATATGGCCAATATCATATAGCTCCTTTGATCTCCATCTTGGGGCTCCATGATCATCTCGTCACCGGCATGACACCATGATCTCCATCATCATGATCTCCATCATCGTGTCTTCATGAAGTTGTCTCGCCAACTATTACTTCTACTACTATAGCTAACGGTTAGCAATAAAGTAAAGTAATTACATGACGTTTATGTTGACACGCAGGTCATAAATAAATTAAGACAACTCCTATGGCTCCTGCCGGTTGTCATACTCATCGACATGCAAGTCGTGATTCCTATTACAAGAACATGATCAATCTCATACATCACATATATCATTCATCACATCCTTTGGGCCATATCACATCACATAGCATACCCTGCAAAAACAAGTTAGACGTCCTCTAATTGTTGTTGCATGTTTTACGTGGCTGCTATGGGTTTCTAGCAAGAACGTTTCTTACCTACGCAAAAACCACAACGTGATATGCCAATTGCTATTTACCCTTCATAAGGACCCTTTTCATCGAATCCGATCCGACTAAAGTAGGAGAGACAGACACCCGCTAGCCACCTTATGCAACTAGTGCATGTCAGTCGGTGGAACCTGTCTCACGTAAGAGTACATGTAAGGTCGGCCCGGGCCGCTTCATCCCACGATGCCGCCGAATCAAGATAAGACTAGTAACGGCAAGCATATTGAACAAAATAAACGCCCACAACTACTTTGTGTTCTACTCGTGCATAGAATCTACGCAATAGACCTAGCTCATGATGCCACTATTGGGGAACGTAGCAGAAATTCAAAAAAATTCCTACGTGTCACCAAGATCTATCTATGGAGAGACCAGCAACGAGGGGAAGGAGAGTGCATCTACATACCCTTGTAGATCGCTAAGTGGAAGCGTTCAAGTGAACGGGGTTGATGGAGTCATACTCGTCGTGATTCAAATCACCGATGACCAAGTGCCGAACGCACGGCACCTCCGCGTTCAACACACGTGTAGCCCGGTGACGTCTCCCACGCCTTGATCCAGCAAGGAGAGAGGGAGAGGTTGAGGAAGACTCCATCCAGCAGCAGCACAACGGCGTGGTGGTGATGGAGGAGTGTGGCAATCCTGCAGGGCTTCGCCAAGCACCACAGAAGAGGAGGGAGAGAGAGATGCAGGGCTGCACCAACGAGAGATCGAATCACGTGTGTTATGGGCAGCCCTAGGCCTCATATATATAGGGGAAGGGGAGGGGCTGCGCCCCCTCTAGGGTTCCCACCCCTAGGGGGGGCGGCAGCCCTAGATGGGGAGGCAAGGGGGCGGCCAAGAGGGGATGGGAGAGGGAGGCGCACCAATATGGGCCCTAAGGCCCATATCCCATTAGGGTTTGCCCCCTCTCCATCTCTTAGGCGCATGGGCCTTAGTGGGGCTGGTGCCCTTGGCCCATGTAGGCCAAGGAACACTCCCTACAGCCCATGTGGCCCCCCCGGGGCTGGTGGCCCCACTTGGTGGACCCCCGGGACCTTCCCGGTGGTCCCGGTACGTTACCGATAAACCCCGAAACTCTTCCGGTGACCAAAACAGGACTTCCCATATATAAATCTTTACCTCCGGACCATTTCGGAACTCCTAGTGACGTCCGGGATCTCATCCAGGACTCCGAACAACATTCGGTAACCATATACAAACTTCCTTTACAACCCTAGCGTCATCGAACCTTAAGTGTGTAGACCCTACGGGTTCGGGAGACATGCAGACATGACCGAGACGTTCTCTGGTCAATAACCAACAGCGGGATCTGGATACCCATGTTGGCTCCCACATGTTCCACGATGATCTCATCGGATGAACCACGATGTCAAGGACTTAATCAATCCCGTATTCAATTCCCTTCATCTAGCGGTACGATACTTGCCCGAGATTCGATCGTCGGTATCCCTATACCTTGTTCAATCTCGTTACCGGCAAGTCTCTTTACTCGTTCCGTAACACATCATCCCTTGATCAACTCCTTGATCACATTGTGCACATTATGATGATGTCCTACCGAGTGGGCCCAGAGATACCTCTCCGTTTACACGGAGTGACAAATCCCAGTCTCGATTCGTGCCAACCCAACAGACACTTTCGGAGATACCTGTAGTGCACCTTTATAGTCACCCAGTTACGTTGTGACGTTTGATACACCCAAAGCACTCCTACGGTATCCGGGAGTTGCACAATCTCATGGTCTAAGGAAATGATACTTGACATTAGAAAAGCTTTAGCATACGAACTACACGATCTAGTGCTATGCTTAGGATTGGGTCTTGTCCATCACATCATTCTCCTAATGATGTGATCCCGTTATCAACGACATCCAATGTCCATGGTTAGGAAACCATAACCATCTATTGATCAACGAGCTAGTCAACTAGAGGCTCACTAGGGACATGGTGTTGTCTATGTATCCACACATGTATCTGAGTTTCCTATCAATACAATTATAGCATGGATAATAAACGATTATCATGAACAAGGAAATATAATAATAAATAATTTATTATTGCCTCTAGGGCATATTCCCAACAAATACAACTGCTAAGAATTCCTTTTCACTAGTGGCATAACTTCTCTGGGCATTATCTAGAGTTTTACTAGCATATTGAATAACATTTAATTTCTTATCAACTCTTTGCCCTAGAACAGCACCTACAGCATAATCGCTAGCATCACACATAATTTCCAAGGGTACATTCCAATTAGGTGGCTGAACAATAGGTGCAGAAATTAATGCTTTCTTAAGTATTTCAAATGCTTCTACACAATCATCATCAAAGACAAAAGGTATATCTTTTTCTAAGAGATTAGTCAGAGGCCGAGAAAATTTTGAGAAGTCCTTAATGAACCTCCTATAAAAACCGGCATGACCAAGGAAACTTCTTATACCTTTGATGTCCTTAGGACATGGCATCTTTTCAATAGCATCAACTTTAGCTTTATCAACTTCAATACCTCTTTCAGACATTTTATGCCCCAAGACAATGCCTTCATTAACCATAAAGTGCCACTTCTTCCAATTCAAGACAAGATTAGTTTCTTCACATCTCTGCAACACTCGATCAAGGTTGCCCATGCAATCATCAAAAGAGGATCCATAGACGAAGAAATCGTTCATGAAAACCTCACAAATCTTTTCACAAAAATCAGAGAATATAGCCATCATGCATCTTTGAAAGGTAGCAGGTGCATTACATAAACCAAAAGGCATACGTCTATAAGCAAAAGTACCGAAAGGACAAGTAAACATGGTCTTAGCTTGATCATCAGCTGACACGGGTATTTGAGAGAAGCCAGAATAACCATCTAGAAAGCAAAAGTATGTATGTTTGGATAATCTTTCTAGCATTTGATTAATAAAAGGTAAGGGGTAATGATCTTTTTTAGTAGCTTTATTTAATTTGCGAAAATCAATTACCATCCTATAACCTGTAATAATTCTTTGCGGAATCAATTCATCTTTATCATTAGGAACGACGGTAATACCTCCCTTCTTAGGGACACAATGGACCGGACTTACCCACTGACTATCAGCAATGGGATAGATTACCTGCCTCAAGGAGCTTTAGTATTTCCTTTCTTACCACTTCGTTCATCTTAGGATTCAGCCGTCGTTGATGATCAATAACTGGTTTGGCATCTTTCTCCAAATTTATTTTGTGTTGACATAGAGTGGGACTAATGCCCTTAAGATCATCAAGAGTATATCCAATAGCAGCACGGTGCTTCTTCAGAGTTTTTAATAATTTTTCTTCCTCCTTCTTTGAAAAGTTAGCACTAATAATAACAGGATATATCTTCTTTTCATCAAGATAAGCATATTTAAGAGTATCAGGCAATGGTTTAAGCTCAAACACGGGATCACCCTTGGGTGGAGGAGGATCTTCTAGGATTTCAATAGGCAAGTTGTGTTTCAGAATAGGTCCCTGTTTAAAGAATACTTCATCTATTTCCCTTCTTTCATTCATGAACATATCATTTTCATGGTCTAGCAAATATTTTTCTAAAGGATCACTAGGAGGCACGGCAATAGAAGCCAGACCAATAATTTCATCTTTACTAGGCAATTCCTCTTCACGGTGTTGTCTACGAAATTTAGAAAAGTTAAACTCATGAGACATATCACCTAGACCAATGGTAACAATATCCTTTTTGCAGTCTATCTTAGCATTAACAGTGTTTAAGAAGGGTCTACCAAATATAATGGGACAAAAGCTATCTTGTGGGGAACCAAGAACAAGAAAATAAGCAGGATATTTAGTTTTCCCACACAAGACTTCAACATCTCTAACAATTCCAATTGGTGATATAGTATCTCTATTGGCGAGCTTAATTGTAACATCAATTTCTTCTAACTCAGTAGGTGCAATATCATGCATAATTTCTTTGTATAAATCGATAGGTATTGCACTAGCACTAGCACCCATATCACACAAGCCATGATAACAATGATCTCCTATTTTAACAGAAATAATAGACATGCCTACCACAGGTCTATGTTTATCTTTAGCACAAGGTTTAGCAATTCTAGCAGTCTCATCACAGAAATAAATAACATGCCCATCAATATTATCAGCCAAGAGATCTTTAACAATAGCAATATTAGGTTCGACTTTAACTTGTTGAGGAGGTGTATAAGTTCTAATATTGCTTTTACGAACCACAGTTGAAGCTTTGGCATGATCCTTTATTCTAATAGGGAAAGGTGGTTTCTCAACATAAGCAGTAGGAACAATAGGATCATTATAAGTGATAGTCTTTTCTTCAACTTTAATAGGTTCAACTACTTTTACTTCTATGGGAGGATGATATTTAAACCACTTCTTCTTAGGCAGATCAACGTGAGCAGCAAAAGATTCACAAAAAGAAGCTACTATCTCAGAGTCAAGTCCATATTTAGTGCTGAATTTACGGAAAACATCGGTCTCCATAAAAGATTTAACACAATCAAACTTAGGTGTTATACCTGACTCCTTACCTTCGTCGAGGTCCCAATCTTCAGAGTTGCGTTTAATTCTTTCCAATAAATCCCATTTGAATTCAATACTCTTCATCATAAAAGAATCGGTACAAGAAGTATTGAGCATGGTGCAATTATTGTCAGAAAGCCAAGCATAAAAGTTTTGAATAATCATTTCTCTTGAGAGCTCATGATTGGGGCATGAATATAAAATTGACTTAAGTTTCCCCCAAGATTGAGCGATGCTTTCTCCTTCGCGAGGCCAAAAATTATATATATAATTACGATCACGATGAAATAGATGCATAGGGTAAAACTTCTGATGAAATTCCAATTTCAATCGTTTGTAGTTCCATGATCCCATATCATCACATTGTTGGGGAATGTAGCAGAAATTTAAAATTTTCTACGCATCACCAAGATCAATCTATGGAGTAATCTAGCAACGAGGGGAAGGAGAGTGCATCTACATACCCTTGTAGATCGCTAAGCGGAAGCGTTCAAGTGAACAGGGTTGATGGAGTCGTACTCGTCGTGATCCAAATCACCGATGATCCTAGTGCCGAACGGACGGCACCTCCGCGTTCAACGCACGTACAGCCCGGTGACGTCTCCTACGCCTTGATCCAGCAAGGGGAGAAGGAGAGGTTGGGGAAGACTCCATCCAGCAGCAGCACGACGGCTTGGTGGTGGTGGAAGAGCGTGGTAATCCTGCAGGGCTTCGCCAAGCACTGTAGGAGAAGAGGAGGACTTGGGAGAGGGGGAGGGCTGCGCCAGAACTTGGGTGCGGCTGCCCTCCCAACCCCCACATATATATAGGGGCAAGGGAGAGGGGGGCCGGCCCCCTCAGATCCAATCTGAGGAGGGGGCGGCGGCCAAGGGGGGTTGCCTTGCCCCCCAAGGCAAGGGGGCGCCCCCCTTTAGGGTTCCCCCAAACCCTAGGCGCATGGGCCCGAGGAGGGGAGGCGCCCAGCCCACTAAGGGGCTGGTCCCTCTCCACATACAGCCCATAGGACCCTCCGGGGCAGGTGGACCCTCCCGGTGGACCCCCGGAACCCCTCCGGTGGTCCCGGTACAATACCGGTAACCCCCGAATTATTCCGGTGACCGTATGATGACTTCCCATATATAAATCTTTACCTCCGGACCATCCTGGAACTCTTCGTGATGTCCGGGATCTCATCCGGGACTCCGAACAACATTCGGTAACCACGTACATCTATTCCCTATAACCCTAGCGTCATTGAACCTTAAGTGTGTAGACCCTACGGGCTCGGGAGTCATGCAGACATGGCCGAGACAACTCTCCGGTCAATAACCAACAGCGGGATCTGGATACCCATGTTGGCTCCCACATGCTCCACGATGATCTCATCGGATGAACCACGATGTCAAGGATTCAATCAATCCCGTATACAATTCCCTTTGTCCATCGGTACGATACTTTCCCGAGATTCGATCGTCGGTATCCCGATACCTTGTTCAATCTCGTTACCAGCAAGTCTCTTTACTCGTTCCGTAACACATCATCCCGTGATCAACTCCTTGATCACATTGTGCACATTATGATGATGTCCTACCGAGTGGGCTCAGAGATACCTCTCCATTTACACGGAGTGACAAATCCCAGTCTCGATTCGTGCCAACCCAACAGACACTTTCGGAGATACCTGTAGTGAACCTTTATAGCCACCCAGTTACGTTGTGACGTTTGGTACACCCAAAGCATTCCTACGGTATCCGGGAGTTGCACAATCTCATGGTCTAAGGAAATGATACTTGACATTAGAAAAGCTTTAGCATACGAACTACACGATCTTTGTGCTAGGCTTAGGATTGGGTCTTTTCCATCACATCATTCTCCTAACGATGTGATCCTGTTATCAACGACATCCAATGTCCATGGTCAGGAAACCGTAACCATCTATTGATCAACGAGCTAGTCAACTAGAGGCTTACTAGGGACATGGTGTTGTCTATGTATCCACACATGTATCTGAGTTTTCTATCAATACAATTCTAGCATGGATAATAAACGATTATCATTAACAATGAAATATAATATAATAATAACTAATTTATTATTGCCTCTAGGGCATATTTCCAACAGTCTCCCACTTGCACTAGAGTCAATAATCTAGTTCACATCGCCATGTGATTAACACTCACAGGTCACATCGCCATGTGACCAACATCCAAGAGTCTACTAGACTCAATGATCTAGTTCACATCACTATGTGATAAACACTCAAAGAGTTCTGGGTTTGATCATGTTATGCTTGTGAGAGAGGTTGTAGTCAACGGGTCTTGCCATATTCAGATCCCTATGTATTTCACAAAACTTTATATCGTAGATGCTGCTGCCACGTTCCACTTGGAGCTATTCCAAATTGTTGCTCCATTATACGTATCCGGTATCTCTTCTCAGAGCTATCCGGATAGGTGTTAAGCTTGCATCGACGTAACTCTTTACGTCGAACTCTTTATCACCTCCATAACCGAGAAATATTTCCTTATTCCCCTAAGGATAATTTTTGACCGCTACCCGGTGATCTACTCCTAGATCACCTTTGTACCCCCTTTCCAGACATGTGGCAAGGCACACATCAGGTGCGGTACTTCAGCATGGCATAACGTATAGAGCCTATGACAAAAGCATAGGGGACGACCTTCGTCCTTCCTCTTTCTTCTGCCGTGGTCAAGCTTTGAGTCTTACTCAACTTCACACCTTACAACTCAGGTAAGAACCCCTTCTTTGACTGATCTATTTTGAAATCCTTCAAAAACATGTCACGGTGTGCGTTCTTTGAAAGTATCATCAGGCGTCTTGATCTATTTCTATAGATCCTGATGCCCAATATGTAAGCAGCTTTATCCAGGTCTTCCTTTGAAAATCACTCTTCAAACAACCGTTTATGCTTTCCAGAAATTCTACATCATTTCGGATCAACAATATGTCATCCACATATACTTATCAGAAATGTTGTAGTGCTCCCACTCACTTTCTTGTAAATACAAGTTTCTAGCAAACATTGTATAAACCTAAAAGCTTTGATCACTCCATCAAAACATATATTCCGATTCCGAGATGCCTGATCTAGTCCATAGAAGGATTGCCGGAGCTAGCATACCTTTTAGCATTCTTAGGATCGTCAAAACCTTTTATTGTATCACATACAACTTTTCTTACGAAAACTGGTAAGAAAACTTGTTTTGACATCCATCTGTAAGATTTGATAATCGAAAAATACAACTAATGCTAACATGATTCCGACGGACTTAAGCATCGCTACGGATGAGAAATTCTCATCGTAGTCAACTCCTTGAACTTGTGAAAAGACTCTTTCCCACAAGTCGAGCTTCATAGATGGTAACATTACCACCCACGTCCGTCTTCTTCTTAAAGACCCATTTATCTCAATGGCTTGCCGATCATCGGGCAAGTCCACCAAAGTCCATACTTTGTTCTGATATATGGATCCTATCTCGGATTTCATGGCTTCTAACCATTTGTCGGAATACGGGCCCACCATCGCTTCTCCATAGCTCGTAGGTTCATTGTTGTCTAACAACATGATATCTAAGACGGATTACCATACCACTCAGGAGTAGTACATATCCTTGTCGACCTACGAGGTTCGATAGCAACTTGATCCGAAGCTTCATGATCACTATCATTAACTTCCTATTCAACAGACGTAGGCTCCATAGAAAACATCTTTCTATGTTGCATCACTCTCTGGTTGAAGTAAAGGTTCGACAACCTCATCAAGTTCTATCTTCCTCCCACTCAATTCTTTCGAGAGAAACTCCTTCTCGAGAAAGGACCCGTTCTTAGCGACAAACAATTTGCCCTCGGATCTGAGATGGAAGGTATACCCTACTATCACCTTTGGGTATCCTATGAAGATGTGTTTGTCCGCTTTGGGTTCGAGCTTCTCCGGCTGAAGCCTTAAGCATCGCAGCCCCAAACATTAAGAAGCAACAACTTTGGTTTCTTGCCAAACCAATGTTCATACGATGTCGTCTCAACGGACTTAGATGGTGTCCTATCTAAAGTGAATGCAGCTTTCTCTAACGCATAACCTCAAGATGAAAACGGTAGATTGGTAAGAGACATTATAGATCGCACCATATCTCATAGGGTTCGACTATGACGTCCGGACACACCATAACCCAGTGGTGTTCCAGGTGGCTTCAACTGTGAAACAGTTCCACAATGTCTTAAGTGTTTGCCAAACTCATAACTCAGATATTCTCATTGATCAGATCGTAGGAATTTGATCTTCTTGTTATGATGGTTCTTAACTTCACTCTGAAATCGCTTGAACTTTTCAAACGTTTCAGACTTGTGCTTCATTAAGCAAATATACCTATATCTACTCAAATCGTCAGCGAAGATGAGAAAATAGCGATATCCACCGCACGCTTCAATTCTCATTGGATCACACGCATCAGCATGTATGATTTCCAACAAGTCACTTGCCCGTTTCATTGTACCTGAAAGCGGGGTCTTGGTCATCCTGCCCATGAGGCATGGCTCGCATGTGTCAAGCGATTCAAAATCAAGTGACTCCAAACATCCATCGACATGGAGTTTCTTCATGCATCTTACGCCAATATGACCTAAGTGGCAGTGCCACGAGAAAGTGGTACTATCATTATTAACTCTACATCTTTTGGCGTGAACATGTGTATTACCACGACCGAGATTCAATGAACCATTCACATAGGGTGCATGACCATGAAAGGTATCATTCATGTAAACAGAATAACCATTATTCTCTAACTTAAATGAATGACCGTATTGCAATGAACATGATCTAATCATATTCATGCTCAACGTAGACACCTGATAACATTTATCTCGGTTCAATACTAATCCCGAAGGTAGATGGAGCGTGCGATGGTGATCTCATCAACTTTGGAAACACTTCCAACACACATCGTCACCTCGCCCTTAGCCAGTCTCCGTTTAGTCTATAGCTTTTGCTTCAAGTCACCAATAATAGCAACTGAACCGGTATCCAATACCCAGGTGCTACCAGGAGTACTAGTGAGGTACACATCAATAACACGTATATACTTTGTTGAAGTTGCCAGCCTTCTTATCTACCATGCATTTGGGGTAATTCTGCTACCAGTGACCGTTCCCCTTACAATAGAAGCACTTAGTCTCGGGTTTGGGTTCAACCTTGGGTTCGTTCACTGGAGCGGCAACTGATTTGCCATCCATGAAGTTTCCCTTCTAGCCCTTGCCCTTCTTGAAACCAGTGGTCTTGTTAAACCATCAACACTTGATGCTTCTTCTTGATTTCTACCTTTTGCGGTCTTAAGCACCGCGAACAGCTCCGGGATCAACTCCATCCCTTGCATGTCATAGTTCATCACGAAGATCTAGTAGCTTAGTGATAGTGGCTAGAGAACTCTATCAATCACTATCTTATCTGGAAGTTTAACTCCCACTTGATTTAAGTGATTGTAGCACCCAGACATTCTGAGCACATGCTCACTAGCTGAGCTATTCTCCTCCATCTTGTTGGCAAAAGAACTTGTCAGAGGTCTCACACCTCTCAACACGGGCATGAGCCTGAAATCCCAATTTCAGCTCTTGGAACATCTCATATGTTCTATGGCGTTTAAAACGTCATTGGAATCCCGATTCTAAGCTGTAAAGTATGGTGCACTAAACTATCAAGTAGTCATGATGACGTGTCTGTCAGGTGTTCACAACATCCACAGACGACGTTGTAGGGGTTTGCACATCGAGCGGTGCATCAAATACGTAAGCCTTCTGTGTAGCAGTGAGGACACTCCTCGGACTACGGACCCAGTCCGCATCATTGCTTACAATATCTTTCAACTTACTCTTTCTCTAGGAACGTATTGAAACAGGGAGCTACAACATGAGCTATTTATCTACAACATATTTGCAAAGACAATTTAGACTATGTTCATGATAATTTAGTTCATCTAATGAACTCCCACTCAGATAGACATCCCTCTAGTCATCTAAGTGAAACATGATCCGGGTCAAGTAGGCCGTGTCCGATCATCACGTGAGACGGACTAGTCAACATCGGTGAACATCTTCATGTTGATCGTATCTTCTATACGACTCATGCTCGACCTTTCGGTCTTTCGTGTTCCGAGGCCATGTCTGTACACGCTAGGCTCGTCAAGTCAACCTAAGTGTTTTTGTTGTGTAAATCTGGCTTACACCCGTTGTATTCGAACGTTAGAATCTATCACACCCGATCATCATGTGGTGCTTCGAAACAACGAACCTTCGCAACGGTGCACAGTTAGGGGGAACACTTTTCTTGAAATTTTAGTGAGGGATCATCTTATTTAAGCTACCGTCGTTCTAAGAAAATAAGATGTAAAACATGATAAACATCACATGCAATCAAATAGTGACATGATATGCCCAATATCATTTTGCTCCTTTTGATCTCCATCTTCGGGGCTCCATGATCATCGTTGTCACCGGCATGACACCATGATCTCCATCATCATGATCTCCATCATCGTGTCTTCTTGAAGTTGTCTCATCATCTATTACTTCTACTACTATGGCTAACGCTTTAGCAATAAAGTAAAGTAATTACATGACGTTTATGTTGACACGCAGGTCATAAATAAATTAAGACAACTCCTATGGCTCCTGCCGGTTGTCATACTCATCGACATGCAAGTTGTGATTCCTATTACAAGAACATGATCAATCTCATACATCACATATATCATTCATCACATCCTTTCGGCCATATCACATCACACGGCATATGCTGCAAAAACAAGTTAGACGTCCTCTAATTGTTGTTGCAAGTTTTTACGTGGCTGCTATAGGTTTATAGCAAGAACGTTTCTTACCTACGCGAAAACCACAACGTGATATGCCAACTTCTATTTACCCTTCATAAGGACCCTTTTCATCGAATCCGATCCGACTAAAGTGGGAGAGATAGACACCCGCTAGCCACCTTATGCAACTAGTGCATGTCAGTCAGTGGAACCAGTCTCATGTAAGAGTACGTGTAAGGTCGGTCCAGGCCGCTTCATCCCACGATGCCGCCGAATTAAGAAAAGACTAGTAACGGCAAGCAAATTGACAATATCCACGCCCACAACTGCTTTGTGTTCTACTCGTGCATAGAAACTACGCATAGACCTAGCTCATGATGCCACTGTTGGGGAACGTAGCAGAAATTTAAAATTTTCTACGCATCACCAAGATCAATCTATGGAGTAATCTAGCAATGAGGGGAAGGAGAGTGCATCTACATACCCTTGTAGATCGCTAAGCGGAAGCGTTCAAGTGAACGGGGTTGATGGAGTCGTACTCGTCGTGATCCAAATCACCGATGATCCTAGTGTTGAACGGACGGCACCTCCGCGTTCAACACACGTACAGCTCGGTGACATCTCCTACGCCTTGATCCAGCAAGGGGAGAAGGAGAGGTTGGGGAAGACTCCATCCAGCAGCAGCACGACGGCGTGGTGGTGGTGGAGGAGCGTGGTAATCCTGCATGGCTTCGCCAAGCACCGTAGGAGAAGAGGAGGACTTGGGAGAGGGGGAGGGCTGCGCCAGAACTTGGGTGTGGCTGCCCTCCCAACCCCCACATATATATAGGGGCAAGGGAGAGGGGGGCCGGCCCCCTCAGATCCAATCTGAGGAGGGGGCGGCGGCCAAGGGGGGTTGCCTTGCCCCCCCCCCCCCAAGGCAAGGGGGGCGCCCCCCCTTTAGGGTTCCCCCAAACCCTAGGCGCATGGGCCCTAGGGGGGAGGCGCCCAGCCCACTAAGGGGCTGGTCCCTCTCCACATACATCCCATAGGGCCCTCCGAGGCAGGTGGACCCTCCCGGTGGACCCCCGGAACCCCTCCGGTGGTCCCGGTACAATACCGGTAACCCCCGAATTATTCCGGTGACCGTATGATGACTTCCCATATATAAATCTTTACCTCCGGACCATCTCGGAACTCTTCGTGACGTCCGGGATCTCATCCGGGACTCCGGACAACATTCGGTAACCACGTACATCTATTCCCTATAACCCTAGCGTCATCGAACCTTAAGTGTGTAGACCCTACAGGCTCAGGAGTCATGCAGACATGGCCGAGACAACTCTCCGATCAATAACCAACAGCGGGATCTGGATACCCATGTTGGCTCCCACATGCTCCACGATGATCTCATCGGATGAACCATGATGTCAAGGATTCAATCAATCCCGTATACAATTCCCTTTGTCCATCGGTACGATACTTGCCCGAGATTCGATCGTCGGTATCCCGATACCTTGTTCAATCTCGTTACCAGCAAGTCTCTTTACTCGTTCTGTAACACATCATCCCATGATCAACTCCTTGATCACATTGTGCACATTATGATGATGTCCTACCGAGTGGGCCCAGAGATACCTCTCCGTTTACACTGAGTGACAAATCCCAGTCTCGATTCGTGCCAACCCAACAGACACTTTAGGAGATACCTGTAGTGAACCTTTATAGCCACCCAGTTACGTTGTGACGTTTGGTACACCCAAAGCATTCCTACGGTATCCGGGAGTTGCACAATCTCATGGTCTAAGGAAATGATACTTGACATTAGAAAAGCTTTAGCATACGAACTACACGATCTTTGTGCTAGGCTTAGGATTGGGTCTTTTCCATCACATCATTCTCCTAATGATGTGATCCTGTTATCAACGACATCCAATGTCCATGGTCAGGAAACCGTAACCATCTATTGATCAACGAGCTAGTCAACTAGAGGCTTACTAGGGACATGGTGTTGTCTATGTATCCACACATGTATCTGAGTTTCCTATCAATACAATTCTAGCATGGATAATAAACGATTATCATGAACAATGAAATATAATATAATAATAACTAATTTATTATTGCCTCTAGGGCATATTTCCAACACACATAGCCTATACCATGTCAATGCATCTCCCTTAAAAGATAAAGGCAAGACCTTCTTCTTGATAACATCATCGGGCATACCTGCAAGCTTAAATAATCCACAAACTTCATCCACATATATTAGGTGCCTCATCAAGATGTAATGTTCCATCTCCTGCAAAAGGATTAGCTAGCAGTTTCTCTATCATACCCGAAGGAATTTCAAAGTAGACATTTTCATTTTCAGTAGGTTCAGTAGGTTGAGGAGCAACTCTTTGCTCTACTGGTCGGGATGAAGATACCCCGAACAAGCCCCTCAGAGGATTACTTTCCATAGTAACAAGTGACAGTAAATTCCAGCACACTATATAAATTTTTCCTTACCAAATTCCACCTACCAAAGGCGCTTCACTCCCCGGCAACGGAGCCAGAAAAGAGTCTTGATGACCCACAAGTATAGGGGATCTATCGTAGTCCATTCGATAAGTAAGAGTGTCGAACCCAACAAGGAGCAGAAGGAAATGATAAGCGGTTTTCAGCAAGGTATTCTCTGCAAGCATTGAAATTATAGGTAACAGATAGTTTTGTGATAAGATAATTTGTAACGAGCAACAAGTAACAGAAGTAAATAAAGTGAAGCAAGGTGGCCCAATCCTTTTTGTAGCAAAGCGCTCCCGAGGACACATGCGAATTGTCGTCAAGCTAGTTTTCATCACGTTCATATGATTCGCGTTCGGTACTTTGATAATTTGATATGTGGGTGGACCGGTGCTTGGGTTCTGTCCTTACTTGGACAAGCATCCCACTTATGATTAACTCCTATTGCAAGCATCCGCAACTACAAAAGAAGTATTAAGGTAAACCTAATCATAGCATGAAACATATGGATCCAAATCAGCCCTTTACGAAGCAACGCATAAACTAGGGTTTAAGCTTCTGTCACTCTAGCAACCCATCATCTACTTATTACTTCCCAATGCCTTCATCTAGGCCCAAATAATGGTGAAGTGTCATGAAGTCAACGTTCACATAACACCACTAGAGGAGAGACAACATACATCTCATCAAAATATCAAACGAATACCAAATTCACATGACTACTAATAGCAAGACTTCTCCCATGTCCCCAGGAACAAACGTAACTACTCAAAAAGCATATTCATGTTCATAATCAGAGGGGTATTAATATGCATATAGGATCTGAACATATGATCTTCCACCAAATAAACCAACTAGCATCAACTACAAGGAGTAATCAACACTACTAGCAACCTACAGGTACCAATCCCAGACTTAGAGACAAGAATTGGATACAAGAGATGAACTAGGGTTTGAGAGGAGATGGTGCTGGTGAAGATGTTGATGGAGATTGGCCCCCCTCCCGATGAGAGGAGCGTTGGTGATGACGATGGCGATGATTTCCCCCTCCCGGATGGAAGTGTCCCCGGCAGAACAGCTCCGCTGGAGCCCTAGATTAGTTTCGCCAAGGTTCCGCCTCGTGGCGACGGAGTCTCGTCCTGAAAGCTTGCTTATGATTTTTCTTCGGACGGAAGACTTCATATAGCAGAAGATGGGCACCGGAGGGCCACCAGGGGGCCCACGAGGCAGGGGGCGCGCGCAGGGGGGTAGGGCGCGCCTCCCACCCTCGTGGCTGGGTGTGGGCCCCCTCTGGTATTTTCTTCACTCAGTATTTTTTATTATTTCCAAAAATAACTTCCGTGGAGTTTCAGGACTTTTGGAGTTGTGCAGAATAGGTCTCTTATATTTGCACCTTTTCCAGCCTAGAATTCCAACTGCTGGCATTCTCCCTCTTTATGTAAACCTTGTAAAATAAGAGAGAATATACATAAGTATTGTGACATAATGTGTAATAACAGCCCATAATGCAATAAATATCGATATAAAAGCATGATGCAAAATGGACGTATCACCGGTGCATATAACTAGCAAGATCTGATATAGAACATAGATATAATGGTGACAACATAAAAGGTTCAGATCTGAAATCATGGCACTCGGGCCCTAGTGACAAGCATTAAGCATAGCAAAGTCATAGCAACATCAATCTCAGAATATAGTGGATACTAGGGATCAAGCCCTGACAAAACTAACTCGATTACACGATGAATCTCATCCAACTCCTCACCGACTAGCGAACCTACGAAGAAATTACTCACTCCCGGTGGGGAACATATGAAGGAGGGTTGGTGATGATGAAGACCTAAGATTCCCCTCTCCGGAGCCCCAAACAGGCTCTGGATCTGGCATCCCGATGAAGAATAGGAGGCGGCAGCGGCTCCGTATCGTGAAACACAATGAAACTTCCTCCTATTTTTTTCTCCAAAAATAGGATTTTATAGTGCTGGAATTAGGTCTACAGAGTCCCGAGGGCCCCACAACCCACCAGGGCGCGCCTGGAGGGGGTGGCACGCCCTGGTGTCTTGTGGTCAGCCAGCCCCCCCTCTGGTGCTTCTTGGTTCTAGTATTTTTTTATTTTATTCTAAAATAAATCTCCAAAAAGTTTCATCCAATTCCAAGAACTTTTATTTCCGCACAGAAACAACACCATGGTACTTCTGTTGAAAACAGCGTCAGTCTGGGTTAGTTTCATTCAAATCATGCAAATTAGAGTCCAAAATAAGAGCAAAAGCATTAGGAAAAGTATATACGATGAAGACGTATCATACTACCGCAGATATCGTTGGTGACATGGTCAAGATGAGGGAGAGCACATGCGTGAAGACTACTGTCAAGTTTGCCCGCGCCGTAGTGAAGGTGTTTGGAGCAGAGTATCTGAGAGAACCAAATGCGCATGACACAGAAAAGTTGTTGGCTATTGGAGAGGCCAAAGTGGTCCCAGGAATGCTCGAATCAATTGATTACATGCATTGGCAATGGAAGAATTGCCCCAAAGATTTGTGGGGAATGTGTCAAGGTCACACCAAAGAGGCCACCATCATACTAGAAGCAGTGGCATCACATGACTTATGGATTTGGCATGCTTTCTTTGGAATGTAGGGTTCTCACAATGATATTAATGTGCTTCAGTGATCTCCGGTGTTTAGGAGGCCTTGTAGTGGGAAATCGTCACCATGCAACTATATTGTCAACGGTCGTGACTAGAACATGGGATACATCTTGCCGAAGGCATCTATCCTCAGTCGGCGGCATTTGTCAAGACCATATCCGAACGGCAGGGTGACAAACAAAGCCACTTTGCAACAATGCAAGAAGCAGCTGGGAAGGATGTGGAGAGAGCATTCGGAGTGCTTCAAGCTCGTTGGGGAATTGTTCACGCAGTTGCAATGATGTGGGAATCGGAAAAATATGTAGCAGCTCATGACATGTTGTGTAATTTTACATAATATGATTGTCAACGATGAGGGTGAAGGTGTAGCCCAAACCAATGATTTTGAAGCACCTGGAGAACAAGTTTAAATCTCGGAATATCAAGATGCAACTCAACTTATCAACTTTCTACAGATGCATCCGAATTTTCGAGATCATCAGGTGCATGCGAAGCTAATCAATGATCGTGTTGAGCATATGTGGACCCATAATGGAAACCAAAGAGCTTAATGTTTGAGTTGTGCACTTAAAATAGATTTTATGTAAGAGCTATGTACTTTCGGTACCAACATTTGCTATTTACATGAACATTGGCATGTATGATGGACGTGCATGGATTTGAGAGTCCAGATTTGAGATATGTGGATTCCGGGCACAAGATATGAGGGGTCATCCGTATGTGCGCGCAGGCGTGCCCGGGTGCGTCCGCGGACGTATAGGGGGCGGATTTTCCAATTCCAGTTGTAGATGCTCTTAGGGAGCCCTGGGTAGAGATACCACCTACCCCTCTCCATTCCAACTCCATCGCTGGCGATTCGCACCTCGAGTCCTTGTTTGATCATCTGTGGGTCAGATCTAGGGTTAGTCCACTTCCTCCTCCTGCCAATTCGTTCGAGTGGTGGTCGGGCAAGGTCGCCGGCAACAAGTGTTCCTTCACTCAGGTTGCGGCGGGATCTGTTTCCTCATGATCCATTGCATCAACTCTGATAGGTGATCGCGATGGTGACAAGTTTGGTGGGCGGTGTGAGGGGACTGGGCGCGGAACTACGGAGGAGGCCACAACCGCAATCTATCAGGTCATTTCGCTCCTTGCTATCCGACGAGTAGGTGTGAAAAGGGTGATAAACTCGGACATATGGCACAGTTGTGTCAATCTCTTTGTCCTTGGGAGTGTGTTCCTTTCATGTGCGGCTTTCAGTCTCCTGGCCATGGTTTCTTTTACATTCCTGACTTGTGTGTCCTGCTAAGAAAGCTAGTGATAAAAGTAGTACGGATGTGATTACTATTGTGGAAGGATCTGATAAAAGTAGTACGGATGTGATTCAAGTCCTTCCTAGAATGGATCCTTTCTGGAGAAAGAGTTTCTCGAAAGAAGTAAGTGGGGAGGAAAGTTAGAACTGATGAAGTATTACTCTTGAAACGGGAAATTGGCGCACTCAAAAGAAAATGTTCTGAGGTGCCTGCACCGACTAGAGAGGAAGTTAATTATGATGATCAAGATACTTCTGATCAAGCTCCTACTGAAATTCGAAGGTCCACAAGGACACGTTCCGCACCAGAGTGGTACGGCAACCCTGTCTTGGAAATCATGTTGTTAGACAACGGTGAACCTTCGAACTATGAAGAAGCGATGGCCTTATGTCAAGAAACTTCAACCTGAAAAGCTCGAACCCAAGTCGGAAAAATGCGTCTTCATAGGATACCCTAGAGAAACTATTGGGTATACCTTCTACCTCAGATCCGAAGGCAAGATCTTTATTGCCAAGAATGGATCCTTTGTGGAGAAAGAGTTTCTCTCGAAAGAAGTAAGTGGGAGGAAAGTAGAACTTGATGAAGTATTACCTCTTGAACCGGAAAATGGCGCAACTCAAGAAAATGTTCCTGAGGTGCCTGCACCGACTAGAGAGGAAGTTAATGATGATGATCAAGATACTTCTGATCAAGCTCCTACTGAAATTCGAAGGTCCACAAGGACACATTCCGCACCAGAGTGGTATGGCAACCCTGTCTTGGAAATCATGTTGTTAGACAACGGTGAACCTTCGAACTATGAAGAAGCGATGGCGGGCCCGGATTCCGACAAATGGCTAGAAGCCATGAAATCCGAGATAGGATCCATGTATGAAAATGAAGTATGGACTTTGACTGACTTGCCCGTTGAGCGGCGAGCCATAGAAAATAAATGGATCTTTAAAAAGAAAACAGACGCGGATGGTAATGTGACCATCTATAAAGCTCGGCTTGTCGCTAAGGGTTATCGACAAGTTCAAGGGGTTGACTACGATGAGACTTTCTCACCGGTAGCGAAGCTGAAGTCCGTCCGAATCATGTTAGCGATTGCCGCATTCTATGATTATGAAATATGGCAAATGGACGTCAAAACGGCATTCCTTAATGGTTTCCTTAAGGAAGAATTGTATATGATGCAGCCGGAAGGTTTTGTCGATCCTAAGAATGCTGACAAGGTGTGCAAGCTCCAACGCTCGATTTATGGGCTGGTGCAAGCATCTCGGAGTTGGAACATTCGCTTTGATGAGATGATCAAAGCGTTTGGGTTTACGCAGACTTATGGAGAAGCCTGCGTTTACAAGAAAGTGAGTGGGAGCTCTGTAGCATTTCTCATATTATATGTAGATGACATACTTTTGATGGGAAATGATATAGAACTCTTGGACAGCATAAAGGCCTACTTGAATAAGAGTTTTTCAATGAAGGACCTTGGAGAAGCTGCTTATATATTAGGCATCAAGATCTACAGAGATAGATGAAGAAGCCTCATAGGTCTTTCACAAAGCACATACCTTGATAAGATATTGAAGAAGTTCAATATGGATCAGTCTAAGAAGGGGTTCTTGCCTGTGTTGCCAGGTGTGAAATTGAGCTCAGCTCAATGTCCGACCACGGTAGAAGATATAGAAGAGATGACTGTCATCCCCTATGCCTCAGCCATAGGTTCTATTATGTATGCCATGCTGTGTACCAGACCTGATGTAAACCTTGCCGTAAGTTTGGTAGGAAGGTACCAAAGTAATCCCGGCAAGGAACACTGGACAGCGGTCAAGAATATCCTGAAGTACCTGAAAAGGACTAAGGAAATGTTTCTCGTTTATGGAGGTGACGAAGAGCTCGTCGTAAAGGGTTACGTCGACGCTAGCTTCGACACAGATCTGGATGACTCTAAGTCACAAACCGGATACGTGTATATTTTGAATGGTGGGGCAGTAAGCTGGTGCAGTTGCAAGCAGAGCGTCGTGGCGGGATCTACATGTGAAGCGGAGTACATGGCAGCCTCAGAGGCAGCGCATGAAGCAATTTGGGTGAAGGAGTTCATCACCGACCTAGGAGTCATACCCAATGCGTCGGGGCCGATCAAGCTCTTCTGTGATAACACTGGAGCTATTGCTCTTGCCAAGGAGCCCAGGTTTCACAAGAAGACAAGGCACATCAAGCGTCGCTTCAACTCCATTCGTGAAAATGTTCAAGATGGAGACATAGATATTTGTAAAGTACACATGGACCTGAATGTAGCAGATCCGTTGACTAAACCTCTGCCTAGAGCAAAACATGATCAACACCAGAATTCCATGGGTGTTCGATTCATCACAATGTAACTAGATTATTGACTCTAGTGCAAGTGGGAGACTGTTGGAAATATGCCCTAGAGGCAATAATAAAAGCATTATTATTATATTTCCTTGTTCATGATAATTGTCTTTATTCATGCTATAATTGTGTTATCCGGAAATCGTAATACATGTGTGAATAATAGACACCAACATGTCCCTAGTAAGCCTCTAGTTGACTAGCTCGTTGATCAACAGATAGTCATGGTTTCCTGACTATGGACATTGGATGTCATTGATAACGAGATCACATCATTAGGAGAATGATGTGATGGACAAGACCCAATCCTAAACATAGCACAAGATCGTATAGTTCGTTTGCTAGAGTTTTCCAATGTCAAGTATCCTTTCCTTAGACCATGAGATCGTGTAACTCCCGGATACCGTAGGAGTGATTTGGGTGTACCAAACGTCACAACGTAACTGGGTGACTATAAAGGTATACTACGGGTATCTCCGAAAGTGTCTGTTGGTTTGACACGGATCAAGACTGGGATTTGTCACTCCGTATGACGGAGAGGTATCACTGGGCCCACTCGGTAATGCATCATCATTATGAGCTCAAAGTGACCAAGTGTCTGGTCACGGGATCATGCATTACGGTACGAGTAAAGTGACTTGCCGGTAACGAGATTGAACGAGGTATTGGGATACCGACGATCGAATCTCGGGAAAGTAAACATACCGATTGACAAAGGGAATTGTATACGGGGTTGCTTGAATCCTCGACATCGTGGTTCATCCGATGAGATCATCGAGGAGCATGTGGGAGCCAACATGGGTATCCAGATCCCGCTGTTGGTTATTGGCCGGAGAGTCATCTCAGTCATGTCTACATGTCTCCCGAACCCGTAGGGTCTACACACTTAAGGTTCGGTGACGCTAGGGTTGTAGGGATATGTATATGCAGTAACCCGAATGTTGTTCGGAGTCCCGGATGAGATCCCGGACGTCACGAGGAGTTCCGGAATGGTCCGGAGGTAAAGAATTATATATAGGAAGTACTATTTCGGGCATCGGGACAAGTTTCGGGGTCACCGTATTGTACCGGGACCACCAGAAGGGTCCCGGGTGTCCACCGGGTGGGGCCACCTGCCCCGGGGGGCCACATGGGCTGTAGGGGGTGCGCCTTGGCCTACATGGGCCAAGGGCACCAGCCCCAAGAGGCCCATGCGCCTAGGGTTCAAGGAGGGAAGAGTCCCAAAGGGGGAAGGCACCCCCTAGGTGCCTTGGGGAGGAGGGATTCCTCCCCTTGGCCGCACCCCCCTAGGAGATTGGATCTCCTAGGGCCGGCGCCCCCCCTGGCCCTCCTATATATAGTGGGGAGATGGAGGACTTCTTACCCCATGCCTTTGGTGCCTCCCTCTCCCTCTCCAACACCTCCTCCTCCTCCATAGTGCTTGGCGAAGCCCTGCCGGAGTACTGCAGCTCCATCACCACCACGCCGTCGTAGTGCTGCTGGAGCCATCTTCCTCAACCTCTCCTTCCCCTTGCTGGATCAAGAAGGAGGAGATGTTACGCTGACCGTACGTGTGTTGAACGCGGAGGTGCCGTCCGTTCGGCGCTAGGATCTCCGGTGATTTGGATCACGTCGAGTACGCCTTCCTCATCCCCGTTCTTTGAACGCTTCCGTGCTACAAAGGTATGTAGATGCAATCCAATCACTCGTTGCTAGAAGAACTCCTAGATGGATCTTGGTGAAACCGTAGGAAAATTTTTGTTTTCTGCAACGTTCCCCAACAGTGGCATCATGAGCTAGGTCTATGCGTAGTTCTTCTTGCGTGAGTAGAACACAATTTGTTGTGGGCGTAGATGTTGTCAACTTTCTTGCCACTACTAGTCTTATCTTGCTTCAACGGTATTGTGGGATGAAGCGGCCCGGACCAACCTTACACGTACGCTTACGTGAGACCGGTTCCACCGACTAACATGCACAAGTTGCATAAGGTGGCTGGCGGGTGTCTGTCTCTCCCACTTTAGTTGGAGCAGATTCGATGAACAGGGTCCTTATGAAGGGTAAATAGAAGTTGACAAATCACGTTGTGGCTTTCACATAGGTAAGAAAACGTTCTTGCTAGAACCCTATTTCAGCCACGTAAAACTTGCAACAACAATTAGAGGACGTCTAACTTGTTTTTGCAGCAAGTGCTTTGTGATATGATATGGCTAAAGTTGTGATGTATGATGAATGATATATATGTGATGTATGAGATGTTCATGCTATTGTAATAGGAATCACGACTTGCATGTCGATGAGTATGACAACCGGCAGGAGCCATAGGAGTTGTCTTTATTTTTTGTATGACCTGCGTGTCATTGAGAAACACCATGTAAATTACTTTACTTTATTGCTAAACGCGTTAGCCGTAGTAGTAGAAGTAATAGTTGGCGAGCAACTTCATGGAGACACGATGATGGAGATCATGATGATGGAGATCATGGTGTCATGCCGGTGACAAGATGATCATGGAGCCCCAAGATGGAGATCAAAGGAGCTATGTGATATTGGCCATATCATGTCACTATTATTATTTGATTGCATGTGATGTTTATCATGTTTCTGCATCTTGTTTACTTAGAACGACGGTAGTAAATAAGATGATCCCTCATAATAATTTCAAGAAAGTGTTCCCCCTAACTGTGCACCGTTGCGATAGTTCGTTGTTTCGAAGCACCACGTGATGATCGGGTGTGATAGATTCTAACGTTCACATACAACGGGTGTAAGACAGATTTACACATGCAAAACACTTAGGTTGACTTGACGAGCCTAGCATGTACAGACATGGCCTCGGAACATAGAAGACCGAAAGGTCGAGCATGAGTCGTATAGAAGATACGATCAACATGAAGATGTTCACCGACGTTGACTAGTCCGTCTCACGTGATGATCGGACACGGCCTAGTTAACTCGGATCATGTTATACTTAGATTACAGGAGGGATGTCTATCTAAGTGGGAGTTCATTGAATAATTTTATTAGATGAACTTAATTATCATGAACTTAGTCTAAAATATTTACAATATGTCTTGTAGATCAAATGGCCAACGTAGTCCTCAACTTCAACGCGTTCCTAGAGAAAACCAAGCTGAAAGACGATGGCAGCAACTATACGGACTGGGTCCGGAACCTGAGGATCATCCTCATAGCTGCCAAGAAAGATTATGTCCTACAAGCACCGCTAGGTGACGCACCTGTTCTCCCTGCAGAACAAGATGTTATGAACGCTTGGCAGGCACGTACTGATGACTACTCCCTCATTCAGTGCGGCATGTTTTACAGCTTAGAGCCGGGGCTCCAAAAACGTTTTGAGAGACACGGAGCATATGAGATGTTCGAAGAGCTGAAAATGGTTTTCCAAGCTCATGCCCGGGTCGAGAGATATGAAGTCTCCGACAAATTCTTCAGCTGTAAGATGGAGGAAAACAGTTCTGTCAGTGAGCACATACTCACTATGTCTGGGTTACATAACCGCTTGAATCAGATGGGAGTTAATCTCCCGGATGACGCGGTCATTGACAGAATCCTTCAGTCGCTTCCACTGAGCTACAAGAGCTTTGTGATGAACTTCAATATGCAGGGGATGGAAAAGACTATTCCTGAAGTATTTGCAATGCTGAAATCAGCAGAGGTAGAAGTCAAAAAGGAACATCAAGTGTTGATGGTGAATAAAACCACTAAGTTCAAGAAAGGCAAGGGTAAGAAAGCCTTCTAGAAGGACGGCACGGGAGTTGCCGCGCCCGGCAAGCAAGCTGCCGGGAAGAAGCCAAAGAATGGACCCAAGCCCGAGACTGAGTGCTTTTATTGCAAGGAAAGTGGTCACTGGAAGCGGAACTGCCCCAAATACTTAGCGGACGAGAAGGCCGGCAAAACAAAAGGTATATGTGATATACACGTAATTGATGTGTACCTTACCAGTACTCGTAGTAGCTCCTGGGTACTTGATACCGGTGCAGTTGCTCACATTTGTAACTCAAAGCAGGAGCTGCGGAATAAGCAGAGACTGGCGAAGGACGAGGTGACGATGCGCGTCGGGAATGGTTCCAAGGTCGATGTGATCGCCGTCGGCACGCTGCCTCTTCATTTACCTACGGGATTAGTTTTAAACCTCAATAATTGTTATTTAGTGCCAAGTTTGAGCATGAACATTGTATCAGGATTTCGTTTAATTCGAGATGGCTACTCATTTAAATCCGAGAATAATGGCTGTTCTATTTATATGAGAGATATGTTTTATGGTCATGCTCCGATGGTAAATGGTTTATTCTTAATGAATCTCGAGCGTAATGCTACACATATTCATAGTGTGAGTACCAAAAGATGTAAGATTGATAATGATAGTCCCACATACTTGTGGCACTGCCGCCTTGGTCACATAGGTGTCAAACGCATAAAGAAGCTCCATGCTGATGGACTTTTAGAGTCTCTTGATTACGAATCATTTGACACGTGCGAACCATGCCTCATGGGTAAAATGACCAAGACTCCGTTCTCAGGAACAATGGAGCGAGCAACCAACTTATTGGAAATCATACATACTGATGTGTGCGGTCCAATGAGTGTTGAGGCTCGCGGTGGCTATCGTTATGTTCTCACCCTCACTGATGACTTGAGTAGATATGGGTATGTCTACTTAATGAAACACAAGTCTGAAACCTTTGAAAAGTTCAAGGAATTTCAGAGTGAGGTTGAGAATCAACGTGACAGGAAAATCAAGTTCCTGCGATCAGATCGTGGAGGAGAATACTTGAGTCACGAGTTTGGCACACACTTAAGAAAATGTGGAATAGTTTCACAACTCACGCCGCCTGGAACACCTCAGCGTAATGGTGTGTCCGAACGTCGTAATCGCACTCTATTAGATATGGTGCGATCTATGATGTCTCTTGCCGATTTACCGCTATCTTTTTGGGGCTATGCTTTAGAGACTGCCGCATTCACTTTAAATAGGGCTCCGTCGAAATCCGTTGAGACGACACCGTATGAATTATGGTTTGGGAAGAGACCTAAGCTGTCGTTTCTAAAAGTTTGGGGATGCGATGCTTATGTCAAGAAACTTCAACCTGAAAAGCTCGAACCCAAGTCGGAAAAATGCGTCTTCATAGGATACCCTAAAGAAACTATTGGGTATACCTTCTACCTCAGATCCGAAGGCAAGATCTTTGTTGCCAAGAATGGATCCTTTCTAGAAAGAGTTTCTCTCGAAAGAAGTAAGTGGGAGGAAAGTAGAACTTGATGAAGTATTACCTCTTGAACCGGAAAATGGCGCAACTCAAGAAAATGTTCCTGAGGTGCCTGCACCGACTAGAGAGGAAGTTAATGATGATGATCAAGATACTTCTGATCAAGCTCCTACTGAAATTCGAAGGTCCACAAGGACACATTCCGCACCAGAGTGGTACGGCAACCCTGTCTTGGAAATCATGTTGTTAGACAACGGTGAACCTTCGAACTATGAAGAAGCGATGGCGGGCCCGGATTCCGACAAATGGCTAGAAGCCATGAAATCCGAGATAGGATCCATGTATGAAAATGAAGTATGGACTTTGACTGACTTGCCCGTTGAGCGGCGAGCCATAGAAAATAAATGGATCTTTAAGAAGAAGACAGACGCGGATGGTAATGTGACCATCTATAAAGCTCGGCTTGTCGCTAAGGGTTATCGACAAGTTCAAGGGGTTGACTACGATGAGACTTCTCACCGGTAGCGAAGCTGAAGTCCGTCCGAATCATGTTAGCGAATTGCCGCATTCTATGATTATGAAATATGGCAAATGGACGTCAAAACGGCATTCCTTAATGGTTTCCTTAAGGAAGAATTGTATATGATGCAGCCGGAAGGTTTTGTCGATCCTAAGAATGCTGACAAGGTGTGCAAGCTCCAACGCTCGATTTATGGGCTGGTGCAAGCATCTCGGAGTTGGAACATTCGCTTTGATGAGAGTTGATCAAAGCGTAAGTTGGGTTACGCAGACTTATGAAGAAGCCTGCGTTTACAGAAAGGAGTGGGCAGCTCTAAGCATGTTCCTATTATATGTGAGATGATCATACTTTTGATGGGAAATGATACTAGAACTCTCGTGGTCCACAGCATAAAGGCCTACTTGAATATGTTTTCAATGAAACCTTCGGAAGAAGCGATGCGGATTATATATTGGCATGAAGATCTACAGAGATATGATGAAGAAGCTCATAGGTCTTTCACTGACATTGACCTTGATAGATATGAAGAAGTTCAATATGGATCAGTCTAAGAAGAAGTTCTTGCCGTGTTGCCATCTGATAAAGCTCGCTCAATGTCGAAGGTATCGACAAGTTCAATTGACTACGATGAGACTTTCTCACCTGTAGCGAAGCTAAGTCCGTATGCCGAATGCTGTGTAGCAATTGTAAACCTTCTATGATTTGGTATGGAAGGACGTCAAAGAATCCTTAATGGTTTCCAAGGAAACTGGCAGCCGGTCAAGGTTCGATCCTAAAAGCTGACAAGGAATGTCTCTTTATGGGTGCAAATCTGAATTCTGAAGCTCGACAAGGGTTTAAGCACACTTTACAAGAAAGTGAGTGGGAGCTCTGTAGCATTTCTCATATTTATGTATGACATACTTGATGGGAAATGATATAGAACTTAAGCATAAAGGCCTATGAAAAATTTTTCAATGAAGGACCTTGGAGAAGCTGCTTATATATTAGGCATCAAGATCTACAGAGATAGATAGACGCCTCTGGTCTTTCACAGCACTACCTTGAAAGATATTAGAAGTTCAAATGGATCAGTCAAGAAGGGGTTCTTGCCTGTGTTGCAAGGTGAATTGAGCTTGCTCAATGTCGACCACGGTAGAAGATAAAAAGATGATGTCTCCCCTATGCCTCGCCATAGGGTCTATATGTATGCATGTGTGTACCATACCTGATGTAAACCTTGCCGTAAGTTTGGTAGGAAGGTACCAAAGTAATCCCGGCAATGGAACACTGGACAGCGGTCAAGAATATCCTGAGTACCTGAAAAGGACTTAAGGAAATGTTTCTCGTTTATGGGTGACGAAGAGCTCGTCGTAAAGGGTACGTCGACGCTAGCTTCGACACAGATCTGGATGACTCTAAGTCACAACCGGATACGTGTATATTTGAATGGTGGGGCAGTAAGCTGGTGCAGTTGCAAGCAAGCGTCGTGGCGGGATCTACATGTGAAGCGGAGTCATGGCAGCCTCAGGCAGCACATGAAGCAATTGGGGAAGGAGTTCATCACCGACCTAGGAGTCATACCCAATGCGTCGGGGCCGATCAAGCTCTTCTGTGACAACACTGGAAGCTATTGCACTTGCCAAGGAGCCCAGGTTTCACAAGAAGACCAGGCACATCAAGCGTCGCTTCAACTCCATTCGTGAAAATGTTCAAGATGGAGACATAGATATTTGTAAAGTACTATACGGACCTGAATGTAGCAGATCCGTTGACTAAACCTCTCCCTAGGAGCAAAACATGATCAACACCATAATTCCATGGGTGTTCGATTCATCACAATGTAACTAGATTATTGACTCTAGTGCAAGTGGGAGACTGTTGGAAATATGCCCTAGAGGCAATAATAAAATGATTATTATATTTCCTTGTTCATGATAATTGGTCTTTATTCATGCTATAATTGTGTTATCCGGAAATCGTAATACATGTGTGAATAATAGACACCAACATGTCCCTAGTAAGCCTCTAGTTGACTAGCTCGTTGATCAACAGATAGTCATGGTTTCCTGACTATGGACATTGGATGTCATTGATAACGAGATCACATCATTAGGAGAATGATGTGATGGACAAGACCCAATCCTAAACATAGCACAAGATCGTATAGTTCGTTTGCTAGAGTTTTCCAATGTCAAGTATCCTTTCCTTAGACCATGAGATCGTGTAACTCCCGGATACCGTAGGAGTGATTTGGGTGTACCAAACGTCACAACGTAACTGGGTGACTATAAAGGTATACTACGGGTATCTCCGAAAGTGTCTGTTGGTTTGACACGGATCAAGACTGGGATTTGTCACTCCGTATGACGGAGAGGTATCACTGGGCCCACTCGGTAATGCATCATCATTATGAGCTCAAAGTGACCAAGTGTCTGGTCACGGGATCATGCATTACGGTACGAGTAAAGTGACTTGCCGGTAACGAGATTGAACGAGGTATTGGGATACCGACGGTCGAATCTCGGGCAAGTAAACATACCGATTGACAAAGGGAATTGTATACGGGGTTGCTTGAATCCTTGACATCGTGGTTCATCCGATGAGATCATCGAGGAGCATGTGGGAGCCAACATGGGTATCCAGATCCCGCTGTTGGTTATTGGCCGGAGAGTCATCTCGGTCATGTCTATATGTCTCCGGAACCCGTAGGGTCTACACACTTAAGGTTCGGTGACGCTAGGGTTGTAGGGATATGTATATGCAGTAACCCGAATGTTGTTCGGAGTCCCGGATGAGATCCCGGACGTCACGAGGAGTTCCGGAATGGTCCGGAGGTAAAGAATTATATATAGGAAGTACTATTTCGGGCATCGGGACAAGTTTCGGGGTCACCGGTATTGTACCGGGACCATCGGAAGGGTCCCGGGGGTCCACCGGGTGGGGCCATCTGCCCCGGGGGGCCACATGGGCTGTAGGGGGTGCGCCTTGGCCTACATGGGCCAAGGGCACCAGCCCCAAGAGGCCCATGCGCCTAGGGTTCAAGGAGGGAAGAGTCCCAAAGGGGGAAGGCACCCCCTAGGTGCCTTGGGGAGGAGGGATTCCTCCCCTTGGCCGCACCCCCCTAGGAGATTGGATCTCCTAGGGCCGGCGCCCCCCGCCCCTTGGCCCTCCTATATATAGTGGGGAGATGGAGGACTTCTTACCCCACGCCTTTGGTGCCTCCCTCTCCCTCTCCAACACCTCCTCCTCCTCCATAGTGCTTGGCGAAGCCCTGCCGGAGTACTGCAGCTCCATCACCACCACGCCGTCGTGCTGCTGCTGGAGCCATCTTCCTCAACCTCTCCTTCCCCCTTGCTGGATCAAGAAGGAGGAGACGTTACGCTGACCGTATGTGTGTTGAACGCGGAGGTGCCGTCCGTTCGGCGCTAGGATCTCCGGTGATTTGGATCACGTCGAGTACGCCTTCCTCATCCCCGTTCTTTGAACGGTTTCGCACGTGATCTACAAAGGTATGTAGATGCAATCCAATCACTCGTTGCTAGATGAATTCCTAGATGGATCTTTGTGAAACCGTAGGAAAATTTTTGTTTTCTGCAACGTTCCCCAACAGTAGGGATTTTGAAAAAATTCCCCCATTGGCTGAAGGAATGCTTGGATGAGAAATTATATGACCTCTTTTATGAAGTGGAGAAAATTGTGTGGTTGGGGGCCATGGTAAAAGTCAATCATCTGTTCCAGTGAATAGTAGTTCTTCGCCTACTTTTTCCTAAAAGGGCCATGTTTGATTTTCAGCCTGAGTCGTCTACCGAACAAGGGGGAACTAGTAGTGCATCTGTAGTTGGGAATTCCTCCTTCCCAGAATTATACTATGAGCTCCCAACGCTTGGCTCTGTGTCTGAATCGAGGAAGAAGAAGATAGCGATGATGGAGACCATACTGAGTTGCCGATCCATTCTATAGCCAAGTACAAGGACCATTACACCTACTCCAAATACGGGGACGTCGGGGGTTTATGACCCACGTCACTCTATTGAGGCCAACCCTGCTCGATATGATCCCTCAATGATGTATCCGTCCCACTTCTCAGATCTGGTGATGGCTCAAACTTTCCCGGTGGGCTCAATGTCATAAACTGCAAGAAGTATGACGGATTCCTCGATTTGGATGGAAGTCTATATCCTCGCGGTCCATATGGACATTATTGATGATCTATACACCATAAAATGTCTGCTACTAAAGCTGGAAGGCTCAGCTGGGCACTGATTGCACACTCTGCCGCCAGGGTCGATCAATACTTGGGCAGATTTACAGTCTGAATTCATGGAAAATTTCTAGGACTACACATACGTTAATCCTCTAGATGCTGATGATCTTGCCCTTGTAGTGTAGAAACGGTACCACTCCATTCATAAGTTCTGGAATCGTTTTCTCAAGAAGAAAGAGATCATCGATTGTTCAGATGCTGAAGCCCTCGCATCGTTCAAGAATAACATCAACAACGAATGTCTCTCCAGAGACTTTGGCCATGATAAGCCGAAGATCATGGACAAACTCATGGTTATGATGGCCAAATTCCGTGCCACGGAGGACAACTGACTCACAAAGAAGAAGGGGCGGAGCAACAATCCCGGGACATCCGTGGTGTGTGATGGAAACGGAAAGCCACGACGCAATAGACGACATAAGCGCCATAACAGAAGTGATAGCGATGCCGAGGATGGCGAGGTCAACATCGGATTCGGCAAGCAACACTAGGGTGGGAAGAAGAAGCCGTTCCAGGGTATGAAGGGAGGCATCGAGTCTGAGTTGAATAGAATCCTAGACCAGCCATGCGCCATCCATCCTGGAACAGCCGATAAGCCTACCACCCACACAAATCGCAACTGTTGGGTCATTAAGCAGGCCTCGCATACCGGGAATAACAACCCCAGAAGGCAGAACCCCCACAACGATAACGACGGGGACGCGCACCAGCCCGGACTGAGTAATGCCAGACAAAAGCAATTCCCTCGGAGGTGAAGGACATAAACACGATCTACGGGTCCCACATCACCAAGAGGGAACGAAAGTGCGTGCACAAGGTATATATGTCGTGGAACCAGCAAAACTGAAGTACAACCTGTGGTGGGATATCTCCGATCACGTTCGATCATCGGGATCACCCGACAAGCATCCGCCATGGCGGAACAGCCGTACTTGTCCTCGACCCAATCATTGATGGCTTCCATCCGACCAGGGTCTTGATGGATGGCAACAACAGTCTAAGCCTCATCTACAGTAGACACTAAAAATGGTGCAGTTTGACTCATCGCGCATTCAGGCTAGTAATACCAAATTTAAGGGTATCATCCTAGGCATGGAGGCTCAATGCATGATGAGGGTCACACTCGACGTGGTGTTCGGTACTCCCGACAACTATCACATTGAAGCTTTTAACTTCGACATAGTCCCCTTCCGGAGTGGTTAGCATGGGTTGCTCGGTCTAACAAGGTTCGCACAGTTTCACGTCGTGCCTCATTACGCATACATAAAATTGAAGGTGACGGTTCCTAAAGACGTCATTGCTATCTGTGGTAATGCACAACAGTCTCTTCGGACCAAGGACCATCCAAAACAATAAAGTGTGCATCAAAGGCGCTTCCTCGTGAGAGCCACGTCCCTATTTTTTACTGTGACGGAGAAAAAAAACGAATGGGAGCAGAAAATATGTACCGGGATAACCCCCTCCGTCAGTTAAAAGTCCTTCCCTGCCTTCCCCACGAAGGCATCCCTGCCTCCTTCCGCTCTTCCTCGCCTCTTTCCACACCCCTCATTGCCATTCATTCTCCACAGCCGGGTCTCCTCCTCTCTCCCGCGCGCCAGCGGGGATGGAGAGACAACGGCAGGGCGACCGGATGAGACCGCGGCGGCTTAGTACGTTTTGCAGTTGCCGCCGGCATCATAGGGGCTCGTCCTCGGGTAGTAGAACATGTCATGGCATAAATCGCAGAGACATTCCTCCGTTCTTCCTGCCCTTCGAGTCCGCACCAGAAGCAGGGGTCCTCATCGATCGATATTGTAAGCATCTGCCTTGCAGAATCAGAATCTTGTTACATATATATTCGTGTTCTTTCCTGGAATTTTCG
This sequence comes from Triticum urartu, assembly GCF_003073215.2. Taxonomy (NCBI): domain Eukaryota; kingdom Viridiplantae; phylum Streptophyta; class Magnoliopsida; order Poales; family Poaceae; genus Triticum; species Triticum urartu. The sequence continues at coordinate 733,981,632 of NC_053023.1, read as the reverse complement.
TGGTGACTGAATAATATATGCAGTGAGGATGAAATTAGCCCCGGTTCTGTCGGCGTTAGCCATGGTGTTGTTGGGGTTCGTCGTCTGCTTCTCTTTCCCGGCATCGATGACGCCCAATGTATGATAAGAAACATCAAAAGTTTTTCATATTGGTATATTTTCTTCAAATTAACTTGGCATCATGATAATTAGATTGGTCATGTATGTATGCAGCTTCAGTGTGGTGTACAGCCTTGGAGTAGCAGCGGACAGCGGGGCTGCAAACTCCAGCTCCAATGGCATTGACAGCAGCTTCCTGGTCAGTCTGTGGGCACCGTTATTCAGGAACAGCAGTAGCACCTTAAATGCCACTTCAGGGGTACATTACATGCATACATGTAGTTCTGAACTTTCTGAAATAATGCAGTTTGAACTTTCTAAAGAAATTACACTACATGTTTGCAGATGCCTTAGCTTCTCCTCACCATCGGCGACCACCCCTCCTCCTCGCACCAGATTGAGCAGCAGGCTGGGCAGAGCAGAGCGGAGCGAACGGCCGTGCCAGAACCAGCATAACACGGTCGCGGGCGGAGAGAGTGAGGCTCAGTCGCTGGACTACGGCCTCGTGGAGGAGGAAATACAGGGCTCGGGTTTCATCTACATGGTCGACTGCTCGGGTGCTGTGCGGCGGGTCAGTGCTTGGATGCTCTTCAACACCTTCATCTTTATTGTGTCCTACACCTTTGGCTACATGCTCGGCCAACATGACGGCCCATGCAGCAAGGTAACTACTACCATTCGTGCTTGCGCCTATATTAATTCTGAATTTCATTTGTGCTTGTGCTTGTATTAATTCTGAATTATTTTAGTCCAGTTCGAGGCCGACCGCAACCACGACATTGACGGCATCCATAACAATCATGTATCCTTCGACATCTGATTCGACCACTGATCCCTCGTCGACTACGACGACGGGCTCATCGACATCATAGTCTCCAGGTTGTTCCCTTTTCTGTTGTTTGTCCCTGTTGCTAAATCACTAACATGCTTGCTTTCTCTAAACAAATTTCGCTAATTACATGGGATCATTGTGCTGTGCTGATGAAAATAATTTTGTGTATGTGTATGTGATTGCATTTTTTGTTTGATTGATATTATTATGGTTACTCACAATGTACACTGGGCGATCAAACTAATATCCATATATCTTGCATCAATATTGTAGTTATTGATCACAGAACTTGTGAGGAAAGACCATGGTAAATGAAGAGACAACATTACACTGAATTTTATCTTTGTGAGGTCCGTAGAAATATGGTCATTGATGCAACAAACAAGGGGAACAAGTCCAGGTTCATCAATCATAGTTGTGAACCAAACACAGAGATGCAGAAATGGTTAGTTCTATTGTACTTCTTATTTTATATCCATGCCGATGACCATGATATTTGCTACTGGTCTCATGTTATTTCGGGACTGTAGATGGAGAGACCAGAGTTGGAATGTTTGCTCTTCTTGACATGGAGAGAGGGGAGGAGCTGATATATGACTATAAGTATGTTCTAATCTCTGTTTCCTGGTTACTTTTATAAGTCTTTCTTTTGATTATAAACAAACTTGTTTCGGCTAACTTGCTTTATTGCATTGTGCACACAAAACGGTTGCTGCTTCTAATCTCTGTCCTTGTCTACAGATATGTCCAGTTTGGAGCAGATCACAATTGTCATTGGGGATCTTCAAACTGCAGAAAAATGGTTGGCACGTCTAGGCCGGTCAACTCACTTGTTCTCCGCAATGGCAACTCAACAAGCTCTCGCAAGATTAGCACAGACATGAAGAAAAGAAAGACAGCCTCAGATAATTGTATTGCGAGGATCGTCCATTTATGGTATTGATGGCACAACATGTATGCCTTCGGAGCTTCAAATCTGGTTTAACCTGTCAAGCATGGGTCGAACCATGGCGTTGCGAGCTCGGCAGCGACCCCTAGGTGAACTTCAGCGACGTCACGAACTCAGACCGCAAGGCGGCCCACGCGTCGCGTGCTGCCGCCTCGCTCTCTCCGGCGCCAGCAACGCGCTCCATCACGCCTCCCCTCCCACCCATGCGGCCGCGGGAGAGGGGCCCTCCGGCTCCCTGGCCGCCGATGACCCCGTCCTCCTCAGCGTCAACGACAACCGCGTGCCCCTCGAGGGTGTCATCCAGGTCGAGAGGCTCAGCCAGGCCGATGCCCAGTCCAAGCTCGTCTCCTACGCGTAATCCCCTCACCCCCGACGCGTCATTCCTCATTTGTATATATGTTTGTTTTTTATTCACACATTCAGTTCGTCCATCGATCCCTTGCGTTCACAGGAAGACAGGGCTTCTGGTAGGAGGGGATCTGCTTTTCCTCCTGATCTTCTCCGTAATTGGGAGGTTGAGCCATGGCCTACCCGTGCTTCTAAGTAAGAAAATAAGGATGCACTGATTCTCTATAAGCTTGTCAAACATTCTCTATAAGCTTGTCAAACGACTTGTGGAAGACGATGCAAATGGGTGAAAATAGTAACTCAGAAAGTTGAACCAAATAATTTAAACCAGTGAGGTATTCTGTTCATGTATTTTCAATAGAATCCTTTAAAAGATATTATTACCAGCATGTGGACTTGCATTTGTTTTTAACTGTCCAGCTCCTAACCATTATTGTTGCTTTGTAGTGGCCGTTGATGAGAGCAACTTTTAGTCAGATTTCCTATCGCACACTGAACTAGTACAATGTATGCGTTTGCTCTGCCTCTTTCCATCGTTTCCTTTTGTGCCATTATATTGTTGCTCGTCACCTGTTCATACATATGCCCGTGGGCCTGTGTGTTTCTTTGTAGTCCATATCATGTGATTCACAACCTGCTCTAAAATTTTGTTTGTGTTGGACAGGTCGGCTACTAATTCCAATTTGTGTGCGGTTGCGTGTGTGAAGTGGCTGCCTTGTGCAGTTGAGGTGCGCATCGATTTCCTTTTCATCAAGCTTTACTAGCTTCAGTTTAGTTTCATTTTCGCATTACTTCTTTTCTGTATGGGTTGGAGTGGGAGCTATGATATTCTCTTTTGAGTTATGACTATCTGAATGGGTACTAAGTAAACAATTATATTTTTAGCAACAAAACAGAAAAAGAAAAGGAGTCAATAAAGAGCTGACTAACAGGAAAGCACATGTGGTGAGATACACTGATTCCTTTTCTTTCTGAAGTACTTGTTGAACAATTTACACTTATACATCTGGGTGTAAGAATGTGCATGTACTTGTTATTCACTTATTTGGTTTATCTCAAGCTATGTGTCAGCCTTCTCCTTACTTCCGCTTCTTCCAGAAGCATAATTTTTGCCTGCACATTATATAATTACCAAATGCATAATTTTTGCTTGCACATTGTATAATTACCAAATGCATAATTTTTGCTTGTAGGCTAAATTCTGTTATATGGTATGTGATATGCAAAATCAAGACAATGTATATTGATAGTGACCCATATGTTACTTAAATCTATTTGAAGTAACATTTCCATTATTATCTCCCCTTCCCACTAAAGAGGTTTCAAAGGAAATAGAGCGAATTGACCAACTTTTTCTATACATATGCTGATAGCTCATCCAGCATGATTGAGTAAGTTTTTTCATAGTTTTCTCAAACACTTGTTTGCAATTATTTTTGATATATACTCGTGGTAGACGTCCTTCCATTTAGAATTTCTACATATACTCTCCAATTAGGGATATGAATCGTTCGATACTTATGGTAAAAACAAGAGTTGTTTTATATGAATCACTGTAAATAGTAATTTAATAGTTTTCAATGCTTATGTAATCTCATTCATGAAAATGTCGATTGTAATCGATACATACCATTTCGACGCAGCTGAATGTTAGCTTTAAACAACTCCATCATGCGAGCAGGTTTATTCCTGGTCTAAATACATCATTTCGTTTACTGATTTTAGGTCTGCTATGGGTGTTGGAGGAGATAGATTTTGGTCCATCAGAGTCTACTTGGAAGCTGACAATACATGCTATGCCTCTGTTCAGGCATGGGTCCTATTTGATAATAAAGCAGGAACCATGGTGGTTGGATACAATGCAATACTTTGATGGCTGGCCGAATCAATCCATCCCATGAGTGCAAAGTATACTTCTATAATTTCCTACAACATATATGGGTAGGCATTCTCACTTCACTAGCTTGTTTATTAAGAGGTACGAGTGGGTGGCCCAGCTGCATACTCTAGATGGCAATGCCAAGACCTATCTTATTCAGATTTATGTTGGTTTCTTGATTTCATTTATTTTCAATGGATGGACATTAAGAATTTTTTATATCATCATTTTGTGGCTGGATGCACAAGGAGCTGGAAAAAGTATTTGCAAAAATAGTGGTTGCTTATTACAGGGTAAACCCAATAAATTTGTATGTTGCATTTAGATGACCTTATCCTTGTTTCTGGATTGATTAGTTAAGCCACTAACATATCCTTATGTTTTATATCTAAATATACTAGCATTTCTAACTCAAGTTATGGAGCGACACTAGGGACCAAAAAAGGTGGCATAATGTGCTGAGAAAAGATAGGGACGCACAAAAACGCCTCAAGAGGCGCACGAAGGTGCGCCCCAACCACTAGTCGAGAAGCATTAACATGCGCATAAGGGGCGCCTCCTGGCACTAGCCACGTCGTCACCTAGCGATTGGGCGTGGGAAAAAAATCAGGCAGCGCTGGTTGGTCGTTCTTTCCTCCCCGTACACGTCTTCTCCTACTCCTTTCTTCTCTCTCGTCACCTAGCGATTGGGCGTGGGAAAAAAATCAGGCAGTGTTAGACTTCTTGAATGGAGGGGAACTACCTGCAGGTCTGAATGATACTTCAATTACATTAATTCCCAAGGTACTACATCCTCAATCAATTGCTCAATATCGGCCCATTGCTCTCTGTCCGGTTCTTTATAAAATTGCTGCTAAATGTATTACAAACCGGCTGAGACTTGTAATGGACTTGATCATTAGTGAAGAGCAAAGTGCTTTTGTCCCCGGACGTCTTATAACTGACAATGTCCTAGTGGCATATGAAAGTGTTCATACTATGAAGAGGAGGAAGAAGGGGAACAACTTTGCTTGTGCTGTCAAATTAGATATGATGAAGGCCTACGATCGAGTTGAGTGGCATTTCCTTGAGGCCATTCTAACAAGGCTAGGTTTCAACATGATCTTTACTCGTTTGATAATGAAGTGTGTTACGTCAGTCAGGTTCTCAATTCGGTTTAATGGAGAGCTACAGCCTTTTTTCACACCCTCACGTGGATTTAGGCAAGGAGATCCAGTGTCTCCATATCTCTTTTTGATATGTGCAGAAGGCTTCTCTTCGCTGCTAAAGGCTCATATTGGAGGACATATCGACAGAGGTATTCGAGTAAGTTACAGATCACCTTGGGTGTCACATTTACTGTTTGCAGATGATAGTTTGATTTTCATCAGTGCAACTACTCAAAGTGCTATTCGACTGAATGAGATCCTCAGAATTTATAGTGATGCTTCTGGACAGTGTGTCAATCGCGACAAAAGTTCTATCTATTTTAGCTCCAACACACCAGCACACTTGAGACAACAGCTGAAAGCAGTCCTGAACATTCCTGTGGAGGCGTTTAGCGAGCGATATTTGGGGCTGCCAACTGCTGTTGGTCGGATTAACAGTGGCACTTTCGATCACATCGGGGAGAGGGCACGGAGCAAGATGCAGGGATGGTCCGAAAAGCTGCTGGCTTGTGCCGGGCGGGAAACCTTGCTAAAGTCGGTGGTTCAAGCCATTCCAACCTACTCGATGAGTACCTTTTTTCTCACTAAAAAAGTATGTAAGAGTCTTACTTCTCCAATGGCAAAATATTTCTGGAGTAGCTCTCTTGACAAGAATGGGATGCATTGGGTGTCGTGGAAGAATCTAGCAACACCGAAGTGCAAAGGAGGTATGGGTTTTCGAGACCCTCATCAGTTTAACCTTGCGCTACTTGGAAAGCACGGATGGAGGTTCTTAACTAATCCGAGCTCTCTTTGTTCAAGGGTTTTAAAAGGTCGCTACTTTCCTGACATAGATTTCATGCATGCAACATGCCCCAAGTCTGCTTCTGCAACTTGGAGGGTGATAATAGCCGGCAGGGAAGCTCTAAAGGCGGGGTTGATTAAAAGAGTGGGAGATGGATCCTCCATTGATGCGTGGACTGATAAGTGGATCCCGGGCACAATTTCTATGTCCCCCATGATGAAACCGGCGTCTGCTACAGTCCACATGGTGTCAGATCTCATTGATCCGGACAACTGGTCCTGGCGACAGGAGCTAGTTCGATCAAACTTCATTGCCCCGGATGCAGATGCGATCCTCAACATACCAATCCGGCGTGGGGGTGGTGATGATTTCTTTGCCTGGGCCTTCGAGACTTCAGGTAACTACACAGTTAAATCGGCGTACCGTGCTCTAATGACTCAGAACGAGCGTCTTGCTCTAGGAGAAGGGCCGGATACCGGAGCTTCAAGAGATGAATCACAACTGTGGAGTGCTCTATGGAAACTCAAAGTTATCCCAAAAGTTCGTGTGTTTTGGTGGCGTGTACTTCGACGGATCCTACCGGATGAGTGCACACTTAAACACCGTCATATTGCAGTCATCGACAGATGCAATGTTTGCTTGGCCAAGGAGGAAGATCTTATGCATGCTCTTATTCACTGTACTCATGCACAATGATTCTGGAACGAAGCATTTGCTTGGTTTGGCATCAGATTACCTCCATTACATCCGGACTCTTGGTCTCGGGATATTCTGTGTGATACTCGGTTTCCTGAGGATGACCGACCAAAGATCATCACAATCATGTGGACCATTTGGCATTCTCGCAACCGCATTAAACATGGAGAAGAAGGCAGGGACCCGACAGCAGCTCTTCGAGCCACTAAGGAAGCCCTAGCCCTACTTGAGATGCCACGCAACACACCCACAGTTCTCCCCGGCTATGGGTGAAGACCACCAGAACAAGGCGTGATCAAGATTACTACCGATGGGGCACTGGACCTTGCAGATGGTATGGGCGGTGCAGGTGGCGTTTCTCATTCCTCCGATGCTTTATTGGGGGCCTGGTGCAAACCATTTGTGGGTATTTCTGACCCACTAATTGTTGAAGCTTTCGCTGTGCGAGAAGGAGCCCGCTTTGCTGCACTTCGAGGGCTATCGCATGTGATAATGGAAGTAGACTGTCTGGAGTTGGTGACACTCTGGAACACTCGCCACAATTCTCGATCGATTGTGGCACCGATCTTGGAAGAAATAGGAGAGCTAGTCTTTAATTTTCCTTTATTTGTGGTTCAGCATGTAAATCGGTCGGCAAACTTACCGGCACACCTTTGTGCTAAGCATGCTTGCACTCTGAATGTGACCGAAAGTTGGCTGGACAAGACTCCGAGTTTTCTGGTTTCAAGCCTGCTGGCTGATTGTGCAAGGAACTCTTTTGTTGAATAAAGCTCTCTGATTTGATCGCAAAAAAAAACTAGGGTTGTCGCCGCCGCCGCCGCTACTGCCACCCCATCACCCCCCTGGCGCTGCCCACCGGAGAAAGGCCTGCTTCTCCCTAGGATCTTCTACTCTTGGGGCTAACCTTACAGGAAGGACAGCGCTGCTCCTCCCCCGACAGCAAGGTGGGTCGTTCGATGACCATGTGCAGAGTAGAAGCATCCGCATCACAGGCCGGCGGTTGCGCCGCCCCTTCTGCAAGATGTTCGCCAGGAACACCCCCAAGGTCAGGAACCTTCTAGGACGTTCACTGTCGCCATTGCTGCTGTAGCTTGAACTAGTGACCGGAGACTGACTCGGTGTGCTTGCAGTTCGAGATGGAGCGCAAGGAGGAGGACACCCGGGTGGAGATCTACTACGCTGCCAAGCCGGGGCTACTGCTGTTGACGCTGAGCACCATGAACGTGCTGGGCCTCGACATCCATCAGTGCGTCGTCAGCTGCTTTAATGACTTCACCATGCACGCCTCCTGCTCCGAGGTACCAACGATTCCATCCATGAATTCATCACTTCACCAACCAACATGGATGGATTCATCTTATTCTTCAGCTAGATCATCAGCTAAGTCACCAATTTCAGCTGATTGATTCGAGTTTTGTATGGATAGGATACATGTTGTTTTTGTTACTTGTACCAAGCTTCAAGACCTTGATGAGTTGGCTGATGAATCCATGTAGTTTTGACTTACCATGATTTGGATATGTTTATGTCTGTATACATTATTAAGTATTGGCTAAAAGATCGGGGTTGTGTATGCCATCTTTAACTGAATTTAGATGCTTAGTTTATTCAATCTAAATTTAGATGTTTTATCGTTCGGCATTTCTTTGCTTGTGATTTCTTGTGTTGTAAACTGTAATTAATCATCTTCAGCTCTTGTCTATTATCCTACAGCTGGGCTGATGCACTTGGAATTCTTTGCCGCCTAGTATATCTTTGGATTGTAATTGGAGCGCCAACGCTTCTAACAGCTGGGTAAGAAATTAATGCTTAATTATTGGGTTTTTAACTTTATGCCAGCACATTAGATTAGTTGGTGAAGCACATGTTTCATCTTGTGTTCCCTACCTCTGCAAACTGCAGACGCACAGTACATTAGCTCTAATCTCAGACCCTGATTAATTAACTATATTACTAATCAGAGAGCCTGGCAGTACTACTGGATTACTCTTTGGAACCTTCTGCTAATGGAGCTATCTCTGGTAAAGATTTACTACCAGTACTACATTTTCGTGTAGGCTCAAAAGTCCAACAACACTGGAACTGAACTGGTTGATCTATACATGTGTAGCTAGCTGCTTTTCTCCATGGGGCATTTTGTGTAGATATGTAGAGATGTTAATTAGGATCTTAGCTGGGAAGATCTGCTATATCATTGATCACACTTCCTTTGCACAGGAGACAAGAGAGACTGCTCTTTTTTGATACTCTGTATATGGCAGGAAGATGTGCATGTGTTAGGCCGCCAAAGTTGACCTTGTTAACCTCTGCTTGTCCCTAGTAGAATGTCATGACTGCTGGATTAGATTAGAGGCAACAAAAGTACTACCAGCTATGTAATTAAATGGGGAGAAAATTGTGGATAAAACTGCAAGTAGTCACTACTCCCTCCTTTCACTATTATAAGATGTTCTAACTTTTTTCAAATTGGATGTAACACATTTTCGTGTGTTTGTTCACTCATTTTAGTCTATACGTAGTCCATATTGAAATATCTAAAACATCTTATAATAGTGAACCGAGGGAGTACTTATTGGTAAATTTGGGCTGCAGGATTTTTAATTAATGTCTGATCAGGACTCAACAATGGTAGAGTCAGTGTCCTATATTAGGGTCTAGAGTTAGGCACTGACAACACAAGTTATATGATTCCATCTTCAACTGAATTATGACCGAATTTAGATGTTTAAGTGAATTATGACTGAATTTAGATGTTTAACTGAATTATGATTGTCTGTATACACTATTAAGTAATGTGTAAAAGATCGGGATGTGTATGTGGAACACTTTACTGAATTTAGATGTTTCATTAGGAGGATTTTCTATTCTGTAAACAGTTATCTTAGAGTTTGAGATTTATCAAAATACTGAATTAAAACGTAACTAGAGGGAAACAATTGCTCCTCACACTTCATATCTGCACGATATTGTTGCTTAAATTCAGTTGACTTGAAAGAATTCAAGTTTCCATTTGAGCTTCTTTTCCAGACTACTTCATCATTATGTTTTCTGTTGGATAGGTTAGTTTTTTTAACCAAAATGCACTTTTCATTAGGACACTGGATGTTAAATCCTGCATTACAGGACTTAGTACTCACATTTTTAGGTGCTCCTACTGTTCTTTTATCTCCGGCAATGCAAGGGGTATTTCGTGGACATACAAGGATGCTGCCTCTATATGTAACTGGTATAGTAGTGTTTCCTTGCTTGGATAGCACTATCTTTATTCTCTCTCTCTCTTTTCACTTATTTAGGACAAAAACATGGTCTTACACATCTTTGTCATTTTCATTATATCTCCAGAAACTCACTAAAATTATGATAATCTGGTAGTTTTTGTTTTTATTATTATTCTACCAATATAACTCATGTGATAGGTCTAAATGTCTGCATCCATATTTGTCGTTGAAGTTTTAAACGGTTAAATGTATATGTCTGCATGCATATTTGTCGTTAAAGTTACATGTACAATGAGTGGAGTTAGTGATGAGGGGAGGTGTATAGTGAAACCAAAACTTGGAAAAGAAAACCCTGATTACGTAAGCAGTCCCGTCAAACATATATATCTGGTGATTTTGATATTCATATGCTAATCTTAGTCAAAGTAACAATTTTTCTCTACAGAGGTGAAATGTAATGTGAGGTTTGATTAATGCGTAGATTCCTTAAGAAGAATTTCTTCCATACCACAATACAACCTTCTTTTTATGACTTAGGTGAGGTTAACTCTCTTTTGTTAGCGTATGATGTGCTTGCTTCTATTTGAATCTTAAAGCATTCAGGTGGTTGCACTACAAGTTCTGATCATGTTGTAATGTATGCCCTTGCAGGCCAACAAGATGGTTGGTGTTGAGGCAAGAAGCAGGGCACATCACCTGGTAACTCCGACGAGCAGCACACAACAGCTAGGAACATGACGGGCTCGCTACTGGTTCACATGTTATCCACCCTATTTTCGTGTATATTTATGAAAATATACTTGATTGTTTCATTTGGTTTAGGAATTGCTGCTTCTGGATGCTTGCTGTTTGTTGTGTGTGAGCCAACTTAAAAAGAAGTATATTTAGGTACTTATACGTCCTGACTATACTCTCACTTATATATGTATACTATTGTGTGTATACATAAGCATGCTGTCCTAATGGTCCTTAACCTACAAAGCACCGGAAGGAGTAAAGCAGGAATGTTAATGTGCATAGACAGCCTAACAATACAGAAGAATGTAAAATAGACGCACACTCTGAGCCGAGGCACTCAAACAATAATAGTGCGCACAATCCCGCCTCAAGAGGCGCCACCAGGTGGCGCCCCAGCCACTAGTACCACAGCCTATGTCGCCAAGGCCTAAGCTGAGGCCTCAGCGGCCAAACAGCTTGCTGAGATGAAGGCCTCATATGCTAAATAGGGCTTTGTTTTTATTATTTTGTTATAAATTTGACATCAAATCTTTACCAATTTTATTCAAGTTGTTGGTCAGCTATTGCTGAAGCTTAATTAGGCGAATTATATCTTACAGTTTTTTAATATATTTTATTTTTAAAAATCAGGGTAATTCTGAAGTCATTAAACTCATTACAGAGGATGCAACTTCAGAACGCCGCAGTCAATCAGCCGTAGATATAGAGGCGAATTAGGAGAAGCATTGTTGCTTAGATATTTTTTTCCGACGTTTGCAGAACGCCTGCCCGTGTTAGATAACATTTCAAAGTAAAACGCCTTGCTGGGAGATCACACCTAGCAGTAGCGAAGGAAGCATTCAGAGAACGCATCGATGGTGCAACACCTGAAGCTCTTTCAGGGTTTTTCTTCGGAAAAATCCAATGATGTTGAGGCACCGTAAAATCAAAGATTTCCTGGCTGGTCAGGGAGAAATAAAGAATTAATGGTCTTAGTTAAGTCGTATGCTTCCTATGAGCGTACACATCCTCTAAACAATCGGCCACCGCCTCTTATCAATAAATACCACGCGGATCTCCCTGTTGGAGAGTAGGAACGCTTCAACCATTTTCCAGGACGAAGATGCAAGATAGACTTCAGACAAATGATGATGGTACTTCTTTCCTGATCTGCATGGAAGTGTAATACAACTAGGCTTGGTAATACTACATGGGTAGGCAACTAGAATGGCTCATTCTTTCACAGCTGTATAAAATTTTCAGTTTGACATGTTTTATGTTGTTCTTTATGAATGTAGTTTTGCTTTCAAATTTTTGCTACATTATGGGCACCATCTAACAGCTCTAACTGCTTGGTGCTAACACTAAACTCACTATGAACATAATTGAGCATTATGTACCAGTCAGCATGATCTTTTGTCGAGTTTATATGATGTTGTTTCGCCACTACTACTGGAAGAGGGATAGACTCCTGCAGACATTCTCTTCATGATATAGCTTAAATTACATACATAACCTAGGGTCTTCACGTTTGTTTCAGAAGCTCAATCAGTTGCTCAACTTCGTTGTAAAGGGCATGTGTATGTTTTGACTTGAGATTCTAAGAAAGTTCTTGGCGATATGTTTAAGATAATCTTATTTGCTGTTAGTTATATTTTGGTTTACAAACAAGTTCTTTTATCTTTCGTAGCTTTAGTTGTGCACATGGCTGTACCACATAAACCTGCAGGAGACCTTTCGTTGTAAAGCTTGTTTGGCAAGTCTAAAAAGAGTAGATTGCAAAAGCCCGCGGAAACTAAGCAAAGGATTGCTCATAATCACCATCTGCTTAATATTTACTGAAAAAACTGCCAGGATTAGAGGAGCCGTTGCACGTAATTGAAAGCGTATGCTCCGTGTACTCCCTCCAGTTCTTTTTAGTTCGCATATAAGATTTGTCTGAAGTCATGCAGGAGTAAGGAAGTAACGACGACGCGCCCTTTCTTTTACCTTACTGTGTAGGAGTCTCCCCTACGACATTCTTTACCGCAAGTGAACAAACAACAAGTAGCATATCAACAACCTTGAGCTCTACACAAGCAACCCATCCGTTCATCCCCAGAACAGAACGGCCAGTCCACCCTCATATAATAAGATGTCATACTATCCTCAAAAGAAGAAGAAAAATCCAGAGCAGCACAACCACCCTTTCAAACATCAAGCTACTACCTAATTTATAGAGAAACATTGATGGCATATGCTGTTCGACGGGAATCTATCCGTTGCTTCCTGGTCATGCTATAATTAGATGTATCGATGCGTCCAAGTTGGTCACAAAACGGGATGGGGTTGCGCAAACTGCCCGATTCTCGTTCCCGTCCCCGTTCGGCCCCTCCACCTGCACCACCTCCGCCGGCACCACCTCCGCCTGCCCCTGTCCCTGCGCCGGCGGCGCCGCCACCACCGGCGGGGAGGGGTGCACCACGGGATGGCTGAAGTGCAGCATCGTCTTCCCCGCTCCTCCCTCCTCGTCGTCCTCGCCCCAACCGAGAGGTGCTAGGATACCTTGCTTCCTCCGGTGGTTTCCTCTCTTTTTCACTCCCCAGTGACAGTGAGCGGAGCGGAGAGTGAGCGCGTTGGCTGTTGAGTGAGGGAGGAGACGAGGCACACGGCATGGCTAGCAGCCTAGCACTGGTGGGCTCCACCGCGTGCGCGTGCACCCCTAAAAAAGAGGCTCTCAATGTTTTTTTTAGACAACTCTCTCTGTTTCTTGACTGACTCTCGTCCGTCCGTGATCGTCAATGATTCAGGCTTGACAGCACCGAGTCCGAGTGTATCGAATAGAAGTGCTTTATTCGCAAAAAAAGAAGTCCGAGTGCATCGTCTATGGATGCTTTCACCCTTTGATCTATCCGGCCGCGTCCCCATGTTTGCAACACGAAGCCGCTATCTACGAGACGTCTTTATCATCCACTATGCTGGTCTGATCGCTGCGTTTAGCCGATCCTTACTGGTTGCACATTTAAAAAAAGTGTTCATAATGTATTTAAAAATATGTGTCATTCTCTTTTTCACTCCCCAGTGACAGTGAGCGGAGCGGAGAGTGAGCGCGTTGGCCGTTGAGTGAGGGAGGAGACGAGGCACACGGCATGGCTAGCAGCCTAGCACTGGTGGGCTCCACCGCGTGCGCGTGCACCCCTAAAAAAAGAGGCTCTCTCTGTTTTTTTTTAGACAACTCTCTCTGTTTCTTGACTGACTCTCGTCCGTCCGTGATCGTCAATGATTCAGGCTTGACAGCACCGAGTCCGAGTGTATCAAATAGAAGTGCTTTATTCGCAAAAAAAGAAGTCCGAGTGCATCGTCTATGGATGCTTTCACCCTTTGATCTATCCAGCCGCGTCCCCATGTTTGCAACACGAAGCCGCTATCTACGAGACGTCTTTATCATCCACTATGCTGGTCCGATCGCTGCGTTTAGCCGATCCTTACTGGTTGCACATTTAAAAAAAATGTTCATAATGTATTTAAAAATATGCGTCATTCTCTTTTTCACTCCCCAGTGACAGTAAGCGGAGCGGAGAGTGAGCGCGTTGGCCGTTGAGTGAGGGAGGAGACGAGGCACACGGCATGGCTAGCAGCCTAGCACTGGTGGGCTCCACGGCGTGCGCATGCACCCCTAAAAAAAGAGGCTCTCTCTGTTTTTTTTAGACAACTCTCTCTGTTTCTTGACTGACTTTCGTCCGTCCGTGATCGTCAATGATTCAGGCTTGACAGCACCGAGTCCGAGTGTATCGAATAGAAGTGCTTTATTCGCAAAAAAAGAAGTCCGAGTGCATCGTCTATGGATGCTTTCACCCTTTGATCTATCCAGCCGCGTCCCCATGTTTGCAACACGAAGCCGCTATCTACGAGACGTCTTTATCATCCACTATGCTGATCCGATCGTTGCGTTTAGCCGATCCTTACTGGTTGCACATTTAAAAAAAGTGTTCATAATGTATTTAAAAATATGCGTCATTCTATTTTACAAATGTTCATGGTACAGTTCAAAATTGTTTACCGTGCACATTTTCCAAATATTGTGCATTTAAAACGGGTTGATCTTGTATTTTCAGAAATGATCGTCATGTATTTATCAAAGATATTTAAGACGTGTTTAAAATGTGCATCGTTTATATTTCCAAATTATTTATTCTCCATTTAAAAAGTGCATCGTGTATTTTTGAACATAAAAGCCCGTTGCGTACTTGAAACTATAAATAGCCTATTTCAAAAAAATTCCAAATGTGTATTCTTTTTCCATCATTTTTGTTTGGAAAATATGTTCATTGTATATTAAAATATGTTTATCGTGTGTTAAAAAAGTCTGACATGTATTTAAAAATATTCTTGTATTTAAAAATGTGAATCATGTATTAATGTATGATCGTCGTGTATTAAAAATGTCTATCGCATATTGAAGTGTTGCATTTCAAAAATATGAATCATGATCATCGTGTATTAAAATATCTATCACATATTGAAAAATGTTTGGCATATTAGAAAAATATTTATCGTGAGCTGAAAAAATGCTGCGGCATATCTAAATGTTGTTCATCATGTTTGTAAAAAAGTTCATTGTGTACTTCAAGAATGTTTGCCATGTAATAAAAATGCTTATCATGTATTTAAAATTATTCATCATGTATTAGATTTCTTTTGTAGTGTAATAAAACGCCGCTTATGCATTTTTTCAAGAAATGCTCATTGACATTTTAAAAGGAAAGAAGTGCAAGTATACTCTGAAAAAGTGATTGTATTTGAAAATGTTTTATCAAACTTTAAAAGTGTTTTTGATTTTTAAGAAGATGCTCATGTACATTTTAAAAGGGAAAAAGTGCACGGACATTTGAAAATTTGTTCGAGTATTTTTCAAGTAAAAAATAAGAACAGAAAAAAAGGAAACTAAAAAAATTGAACACGCACGCTTCAGAAGTACGAAACTGCTGAGGAAAAAGTGCACGGACATTTGAAAATTCGTTCGAGTATTTTTCAAGTAAAAAATAAGAACAGAAAAAAAGGAAACTAAAAAAATTGAACACGCACGCTTCAGAAGTACGAAACTGCTGAGGAAAAAGTGCACGGACATTTGAAAATTCGTTCGAGTATTTTTCAAGTAAAAAATAAGAACAGAAAAAAAGGAAACTAAAAAAATTGAACACGCACGCTTCAGAAGTACGAAACTGCTGAGGAAAAAGTGCACGGACATTTGAAAATTTGTTCGAGTATTTTTCAAGTAAAAAATAAGAACAGAAAAAAAAGGAAACTAAAAAAATTGAACACGCACGCTTCAGAAGTACGAAACTGCTGAGGAAAAAGTGCACGGACATTTCAAAATTTGTTCGAGTATTTTTCAAGTAAAAAATAAGAACAGAAAAAAAGGAAACTAAAAAAATTGAACACGCACGCTTCAGAAGTACGAAACTGCTGAGGAAAAAGTGCACGGACATTTGAAAATTTGTTCGAGTATTTTTCAAGTAAAAAATAAGAACAGAAAAAAAAAGGAAACTAAAAAAATTGAACACGCACGCTTCAGAAGTACGAAACTGCTGAAGAAACAAATGGTCTAAATAGCAACCAACTTGATGGATATTTAGTGGGGCCTGCACTGGCACCCACGGCGGCCCACTAGATCCGCCCCTAGTTAGGCCTTGGGGCGATGCTAATCAGCAAGCTACTGGATGTCTGTGGCGGCCCCGACGGGTATTGAACCCCCAACCTTCCCTTCGATTTAACAGGCAGCTACCACCGCGCCACCCAGCTAGATGTGATCAGTAACATCCTTTTACTTCTTTTCGTATTTCATCGGTCCTTTTACCTTTTTCCTTTATCGTTTTTGTTTTCGTTTTCTCTTTTTACTCTTCCGGCCTCGATGGCTTTTTTAAAATTCTTGAACTTTTTTTCTTCAAATCGATGAACTATTTTTCAAATTCGATGAACTTTTTTTCAAATTTCAATGAACATTTTTCAATTTTCAATTTCGATGAACTTTCTTCTAATTTAATTAACTTTTTCTTAAAATTTGATGAACCTTTTTCCAAATTCAGTGAACTTTTGCAAATTCGATGAACTTTTTCCAAAATTGATGAACTTTTTTCCAAATTTGATGAACTATTCTTCGAAATTGCTGAACATTTTCCAAAAGAGATGAACTTTTTTCGAATTTTATGATTTTGGGGGAGAGGGGGGTTTCTGAAAAAAAGAATTTGTAAAATAGTCAACTGGCCCGGTCAACCATTGACCACGAGATGGGAAACGACCAACTGCCCTGAACGATCCCGCGAGATGGGAGACGAGCGACTCCTGAACCAGCGATCGCCTCCTTTCCTGGGCCGGCCCACGGGAGCTGGCGCACAATGCGCTGCGGGCACTGGTTGAGGAAAGTGGCGCTTAGAGCGCCAACTAGGAGCTCCCTTAATTAGCGACATGTTTCACGTACAGAAGTAGTTGGCCCCCAAAAAAAGAAAAAGAAACCAGGCCTGTGTGAAAGCCAACGAAAAAGTTGTTTGTGTGCAAGTCCATTGCAAGGCCTGATTTGGCGTTTGGCCTCCGCTAAGGTCTCCTCGGCGCTGGGAATTCCCTCCCGTCATTAGCGCGTGCGTGGGTGGATTAGTGATACGCCGCTGCCGTCGTGTACCCGTCCCGCCTACCCGCCTGCCGCCTCTACTATCCCTGCCTGCGATTCGGTTCATACGGCAACACAGGCTAATCCTCTCGCCAATTCTTAAGTCTGCAGCCAACGAATTGACCAAGGTTAATATACCTTTAGTAATCCCTCTCAGTTCTCATCTTGTATTGTTATAAATCATAATTTATTTATTTTGGCTGTGTGATTTGTGATGCGTTGTCATGCTAGGTTATAGGCACCCACAAACTGTTTGAATGCTCGAACCGATCAATGTTTTCCTCGAGCCCGGCTGCATTGGTAGGCAGTGATGGTTATTACGCGTCTGCCAACAACAACCATCTACTTTGACCTAGCGGCAAAGAGGACGGTGAGGGTCTAGGTTTTGTTCTCTAGATATGCATTTTGACAAACACTGATCAATCTCTATTATTAAAGGGGGATTGAATGTTGTGATGGTTCGACCTTTCCTCGTAGTTCTACCACCTCGTTCGATGTCCCCGCCTCGCTCGAAAGAAAATCGCTGATGCTAGCAATGCGGCAGAAAAAATCGCTGAAAGAAACGCCCACGTTCCAAACCAGTGCATAAACCGGAGGAAGTAAAGCCCACGTTCTCCACTTTCACTTCCGCAGCCCGCGATCTGCCACCTCTTTCTTCCAAAGCCAAACCACCCGCATCCCCTCTCTTCCGTGACCTACCCATCTTTCCTCCTCCCACCATACGCTTAGGGTTCATCTCCCTACCTAGGCTGCCTCCGTATCATGTAAACGCAGCTCGGTGTTGCTCCGACTCCCGACACACCTCTAGGAGCGTCACTCGGCGCAGCAGCAAGAGTCGCCCCCGCCTCAGATGTAGGGCTTGCCGCCACCGCCGCCACAGTCGGCTGCCCACCTGCTCCCCATGATGCATACTACGGCGGTCTGACTACCCCGATGGAAACGGCCGCTAGGCCCGGCGGGGTCGGGACGGATTGGGAAACCAGCAGTACTAGACGGACAAGAACTGCATCTACAATTGCCTCACGAGAACCATCGAGGTATTTTCCTCTCGAGTGTTTGATTGCCTGTTAGCCTCCTGTGACCGCTGTTAGAGACGAGGCAATAGAGGCATCGTCCAATTGCCTGATGAATAAGAGGTGAAAAAGGAAGATGATGACGAGCTGGACGAGGAGACTGGTTGTCGGCTCCTCCTCCCTCGTACGCATTGTCACTGATTGAAGTCTATGTAGACAGAGCCTGTCACGGAGCAGAGCACAGCCAGAGATGAGGCACTTTGTAGATACCTTGCCTTTTATAAAATTTTGTGGTAGTTTTTTTTATTGTGTTTAGTTCTATCTTTTAAGCTTTTTTGTTGTTTCAGTTCGTGGCGATAAAATGGCTATATGATGTTGTTTCAGTTTTTGGGCAGAAAATAGCCATAAAAGATCAAGTGCACTATGGGAAGGTATGTTATCTATTTTTATTGTTTCAGTTCCAAATTAGTTGTTACAGCTTCAGTTCTAAATTAGTTATTATAGCTGGGCTCGTTTGCTTTGACAGGTATCGTTTTTGTTCACAAGAAACATGGCAATCCAGGGTGAGCCAAGAGTTTGTTTTCTGAATCATGCCAATCCGTACAGCATGTATGCAACTAATTCTTGTAGGTACGCTCATTTTTATTCATAAATTAAGAACATTTTCTCCAGAGTTATAGAAACCTATATTTGCCATGAAAAGGGGTACTTTGCCAAGAATCTCTGTATTAGGGCATCTCCAATGCCAAGGCGCTTGTTAGGGCACTAGAGAGATTTTTTTTCTGCAAACTTATGTTAGCGCCGGTCCTAGAATCTCGTACTACAACGCAGGTCATGATTTAGGGCCCTTTTGTCAATCCACCGGCTCCTTAAAATCCGCAGATCTGGGGAGCACCTTTTTGCCCGCTCCGAGATCTCTAACTGCAACTCCGTCTGCTCCGGGAGCGAAGGTGCGGAGAGCGGAGAAACACCGAACGGGCCTTACTAGCGCTAAATAGAAATGCTAGCGCCTGCTCCTCCAACGAGCGTCATAGCTAGCGACTGGTTCCTATTATTTCAGGAAAAAAAAGATGAAGCTTTCAATGCCTACTTTTGAGTCGACACAAGAGTAATCCGTGAGATCAGATGGGAATCCGGAGTAACTACCGGGATAGCAATCCTAGCGCTGGTTGTTAGCACCCGTGTTGTAGATGCACTTAGACCACCGGATGTTACAAAATTAAACTGTCACTCTTATAAAATAAATAGAACTATTACTCTTTCACTTAAGTTCAATATCTTCGATACGGGTCCATCACTTTCAAAATCTCCATACTCGAGCCTTTTCCAGTCTTCCATGAACTGCTTGCATTTCTTCTTACTGGTTCATCCTTACTTACATGTCCTTAACTACGATTGACGTATGTTTGCGTTCAATGGTTCTGTTTGTTGCCAACTGACGTCTTGTATGATCTTGTAATGGTGAATTGATGATACACAAATTCTAGAGGAATTTTTGGTCAAAACATATGTATTTATGATATTGTTCTATTTCAATACCACAATCTAACAAGCAGTTAAGGCTCCAAGAGAAAGCCATAGTGAGCAACAATTTACGGATGTTCAGGTAATGATTGCAGAATTTCTTTGATAAAATAGTTGCAGAAATTAGTTTTTATATGGAAAATGCTTGGCATCATCTGGCGGATCGCTGGCGCGCGTCGACCGCCTCCGCAGCCATCAGATTAACCTTTAATCATGCGGTACATAACAACTCTTATTATATGCATGAGCTTTGCAACATGGCCCTTGTTGCGGAGGCTGGTTCTAGAACACGAACTGTGTTGCACACCCAATCCATCGACTGTGTGATACGTGACCACATAGGACCCACTACCACTATCATATTTTTATCGTCTTATCTCAAATGAAAAGATCACATCCACATATTTCCCCCTTAACCTCGTCTCCTACCTCCAGGTCACTTTTATGGATGTACATCCCCAAGCACGTACCCAAATCCTCTACCGTGCATGAGAAGAGAGCACCTATGGCCAAATCTAGCTGTTGCAAACTACTACGAGCTAATTGGGGAGAGGGGCGACGTCTCTACCGCCATCCTGCGCCCTCTCTCGCTGCCACATCCCTGCGTCGCGCCGAGGGCGTACCCAGCCACCACGCGTCGTTCATCATGGCCACGTCGCCACCTGTCGCACTCATCCGGCCGGGGCTGTCGAGATCTGCCGGCCCAGCTCCATCCACCATCACAGTCATCGGTATCCTGGCGCCGACGTGCAAACAACCACCACAATACCGGAGGCGGCGCAATGGAGAGGAACAGAAGAGAGGGGCTTCTACAACAAAAAATGGTGTTACAAACGGCGGCAGTGCTGCTACGACATCATCTTTCATTGCAAAATAATTCTGCAACATCATCCATGTTGTAAAAACCCTTTCCACAAGATCATATATGTTGAAAAAAGGTGAAGACAATGTTTTCCTGCAACACATCCTCTATTGCAAATGTTTCTCCAACATGAGTTCTGTTGCAAAGGCTTTCACAACACAGAATTTTTTGCAACAGTGAGAACAGGACTGGACCGCTGGCCCCAGATCTAACGGTTGCTGAGGCGGCGGATCTTTTTATAAGATCCACCGGCCGACGCGTAGCACGCCTCTTTTTATATATTTTTTCTATCTTGGTGGGTGGGATAGATAGTCAAGTGGTCACTAAGTCATTATTTGCCTTTACATGTTATAGAAGAGGAAAGAACAAAAAACAGTTTATGGCCATGACCTGAAAACGTTTCTGTAAATTAGGGTGACATTGTGCATATGGTTTTTAGCTTTTATGATTTTACATTCTTTTTGGAAGCTCATTGTTCACTGTTTTCTTTGCATAGTTTCCTGTGAGCAAATCCGATACCTTAATTCATCCTTCCTTTCATACAAAAGTGTCGGTGCATTGGCAAGTCAGTAGTGACTGGTTTATTATCCTCCCTTTCATATGTTGTCCCATATTGGTACTTCTGGTTTTAACTTTAGTTTTTCTATAAATTGTACTGCATATCTAAGAATATCAATGCAAACATTGGCCTGTGCCTCGAAGCTTATGTTGTCTGTCTTTCAACTGAAGCCTAAATAAGAGAGGCACTTGTTTATCAGTAAAGAAGCAATGTCCTAAGTACTTTAGTTTATTACATAAACGTTTGAGAATCTTTGAAATCTTATTTTACTTTGTGTAGATTTAGTTCCTACCCAATCAGTTATGCCATGGATGACACTACTTAAAAAGAATTTATGTTATTTTTTGAAAGTATGTTTATGTTTACACAGAATTGTAATTGTGTTTTGTTGTACTTTTAACGAGATGCGTAAATGTGGTGATAACTTTCATTTTCAGCGCAAACTTCCTGCGGGATGTAGTGCAAGTGATTGCTCACCACCATGGATGAGTCCGGGAGAAGCAGTTGCTGCCTTTGAACAAGTCGTGTGGACTCGAGGCTGATTGCTGGACTTGTATCTTATGATTCATTGATACAATCAGTCTCATGTTCTCATGCTTGAGCTTAATGAAATGTCATGACAAAGCATATTCTTCACATGTTTTTCTACTTTGTGCTTGCTGCATGTTAGTGCATTATAACAACGTCATTGGAAACGAGCTGAGTGCAAAGTTTAAAGTTTAAAAAATATGTATGAATCCCATACCAACAGAGATAATTTTTATGGTACAATAGAATAAAGTACCTGCACATATAATATGCTAAATGCCCATCAGTGTCGTCGGAGATAAGGACCATGGTGTTTTAATCTTGTTTGATGGTTGAAGAAGTTCATAGAGTCGCGTAGTACTTTGGTAAATATCTCTATAACTCTCTGTAGTTCAGTAGCAACACATGTGACTACCATTGCTGGATCTAGGCCGTTGGTCGGCCCAGCAGCCTGGGTGAAGATAGAAATAATTGCTAGGTGCCAACAATGAAGGTGTGTGCATGATCACAGATGATCTGGCTTGTCCATAGAAGTAGGGCGAAGTGTAAAAATGAAGGGATATGATTTCCCGAGTGACCATGAGCGCATGTTGACTAACCAGTATTTGGCACGGCACAATCATAAACCAGAGGCATGCATTTTTTTATTCATTTCAAATGTCTAATATCTTCATATTGTCCCGTGGCAACGCACGGGCATTCAACTAGTTTTTCCTAATATAACCACCAAATTTTATAATACTAGTGATGATTTTTCACTCAGACCTGTATGCAATAATTATTGTTTTCTGTATATCATAAATTTCCATATGACAATGTTTTGTAGCAAGGCATGTCATGTCATATTTTGGAGTAGTTTGAATGTCAACTTCTTAGTGCGTATGTGGAATTATTAACCTATATTAGCTATAGCTAGACACGCTTGAGCTGAAAAATAAAATAAAATTGTGTGTATCTAGGCAAAATAAAATCTGAGTGATACTTGGATATAAAACTATTAGGTAGTTTGTGAAGCAAAAAAAAAAATCCTGGCTTTACCTTCGTCTTGGCCCCCCCTATGCCTAAATCCTGGCTCCGCCCCTGCTGGATGTAATCAAGGATTAGCAACAAAGTATGAATACAGCGGCAACGCACACCTCGGTACCATTAGGCAGTGCTAGGCCAAAGGCTCCACCGGCGGGTTTTGCAAAAATCCACGTCGATGCCGGAGTATCAACACGCCAGAGAAGAGGGGCGGCATTGGCTGTGTGTGGGAAGTTCGGCATTGGTGGTTGAAGGAATACATGACGCTGCAATACTGGAATGTATGGCATGCCGGGAAGCGCTTGCACTGGTCGAGGACTTAACCATCCAGAATTTTGTTGTGGCCTCCGATGCAAAGCAAGTAAAGCAAGATATCTCGAACAACAGCAAGGGTTTGTATGGTGTGGTTATCACAGAGATCAAAGCAAGAGCAACTGCGTTCAACTGTAACATTGACTTCGAAAGGCACCGTTCAAACGGTGATGCTTATAGTTTAGCTAAATTTTCGCTTTCCTTGGCTCAGCGGCACCATGTGTAACTTACTCATCCCTATTATCCTCTTTGCATCCCACATACTGTGGTATTTGATGAATGAATAAAGTCTTTCATCCCTCCAAAAGAAAGCAAGCTACCGGTGGAAATAATAACGTCTTTTTTTGGAACCGGAAGTTACCCCTCTACCTAGCAAATTCTGCAACCGACAGAAGTTCCCAAACAACTGGGATATCATTGGCATGTTGCATGCTGGAGCAGATGTTTACGGGATGATTTGCTCTGTTACTAAAGCAGTCTCTGTTGGGTTTATGCGGAATATAACGTGCATATTTCACAACACTATATACGAAGCTAAGGGCATCTTCAACACCGACTCTCAAACTGCCCACAAACATCCAGACCTCGTGTCCCAACATGTTCTGCCATCCAACGCGGTCTTGCATCCATCCGCTCGTCAGTTCGGACGCACTATTTCCCGCAAATCAAAGACAAACTAGGAGGGCTTTGCGGGCGTTCGGACCGCTGCCACGTCCGCTTCTGACTGCCCTGGCCCACCTCCCTCTCGCTTTCCTTCCGACGCAAATGCCGCTTCCCACGCCGGATCAATGTTGGTCCAGGGCCCGCGTGATGTGGCCACATGACACTTCATTGAAACGGTTTTGGGGAGGTTCTAGAACCTTCCCGGAAACGGGTTTTTTCTTTCTCTTTCTTTTTTTGTTTTTTCTTCTTTTCCTTTTTCTTTTCTATTTTCCGTTTTATTTTTATATTTCTATCTTCTTTTTTTCATTCTTTATTTTCATTTTTGATTTTATTTCTTTTCAATTTGTGAACATCTTTGCAATTTGTGAACTTTTTTGAATCATGAACAGTTTTGAAATCATGAACATTTTTCAACGACATGATCATTTTTTTAAATCATGAACATTTTTCACATTCATGAATATTCAAATTCGTGAACATTTCTTCAAATTCATAAGCATTTTCTAAAATGTGTACATTTTTGGAACATGTGAACAATGTTTTAACTGGCGAACATTTTCAAAATTTCGGAAGAATTGCGAAATTCAAGAATTTGTTTTTTTTTTGCCAAAAAAATTGAGTTCAGGAATACTTTTTGCATCTGCTTGCACTTTTTGATTTTTGTGAACTTTTTGATTTTTGTGAAATTGTTTTCAATTTTTGCAATATTGTTTCGAAATCCCCAATCATTTTTTAATATTATGATTTTTTTACAAATTCACGAGCATTTTTGAAACTATGAACATCTTTTTAAATAGAAATTGGTTTTTTGAAATTCATGAACCTTTTGTTTTTGAATTTTGAGAAACATTATTGAATTTGTGAATATTTGTTTGAATTGATGAGCATTTTTTACTTAACATTTTCATATAAAATGATGAACATGTTTTTAATACACGGACATTGTTTCGAATCCGTGATCATCTTTTAATTTCTTTAACAATTTTTAAATTTTTTTTAAAAGAAATGATGAACATTTTGAATCCGTGAACATTTAGGATTTCTTGAACATTTTGTTTCGCAATTCACTATTTTTTGAAATTTTAGAACCTTTTTGTAATCCCGAATTATTTTAACAAACAATAACGGAAAAACAAAAAGTGGAAGGAAAGAAAAAACAGGGGGCGGCCAGCTCCGCAAATGGGCCAACCCAAAGAGGCACGCCGGGGGAAGTGCGCAGATGGGCCGACCCAAACAAAGCATTGGCTTCTCTCAACACTAAACCATCTGAGATGAGTGATCAGCGTGAAGGAAATATGCCCTAGAGGCAATAATAAAGTTATTATTTATTTCCTTATTTCATGATAAATGTTTATTATTCATGCTAGAATTGTATTAACCAGAAACTTAGTACATGTGTGAATACATAGACAAACAGAGTGTCCCTAGTATGCCTCTATTTGACTAGCTCGTTAATCAAAGATGGTTAAGTTTCCTAGCCATAGACATGTGTTGTCATTTGATGAACGGGATCACATCATTAGAGAATGATGTGATGGACAAGACACATTCGTTAGCTTAGCATTATGATCGTTTCAGTTTCATTGCTACTGCTTTGTTCATGACTTATACATGTTCCTCTGACTATGAGATTATGCAATTCTCGAATACCGGAGGAACACTTTGTGTGCTATCAAACGTCACAACGTAACTGGGTGATTATAAAGATGCTCAACAGGTGTCTTAGAAGGTGTTTGTTAAATTGGCATATATCAAGATTAGGATTTGTCACTCCGTGTATCGGAGAGGTATCTCTGGGCCCTCTCGGTAATGCACATCACTATAAGCCTTGCAAGCAATGTGAATAATGAGTTAGTTGTGGGATGATGCATTACGGAACGAGTAAAGAGACTTGCTGGTAACGAGATTGAACTAGGTATGATGATACCGACGATCGAATCTCGGGCAAATAACATACGGATGACAAAGGGAATAACGTATGTTGTTATGCGGTTTGACCGAAAAAGATCTTCGTAGAATATGTAGGAGCCAATATGAGCATCCAGTTTCCGCTATTGGTTATTGATCGGAGATGTGTCTTGGTCATGTCTACATAGTTCTCGAACCCGTAGGGTCCGCACGCTTAACGTTCGATGACGATTTGTATTATGAGTTATGTGATTTGATGTACCGAAGGTTGTTCAGAGTCCCAGATGAGATCATGGACATGACGAAGAGTCTCTAAATGGTTGAGACGTAAAGATCGATATATTGGAAGGCTATATTCGGACATCGGAAAGGTTCCGAGTGATTTGGGTATTTTTCGGAGTACCGGAGAGTTACGGGAATTCGCCGAGAGAAGTAATGGGCCTTATTGGGCTTTAGTGGAGAGAGGGGAGAAGGGCCAAGAGGTGGCGAGCGCCTCCCCCCGCCCAAACCGAATTGGACAAGGGGTGGGGGCGCGGCCCCCCTTTCCTTCTCCCTCTCCCTCTCTTTCCTTCTGTCCTACTCCGAATAGGAAAGAGGAGGGGAATCCTACTTGGATTGGGGAGTCCTAGTAGGACTCCACACACCTGGTGCGCCCCCCTTGGGTCGGCCACATCTTCCCTCCGCTCCTTTATATACGTGACCAGGGGCACCCCAAAGGCACTCAAGATTTGTCTTAGCCGTGTGCGGGGCTCCCCCTCCACATTTACACACCTCGGTCATATCGTCGTAGTGCTTAGGCGAATCCCTGCGCCGGTAACTTCATCATCACCGTCGCCACGCCATCGTGCTGAAGGAACTCTCCCTCGGTCTCAACTGGATCAAGAGTTCGAGGGATGTCACCGAGCTGAACGTGTGCTGAACGCGAAGGTGCCATACATTCGGTGCTTGGATCGGTTGGGTCGCGAAGGCGTTCGACTACATCAACCGCTTTACTAAATGCTTCCGCTTTTGTTCTACGAGGGTACGTGGACACACTCTCCCCGCTCGTTGCTATGCTTCTCCTAGATAGATCTTGCGTGATCGTAGGTAAATTTTTTGAAATTGCATGCTACGTTCCCCAACAGTGGCATCCGAGCCAGGTTTATGCGTAGATGTTATATGCACTAGTAGAACATAAAAAGTTGTGAGCAATAATAGTCATACTACTTACCAGCATGTTGTTGGAAATATGCCCTAGAGGCAATAATAAATGGTTATTATTATATTTCCTTGTTCATGATAATTGTCTATTGTTCATGCTATAATTTTGTTATCCGAAAATCGTAATACATGTGTGAATACATAGACCACAACATGTCCCTAGTGAGCCTCTAGTTGACTAGCTCGTAGATCTGTAAGTGCATCTAGTGCCCCTTAGTGATTTTGGTGGATTGAAGACTTATAGGTTAAGGGACTAATGCATTTGTGAGTGTACACAGGTCTATAAGTCAATGAGGAGTTTGATATTTACAGAGAAAGTCGACCCCTAAAAATGAAGTTCTTCGACTGAAGACTTTGAATTTCTGAAGACTTTCTGAAGACTTTGAAAGTGAAGAAATTGGTGTGACCTTGAAGACTTGGTATTCATTCGAGGAACATGAAGCGTGAAGACATTTGTTTTTGTAGTTTCATTTTTTCTTTCTTGAGTCATAGGAAACACCGTACTATTAAAGGGGGTCGAGGAAATACTAAGGAAAAATTTCCATGTGATGCTCAACTCAAAATCCTACACCTACCAATCCCTTCGAGTGAAGCCATTGGAAATCTCATACAGTTCAGTCAAATTCTTCAGTGACAGAGACGAAGTTCTTCTGGTCTCTGAGGAATTTGTCCTGACTAAGAAGTTAGGAGTTCGCCAGTGCGGATTGCCTACACAGTGAAGAACATGATAGCCCTGAGGATTTTGCTACTCAAAATTCCGACCGTTACTATGTTATGCGCCAGCTGTCCCAAAATATCTATCCACCTAACGATTATATCATTGAAGGGCATTTATGTCTTATCATGTCGGGCTGCTCCCTAGCCTATAAATAGCCGCCCCCTACAACCACTAGCTGGTTGGCTACTCCGAGAGAAACTAACACTTGTCATTTGAGAGCAACCCATCCTCCGAGGACTTTGAGCGAAAATCATCAAGTGAGGAAAAACCAAAAACCCAAAACCCAAACACCTACAAACCCCAAGTGATTGAGAATCACTGAAGAGATTGATCCTGCGTGGAGCCGGCGCTTGTTACCTTTGAAGACTGTGCTTCTTCCAGACGGTTAGGCGTCATGGTCTAGAGCATCCAAGAGGAATTGTGGATCGCCGAGTGACCAACCAAGTTTGTGAAGGTTTGGAAGTCGCCTGAAGACTTACCACGAGTGATTGGACGGGGTCTGTGTGACCTTAGTTCAAGGAGAATACGGTGAGACTGGGTGTCCTGAGCTGCGTGTTTAGGACTAGGGTGTCCGGGACTGTGTGTCATCGAGTTTAAATACTCAGCCACTCCAACCAGACGTACAACTGAGACAGCAGTTGGAACTTTCTACCAAATCATTGTCTTCACCAAGCTTATTGGTTCTATTCCTCAACTCTTTCATTTCCTCTAATTGTGTGTGGTTTGTTCATATCTGTGTTTCGAAGACTTTGACTGAAGACTTTCTCAATTTCCCCAGTTCAATTTCTTCCCAGTGTGTTGTCTTCATCCTGTGTTATCCTGTGCTACGCTTCTGTACTCTGTGCCTGTCTTCATTTCATCATGATGACTATACTTGTATTCTGTTATGTTTACTTTTGAGTACTTATTCCGCTGCTAGTAGTTCTTCGCTAAGGAATTTCCTCACCGGCAAATTCCTCAGCTCAGTGAAGAATTTCATAAAAATCACCTATTCACCCCCTCTAGTCGATATAACGCACTTTCAATTGGTATCAGAGCAAGGTACTCCCTTGTTCTGTGTGATTTTGGTTTAACCGCCTAGAGTTTAGTTATGTCAACCGCAGGTATGATCAAGGTCTCTGCTGGGTGTCCTACCTTCGATGGAACAGACTACCCCTACTGGAAGAATAAGATGCGAATGCATCTTGAGGCAATCGATAACGATCTCTGGTATGTTGTGGAAAATGCTGTTCCCTCAGTCACACCTTCTCTGAATGCTGCTAATGTGAAGAGATTCAAGCAACTCGGCTCTCAAGCGAAGAATATCATATGTGGCCATCTAAGCAAAGGACAGTATGGCAGAGTGAGTGCTTTGGAGACAGCGAAGCTTATCTGGGACAGGTTGTCCAAAGTGAATGAAGGAGTCTCAACACAGCGTGACTCTCGAGTTGATGTTCTTCGCAATCTCTTCAACCGCTTCAAAAGACTCGACAATGGAAATGTTCAACAAACCTTCGATCGCCTCACTGACATCTCAAATGAGCTTCAAGCACTTGGTGCCACTGACATCACCGACCATGAGGTGGTGAAGAAATTGCTGAGATCGCTTGATTCCTCATTTGACACTCTGGCATTGATGATACAAGAACGTGCTGATTACAAGTCACTTGATCCCACTGATATTCTTGAGAGGCTAAATACCCATGAGTTCCAACTTGCTGAAAAGAGAGATCTCTATGGTTCAAGCTATGGCAGAACACGTGCACTGAAGGCCAAGGCAGTATCTGAGTCCGAAGATGAAGACTCTGGTAGCAGCCTTGGTGATCATGAAGAACTAAGCCATGATCTGGCTCTGCTTGTGAAGAAGTTCCAAAAGTTCTCAAGACGTGGTCGCCTTGGAATACCCTCAAGGAGCAGTGATTCCTCATCCAGTGACTACAAGAGGAGGCTCTGCCACAAATGCAAGAAGCCTGGACATTACATTCAAGATGGTCCTCAATGGGAAAAGGAATAAAAGAAGAAGAAATACAAGGATTTCAGTTCTGATGATGCGAAAAAAAGAAGAAATCCACAAAATCCTCATCATCAAAATCCTCAAGGCCTTCATATCAAAAGAAGAGCAGCTCCAAGGAGGCCAGGGCATTCATTGGCAAGGAAATGGACTCTGAGGCTGAATCTGAAGAAAATGAGGAAGAGGAGTCATCTGAGGAGTCTGAATCCGGAGTGGCGAGCCTAGCTCTTGCTACTGCATTCGTCAGCAAGTCTATCTTCAACACTGAAGAAAATGACCTCACCAACAAAGCTGATGAAGGGGATGATGACTACACTCCCACCTATTGCTTCATGGCAAAGCGTGCCAAGGTACTCAAATATACCTCATTTGAATCAAGTGAGAATGAATCTGATGAAAACCTTAAGCCCAGCTATTCTAAACTTGCTAAGATTGCTGTAAAACAACAAAGGGCTTTAGAAAAGGTTCAAAACATGCTAGACAAAAGTGATGATATGTTGGGTGAAGAAATGGATCGCACTAAAGCCTTGACTAAAAATCTTCAGAGATTTCAGACTAGGTTTGACAATCTTCAAAGTCATCATAACACTCTCTTATCCGATCATGAGAAGCTTTCTTATGAATTTCTTCAAAGAAAGCAAGATCTTGAAAAGCTAAGAGTGAGTTATGAAGATCTTCAGAAGGAGCGCGATTCATTACTTTCTCAACAAATCAGCACATCTCAGGAAGAATTTGTTCCTCCTTGGTTGAAATGCATTGAGCGTGAATCTGCTAATTCTTCACCTGAATGTTCAAATGCTGCTAATGTTTCAAATTCTTCACATGCCTCTGCTATCACTAATTCCTCATCTAAGGACATTGCTAGTATCACTGATGATGCAGGGCTGAAGGAATTGTACATGACAGGCATGTACAAAAGCCTCAAAGGGCATCAGACTCTTTGTGATGTGCTTAAAAAGCAGATCCTCAACAGGAACCCTAGGAAAGAGGGTATTGCTTTTGAGAGGAAACTCAATGCTGATGGTACATATTGGAAGCCTGAGCAGTACCCCCAAACTACATGGGTTACTGCAAGGGACCTCCAGTTGATCCATCTAACCTATCTGGATATGCATGTGAATCTCCTCATTCTGATGATGAGTCATTTGACTCCAACTATAAACTGTTCAAAAATCAGAATGGTGAAGTATTTGCTAGATATGTTCAAATCATTATGGATATGTGCATTATTCTTCAAATTATTATGTCCATAAGTCCTCGAAGAATTTCTCTGCTTACTCTTATGCTTATTCTAACCCCTCTTATGTGAAACGAAATGGATTGGCTTATATGCCATCCTTCTCGTATGGAGCTCGCAGAATGATGAACTCTTTGCCACCCCTTCAGATGTGGGTGGTGAAGAAAAAGAACTAATCTCTTCTGCAGGGTTAGGTCTCCAGACGTACGTAATCGTCTGAAGAATTTGCTGGAGACCTGAGCATGCCTGATAGGACGCAGGCTAATCATGAAGAAATGAACTTTCATTTCTCACGTCCTCATATTACTTTATCTGTTCTTTTGCTTGATGAAATTGATATGATGAATTGATGTCATATTCTTCACTAATGAAGTATATGAGATTGTAAGCTGCACTAATTCATCTGCAGGATGATCAACCCAAAGCCACTGAGTGGGTCCTCGATAGTGGATGTACAAATCACATGACTGGTGACAAGAATCTATTGATGGATGCTCCATTATCTCTGTCGCATCTGAAGCATATCATCTTTGCTGACAAAGGAAAAAGTCAGGTATTGTTACTATGTAAGGTTGCGATCACAAAGGATCGACACATGGACAAAGTCATGCTTGTTGAGTCCTTAGGATACAACCTTATGTCTGTCTCAATGCTTTGTGATCTTGATATGGTTGTTGTCTTTGGCAAGTACCGTTGTGTTGTGGTTATGGAAGCTGACAATTCCAAAGTCTTCGAAGGCTTTAGGAGAGGTGACCTATATATTGTTGATTTCTCTACAGGACCACAACCAGCCGTGTGCTTACATGCAAAAGCTTTAGAAGGCTGGCTCTGGCATCGACGACTTGGTCATGCAGGCATGAGGAATTTGCACACGCTTGCGAAGAAGAAGCATGTCATTGGCATTGAGAATGTCAAATTCCTCAAGGATCACTTATGTGGAGCCTGTGAAGCTGGAAAGATGACCAAGGCCAAGCATCCAGCGGAGACTATCATGACCACTACTCACCCATTTGAATTGCTTCACATGGATCTCTTTGGTCCTAATCATTATTCTGCTATTTCAAATGAAGCATCTCAATATGGCTTTGTTATTGTTGATGATTACTCTCGTTACACATGGGTACACCTTGTTACTTACAAACATGAAGTGCAGGAAGTCTTCAAACGATTTTCCTCGAGGGCTTCAACCAACTTTGGTGTGAAGATCAAGCACATCAGAAGTGACAATGGCACTGAGTTCAAGAATTCTAGTCTCGATGACTATCTTGATGAACTTGGTATTGCTCATGAGTTATCTGATCCCTATACTCCTCAGCAGAACGGCGTCGTGGAGCGCAAGAACAGGACTCTTGCTGAGATGGCTCGCACTATGCTTGATGAATACAAAATGCCTCGTCGTTTCTGGACTAAGGCAATTGATACTGCGTGCCACATCATCAACAGAGTATATCTTCACAAATTTTTCAAGAAGACTGCCTATGAACTCCTCACTGATAAGAAACCCAATTGATGAATTTTCCTATATGATGAGTGAAGAATATCAAATGTCTATGATGGGAGAGTTGAAATTCTTCTTAGGTCTTCAAATTCGTCAACAACGCAATGGCATATTCATATCTCAGGAGAAATACCTCAAGGATGTACTGAGGAAATTCGGCATGCAAGATTGCAAAGGCGTCAAAATTCCTATGCCCACAAATGGCCATCTATGCACTGATGAAAATGGTATTGACTTCGATCATAAGGTATACCGCTCCATGATTGGCTCTTTATTGTACTTATGTGCATCTAGGCCAGATATAATGCTTAGTGTTTACATGTGTGCCCGATTTCAAGCTACACCGAAGGAATCACACCATAAGGCTGTGAAGCATATTCTTCGATATCTAGCTCACACACCAACACTTGGATTATGGTACCCCAAGGGCTCGTCTTTTGATCTCATTGGATATTCTGACTATGCTGGTGATCGTGTGGACCGCAAGTCAACATCTGGTACATGTCATTTCCTCGGACGATTTTTGGTCTGTTGGTCCTCGAAGAAACAGAACTGCGTATCACTATCTACTGCTGAAGCTGAGTATATTGCCGCTGGTTCTTGCTGTGCCCAATTGCTATGGATGAAGCAAACTCTCAAGGACTACGGCGTCAACATGAAGAATGTGCCTCTCTACTGTGACAATGAGAGTGCCATCAAGATTGCTCACAACCCAGTTCAGCACTCGAAGACAAAGCACATTCAGATTCGTCATCATTTTCTTCGTGATCATGTGTTGAAGGGCGACCTTTCTATTGAGCATGTGAAGACTGAAGAACAGCTAGCCGATATCTTCACAAAGCCCTTGGATGAGAAGAGATTTAGCAAGTTGCGGTGTGAGCTAAATATTCTAGAATCTTCGAATGTTCTTTGAAAAGGACACTCATCCTAACACTTATGCAAAATTGATGACTTAGATGTGCAACACATGAAGAAACGTTTTTCTTCAATCAACAAAGAATAACACTCTTAGTGTGAAGAAATTAACAAAGAATTTGATTCTCAGAACCCTACGATAATTGTACGTGGTGTCTGAAATCATCATTCTTATACGGTGGATCACGCCACCACCATAAGTTGAAATTCCTCAATTATTCATATTCTTCAACTTTGCATTGTCTTCACTGCTTCCGTCATTTTTCTTCATTGACTATACATACATATATATATATATATAAGTTTATATCCTCTACAGCATTCACTTATTGCTAATTCTTCAAGTTGGGTTTTCTGCTAAGTGAATGTGATCGGACCCTTTCCCTCTATGCTATACTCAACCCAATCTGTTCACAAATTCTTCATGTGCGTTCTATTTGAAACTCGTTCAAAATCTTCACTGTGTCCTTGTCAGCTGAAGAAATTGCGAACGGAACTTTAAAACCTATCTTATCTAAATTTTCGGCTTTGCCGCTCAAACCGTTCCGCATCCCACGTTATACTTATCCACTCACCCACGATCTAACACGATCTCCACCTCTCAGTACGTGGGTGACACATGTCAAGCGAATGAGAAGGGTCAGGGGCACGTTCGTCCAATTTCTTCGGGCGAGCAGTTTTTCACTGTGGCTATAAATACCCATCCGTCCCTTCCTCACTTCTTTTACTCCGCTCGACCTCTCTCTCCAGCTCGAGCTTCCCAAACCCTAGCGCCGCCGCTACTTCATCGCCGCCGGTGAGGAAGAGCTTCACTGCCTCGACCTCGTCGCCGACGTACTCGCGCCGACCGCGAAAATCTTCACTCCGCCGCCGCCGTAGCCGTCTTCCTCCGCCAAGTTAGGGCGTGGAAGATCTGCACAGACGAACTTCACATCTCCTCACTCCAGTTCGTCGTGTTCTTCGTCCAGGGTAATTAAAATTTACTTTTACTTCCCTTGTTGATTCGAATGATTATCTTCAAAATCTTCAAAGGTGTTTTTCTTCATAGCTTCACACACTAAACACCTCACAAGTCATCTATTCTTGATTCGTTTCTCTAAGCATCATTTTTCTTCAAGATTCCTCAATTGTGTGGATCTTCGATCTATACAACTCTGGAACCTAAGACAAAGAATGCTTAGTGAAATTCTTCAAGACTCATCTGATCAAATTCCTCAAACTTTTTCTTTTTAAAAAACCTTCTAAGAACGCATATGACCTCTCCAAATTCCTCGCAACTATACTCTGTTCACAGGTACTCATGTCAGCTGTTGAATCACTAGGTTCTCATCAACTTAACTCATTTGCAGCGTTCCTCGAAAAAAAGTTGCATACTTCTTCAGAGAATCCAATTGTTCAAATTCCTCAACTGAAGAAAATGGCTGATGGTAAGAGGCCACAGAAAGGAGGAAAGAAGCCTGAGGTCATGACTGCCTTTGAAATCCCTGAGGACATATACAAAGATTACTGCACTCCTGATGAGGCCAAGTTTGGAAAAGAGGACAAAAATCAGCGCAAGGTGCGCATACAGAGGATAGAAAGGAGATGGGCAAGAGAATGGAGGGAGTACATGTATGTAACTCCAAAGTACATGAAGAAATTCGCACTCAATCCTCCATGCCCAAGAGCTCCATTGGCACCTGGCCAAATAGCAGATCCCACCAGCCTCAAGCGCGGTGAGGACTATCCTGACGAATGGGCCAAGCGCCAAGCCAAGTTGGCTAAGCAAGCCAGAGAAGCAGTGAGGAAATTCAATGAAGACTCTACTGGTGTTGCTGCCTCTGTTGAGGCCTCTGCTGTCAAGCCAAAGAAGGCTATGTCAAAGAAGCCCGCGCGCAAGCTAAGTGCTTCAGCAACAATGCCCTCAAGTCCAAGTTCCTTAGCAATGCCCTCACGGCCAGAATCCTCAAAGCCCTCACGGCCAATTCCTCATGCTGCTCCTGTTCCTTCAAAGTCCTCAGCTCCTCCGCCAAAGCCTTCAGCTGTTCCGACTAAATCCTCAGCACCTGTGCATCTCGCCTCATGCCAAAGGACTGCAGACATCTCCATTGCCTCAGGTGTCTCAGCTAGTTCCTCAGCTGCACCAAGTTCCTCAGCTGGCCCCTCACTGCTGAAGACAAAGGCCACTGCAGGACGAGGTCCTTGCCCAAGTCCTCAGAAGAAAAAAGTCGCTTTCCAAGTGTCATTTGAAGAAGACGAAGCTGATGATGATGAACTTGCAGAAATCATCAGAGATAGGCAAGTCAGGGCCGCTAGAGCCAAAGGAACAGAGGTGCCACTGCTTTTGGATCCCAAGTTGATCCTCGACTACATTGATGTTTGGCACAAGGACCCCAACACTCCCATGTCGGACTTCAAGCTGACTCCTGGCCATAGTCACATGCTGACCCACTTCATTCAAGAAGAAAAGTGGAAATTTGAGAAGGCCAGGCAGATCAAGAAAGCGCAGTACAAGAAAGAGCGCTATCTGAAGAAAAACATTGTCTCTATGACAACTGAAGAACTTGTCACTATTCAGACTGAGATCAAGAAACTCAGTGATGACTTTGACACATATCACCCTGATTGGCTTGGAGCCAAGGTTCGTTTTGTGAAACTTGCGGATAACTTCACTTCCAATGTTGCAGCCCCAACGCAACAGGAAATTCCTCAGGCTAAAGCATCTGCTCAGCCTACTGAAGAACATGCCAGCACCGCTGATGAAAATCAGGCTGCTGAAGAAAATGTGAGTTCCAGGGCTGATGACTGCATTCCAGCCACTGAAGAAATTACCAGGGCATCCACTAGTGGTGCGCCTGAAGAAAATGAAGAACTCAGGGCAACTTCATCAGTTGTGCCTGAAGAAAATCAACCAGATTCCTCAGCTTCTCCTGCACCAACTTCAACTCCAATCCTTCCATCTGCATCAGATGTGAAGAAGACCAAGGCTGCAGAGCGTGCTGCAGTGAAGAAAAGGAAAGCACAGCTGCTTCAGATTCTTCAGCTCCGAAGAAAATGAAGCCTATGACAAGTTAAATTGCAAATCCCATTGATGCTGTTCTCATCTCAACCAGGCCATCAAAGGACCTTATTCCTTTTGATGAAGAATATGTGATCCCCAGCGGATCAGATGAAGAAACTCCTTCTGCTGCTTCGTTAGAGCAGATTGGTGAAGAAATTGAAGTGGATGCGATCCCTTCAACACCTGTCATCTCCTCGCCCATGCCTCAGTTCACAGCTGAAGAGGCTGGCGTTGAAGAAATGGAAGATGAAGATGTGGACGTTGGCTGCTCCACACCCGTAATCAGTGATGAATTCTGGGACAATCAACATCCAAACTCTCCAATGTTCACACTGCTGCAGCAAATACCTCAGTCGCCTGCACCAACTGTTCAAATGGGCTCTGAAGAAACTCATCCCACTGCATCTGTCCATGAGGAAATTCCAGCCACTAGCGCTGAAGAAACTGCTGCTGCTGAACAACCAACGACGCAGACTGCCACTGAGGAGGAACCAGAAATTCCTCAGCCCGAAGAACCTGCGATTGAGATTCCTGAGGTCGTGATGCAACTCACTAACACTCCTCTGCCGAAGCCAAAGGATCCATTCTCACGCAAGCAAAAGTTCAAGGCTGATGATTTCTTCGGCGAGCACGTATTCTTCGAAGATTACAACCCATATAACTCTGCTCGCATTAGGAAGAGGCGTTTCTGGACTGCTAGTCAAGCCAATTTCTATTCCTCAGTGATGTTCAACAAGGAGAAAATCTTCTACCATGAGCATATTCCTCACGTGGATATGGAATCTCTGTCGTGCTTCGCACCAGTCCTCAGTGTTCTTCACGACGCTGGACTGCTAAACTTTTGCTCTGACATCTGTGATTGGAATGAAGAACTGATTCTTCAATTCTATGCAATGCTGCACATCACCGGAGATGCTGAAGATGTGAATTCATGGGTACTGGACTGGATGTCTGAAAACACTCACTACACTGCACCAGCCTCTGAATTGCTTCGTGCTCTACCACTCAGTCCTCCCCTTGAAGAAGCTCGTTGCATCTACAGTGAACCTGAGCTCACACATCATTACATGCAGGTGCTGATGAAACCTTTGAAGCCAGGTCAAGCACTAAGAACCAAATTCCTCGTGAAGGAATTGCTGTACGTGCCCAGAACTGTCTATCGTATTCTTATGAGGACAATCAGTCCTATCAAAGGCCACGACTCATCTGATGAGGAAATTGTTGGCATCATGAAGAATCTGGTATTCAACATCGTTCATGGCATTCCTGTCAATTATCATGATTTCTTCATGGGGACTATGGCAAATGTTGCACTGTCTCCGTTTGAGCTGAAGCCTTATGCATCTTGGATTATGAGATTCCTCAGGACAAGGTCTTCACTCAACTACAAAGCTGATTTCCAGAATCACCTCAGCTACTTGCCCCCAATTGAAGTCCTCAAGCAGACATATTCCTCAGTTGATGGAAAGGGCAAGGCACCAGCTGTCATAGATGAAGGCATTCGTCCATTGGATGGTCAGTTTCGCAAAGCTGCATCTTATTCCACCAATGATGACTCTGCCACACATGACTCTGCCAATGCACCCAAGTCCACTCCTCAAGCCATTGCTCCGCGCGTGATGACTGACCGAGAACTTCTGCTTAGTCTTCACCAGAAGGTGGATCGAAATCACAAATGGGTTAAGCGTCAGTTTGGTTCTCTTGTTCACAACATGACTGCTACACACAATGCAGTGAAGAAAAACCACTACTACCTCCATCAAGTCTTCGGTCGCACCTGGGCAATCCTGTCACATCTGTATGGTGAATAAGATCTGAAGAACATGGGTCTCAAAGAAGATTTTGACTGGTCTGCACCTCCACCGAAGAAGTTCAAGAAGTTCAAGGTTCCTTCTCTGGTGGCCAGCTCATATTCTTTATCGCGCGACACCGATGAACATGAAGACTTGGACGACACTGCGGCAGGCCCTACTACAACAAACGACCCCAACAACGCTGGCACTCCTTCATCAACTTGAATTTCTTTAGGGGCGCTAGTCCTCATATTCAATCCTTTTGGTCATTTGATGACAAAGGGGGAGAATTTTGAGTTAGTCTTCAAGCGGGTCTTTCTATATGGGCGTTTTTTTTCAAAGTTACAACTCCCGTTCTTCTGAGACTTTTATTGGATCGAGTTGTAAACTTAAACCCGATGGTGCTCTGATACTCTTGATGCGTTTTTCTGCATGCTTATTCCTCGTTAAATATTATTGCACGCATGCTGAACTACATCAGTCACCATATTTCATCATGCATTTCAAATTCTTCATTGTTATATGTCAAATGCGTGTATGAATTACAATATATAGGGGGAGATCTCCATGATTCAAATCTTCAAGTGTGCATTGCTTGAAAAGCAAATTCCTCACTATGCACATCTTCGGGGGGAGTTCTTCTATATCTTACAATCAAATTCCTCAACATTGGTATTTACACTTCATATGTTTATTCTCGTTGAAAACTTAACCTATATTGTCATCAATCACCAAAAAGGGGGAGATTGTAAGTGCATCTAGTGCCCCTTAGTGATTTTGGTGGATTGAAGACTTATAGGTTAAGAGACTAATGTGTTTGTGAGTGTACACAGGTCTATAAGTCAATGAGGAGTTTGATATTTACAGAGAAAGTCGACCCCTAAAAATGAAGTTCTTCGACTGAAGACTTTGAATTTCTGAAGACTTCAAAAGTGAAGAAATTGGTGTGACCTTGAAGACTTGGTATTCATTCGAGGAACATGAAGCGTGAAGACTTCTGTTTTCGTAGTTTCATTTTCTCTTTCTTGAGTCATAAGAAACACCGTACTGTTAAAGGGGGTCGAGGAAATACTAAGGAAAATTTTCCATGTGATGCTCAACTCAAAATCCTACACCTACCAATCCCTTCGAGTGAAGCCATTGGAAATCTCATACAGTTCAGTCAGATTCTTCAGTGACAGAGACAAAGTTCTTCTGGTCTCTGAGGAATTTGTCCTGACTGAGGAGTTAGGAATTCGCCAGTGCGGATTGCCTACACAGTGAGGAACATGATAGCCCTGAGGATTTTGCTACTCAAAATTCCGACCGTTGTTGTGCTATGCGCCAGCTGTCCCAAAATATCTATCCACCTAACGGTCATATCATTGAAGGACATTTATATCTTATCATGTCGGGCTGCTCCCTAGGCTATAAATAGCCGCCCCCTACAACCACTAGCTGGTTGGCTGCTCCGAGAGAAACTGACACTTGTCATTTGAGAGCAACCCATCCTCCGAGGACTTTGAGCGAAAATCATCAAGTGAGGAAAAACCCAAAACCCAGAACCCAAACACCTACAAACCCTAAGTGATTGAGCATCACCGAAGAGATTGATCCTGCGTGGATCCGACGCTTGTTACCTTTGAAGACTGTGCTTCTTCCAGACGGTTAGGCGTCATGGTCTAGAGCATCCAAGAGGAATTGTGGATCACCGAGTGACCAAGTTTGTGAAGGTTTGGAAGTCACCTGAACACTTACCACGAGTGATTGGACGAGGTCTGTGTGACCTTAGTTCAAGGAGAATATGGTGAGGACTGGGTGTCCTGAGCTGCGTGTTCAGGACTGGGTGTCCGGGACTGTGTGTCCTCGAGTTTAAATACTCAGCCGCTCCAACCAGATGTACAACCGAGACAGCAGTTGGAACTAGTCTACCAAATCATTGTCTTCACCAAGCTTACTAGTTCTATTCCCTCAACTCTTTCATTTCCTCTTAACTGTGTTGTGTGTTTGTTCATATCTGTGTTTGAAGACTTTGACTGAAGACTTTCTCAATTTCCTCAGTTCAATTTCTTCAGTCTATTTGTCTTCATCATGTGTTATCCTGTGCTTACGCTTCCTGTACTCTGTGCCTGTCTTCATTTCATCATGATGACTATTATTGTATTCTGTTATGTTTACTTTTGAGTACTTATTCCACTGCTAGTAGTTCTTTGCTAAGGAATTTCCTCACCAACAAATTCCTCAGTGAAGAATTTCATAAAAATCGCCTATTCACCCCCCTCTAGTCGATATAACGCACTTTCATGATCAATAGATGGTTACG
The DNA here is from genome assembly GCF_003073215.2 of Triticum urartu. Lineage (NCBI taxonomy): Eukaryota > Viridiplantae > Streptophyta > Magnoliopsida > Poales > Poaceae > Triticum > Triticum urartu. The sequence continues at coordinate 733,941,234 of NC_053023.1, read as the reverse complement.
GTTTCCTGACCATGGACATTGGATGTCATTGATAACGGGATCACATCACTGGGAGAATGATGTGATGGACAAGACCCAATCCTAAGCATAGCACAAGATCGTGTAGTTCGTTTGCTAAAGCTTTTCTAATGTCAAGTATCATTTCCTTAGACCATGAGATTGTGCAACTCCCGGATACCGTAGGAATGCTTTGGGTGTCCCAAACGTCACAACGTAACTGGGTGGCTATAAAGGCACACTACGGGTATCTCCGAAAGTGTCTGTTGAGTTGACATGAATCGAGACTGGGATTTGTCACTCCGTCTGATGGAGAGGTATATCTGGGCCCACTCGATAAGACATCATCATAATGAGCTCAATGTGATCAAGGAGTTGATCATGAGATGATGTGTTACAGAACGAGTAAAGAGACTTGCTGGTAAAGAGATTGAAAAAGGTATAGGGATACCGATGATCGAATCTCGGGCAAGTATCATACCGGTAGACAAAGGGAATTGTATACGGGATTGATTGAATCCCCGCCATCATGGTTCATCCGATGAGATCATCGTGGAACATGTGGGAGCCAACATGGGTATCCAGATCCCGCTGTTGGTTATTGGCCGGAGAGATGTCTCAGTCATGTCTGCATGATTCCCGAACCCGTAGGGTCTACACACTTAAGGTTCGGTGACGCTAGAGTTGTTATGGGAAATAGTATGCATTTACCGAATGTTGTTCGGACTCCCGGATGAGATCCTGGACGTCACGAGGAGTTCCGGAATGGTCCGGAGGTGAAGATTTATATATGGGAAGTCATCATACGGTCACCGGAAGTGTTCGGGGGTTTATTGGTATTGTACCGGGACCACCGACGGGGTTCCGGGGGTCCACCTGCCCCGGAGGGCCCTATGGGCTATATGTGGAAGGGAACCAGCCCCTAAGTGGGCTAGGCGCCACCCCCCTAGGGCCCATGCGCCTAGGGTTGGGGGGAACCCTAAAGGGGCGCTCCCCTTGGCTTGGGGGGCAAGCCCCCTCCCCTTGGCCACCACCCCCCTCTAGATCTCATCTAGAGGGGTCGGCCCCCTTCCCCCTCCACCCTATCAATAGAGGGGTGGAGGGAGGGCAGCAACACCACATCCAAGGCGCAGCCCTCCCTCTCCCAACACCTCCTCCTCTTTCGTTGAGCTTGGCGAAGCCCTGCCGGAAAACCGCGAGCTCCACCACTACGTCATCGTGCTGCCGGAGCTCTTCCCCAACTTCTCCTTCCCCCTTGCTGGATCAAGAAGAAGGAGACGTCCCCGGGCTGTACGTGTGTTGAACGCGGAGGCGCCGTTGTTCGGCGCTTAGATCAGAATCAACCGCGATCTAAATCGCTGCGAGTACGACTCCTTCATCCACGTTCTTGTAACGCTTCATTTTCGTGATCTTCAAGGGTATGAAGATACACTCCCTTATCTCTCGTTGCTAGTGTGTCCATAGATTGATCTTGGTGATGCGTAGAAATTTTTTAATTTCTACAACGATCCCCAACAGTGGCATCATGAGCTAGGTCTATGCGTAGTTTCTATGCAAGAGTAGAACACAAGTTGTTGTGGGCGTCGATTTTGTCAATTTACTTGCCGTTACTAGTCTTATCTTGATTCGACGGCATCGTGGGATGAAGCGGCCTGGACCGACCTTACACGTACGCTTACGTGAGACAGGGTCCACCGACTGACATGCACTAGTTGCATAAGGTGGCTAGCGGGTGTCTGTCTCTCCCACTTTAGTCGGATCGGACTCGATGAAAAGGGTCCTTATGAAGGGTAAATAGAAATTGGCATATCACGTTGTGGTTTTGGCGTAGGTAAGAAATGTTCTTGCTAGAAACCTATAGCAGCCACGTAAAAAACTTGCAACAACAATTAGAGGATGTCTAACTTGTTCTTGCAGCATATGCCGTGTGATGTGATATGGCCAAAAGGATGTGATGAATGATATATGTGATGTATGAGATTGATCATGTTCTTGTAATAGGAATCACGACTTGCATGTCGATGAGTATGACAACTGGCAGGAGCCATAGGAGTTGTCTTAATTTATTGTATGACCTGCGTGTCACTGAAAACGTCATGTAATTACTTTACTTTATTGTTAACCGTTAGCCATAGTAGTAGAAGTAATAGTTGGCGAGACAAATTCATGAAGACACGATGATGGAGATCATGGTGTCATGCCGGTGACGGTGATGATCACGGCGCCCCGAAGATGGAGATCAAAAGGAGCAAAATGACATTCGCCATATCATATCACTATTTGATTGCATGTGATGTTAATCATGTTTTTACATCTTATTTGCTTAGAACGACGGTAGCTTAAATAAGATGATCCCTCGCAATAATTTCAAGAAAGTGTTCCCCCTAACTGTGCACCGTTGATAAGGTTCGTTGTTCCGAAGCACCACGTGATGATCGGGTGTGGTAGGTTCTAACGTTCGCATACAACGGGTGTAAGCCAGATTTACACATGCGATACACTTAGGTTGACTTGATGAGCCTAGCATGTACAGACATGGCCTCGGAACACGGAAGACCGAAAGGTCGAACATGAGTCATATAGAAGATACGGTCAACATGAAGATGTTCACTGATGATGACTAGTCCGTCTCACGTGATGACCGAACACGACCTAGTTGACTCGGATCATGTATCACTTAGATGACTAGAGGGATGTCTATCTGAGTGGGAGTTCATTAAATAATTTGATTAGATGAACTTAATTATCATGTACTTAGTCTAAAAATCTTTACAATATGTCTTGTAGACCAAATGGCCCACGCTAATGTTGCCCTCAACTTTAATGCGTTCCTAGAGAAAACCAAATTGAAAGACGATGGTAGCAACTACACGGACTTGGTCCGTAACTTGAGGATCATCCTCATAGCTGCCAAGAAAGCATATGTCCTTGAAGCACCGCTAGGTGAAGCACCTGTTTTCCCAGCAACTCAAGACATTATGAACGCCTAGCAGTCGTGTACTGATGATTACTCCCTGGTTCAGTGTGGCATGCTTTACAGCTTAGAGCCGGGGCTCCAAAAGCGTTTTGAGTAGCACGGAGCATATGAGATGTTCCAAGAGCTGAAAATGGTTTTCCAAGCTCATGCCCGGGTCGAGAGATATGAAGTCTCCGACAAGTTCTACAGTTTTAAGATGGAGGAGAATAGTTCTGTCAGCGAGCACATACTCAAAATGTCTGGGTTGCACAACCGCTTGTCTCAGCTAGGAGTTAATCTCCCGGATGACGCGGTCATTGACAGAATCCTTCAGTCGCTCCCACCTAGCTACAAGAGCTTTGTGATAAATTTCAATATGCAGGGGATGGAGAAAACCATTCCTGATGTATATTCAATGCTGAAATCAGCGGAGGTGGAGATCAAAAAGGAACATCAAGTGTTGATGGTCAATAAAACCACTAGTTTCAAGAAAGGCAAGGGTAAGAAGAACTTCAAGAAGGACGGCAAGGGAGTTGCCGCGCCCGGTAAGCCAGTTGCCGGGAAGAAGCCAAAGCATGGACCCAAGCCTGAGACTAAGTGCTTTTATTGCAAGGGAAACGGTCACTGGAAGCGGAACTACCCCAAGTACTTAGCGGATAAGAAGGCCGGCAATACCAAAGGTATATATGATATACATGTTATTGATGTGTACCTTACCAGCACTCGTAGTAGCTCCTGGGTATTTGATACCGGTGTGGTTGATCATATTTGTAACTCAAAACAGGAGCTGCGGAATAAGCGGAGACTGGCAAAGGACGAACTGACGATGCGCGTCGGGAATGGTTCCAAGGTCGATGTGATCGCCGTCGGCACGCTACCTCTACTTTTACCTACGAGATTAGTTTTAAACCTCAATAATTGTTATTTAGTGCCAGCTTTGAGCATGAACATTGTATCTGGATCTCGCTTAATGCGAGATGGCTACTCATTTAAATCTGAGAATAATGGTTGTTCTATTTATATGAGAGACATGTTTTATGGTCATACCCCGCTGGTCAATGGTTTACTCTTATTTAATCTCGAACGTGATGTTATACATATGCATAGTGTGAATGCCAAAAGATGTAAGGTTGATAATGATAGTCCCACATACTTATGGCACTGCCGCCTTGGTCACATTGGTGTCAAACGCATGAAGAAACTCCATGCAGATGGACTTTTGGAGTCTCTTGATTGTGAATCATTTGACACGTGCGAACCATGCCTCATGGGCAAAATGGCCAAGACTCCATTCTTCGGAACAATGGAGCGAGCAACTAACTTATTGGAAATCATACATACTGATGTGTGCGGTCCAATGAGCTTGAGTCTCGCGGTGGTTATCGTTATGTTCTCACCCTCACCGATGACTTAAGTAGATATGGGTATGTCTACTTAATGAAACACAAGTCTGAGACCTTAGAAAAGTTCAAGGAATTTCAGAGTGAGGTTGAGAATCAACGTGACAGGAAAATAAAGTTCTTACGATCAGATCGTGGAGGGGAATATTTGTGTCACGAATTTGGCACGCACTTAAGGAAATGTGGAATTGTTTCACAACTCACGCCGCCTGGAACACCTCAGCGTAATGGTGTGTCCGAACATCGTAATCGCACTCTATTAGATATGGTGTGATCTATGATGTCCCTTACCGATCTACCGCTATCATTTTGGGGTTATGCTTTAGAGACTACCACATTCACTTTAAATAGGGCTCCGTTGAAATCCGTTGACACGACACCGTATGAATTATGGTTTGGGAAGAAACCTAAGCTGTCGTTTCTAAAAGTTTGGGGATGCGATGCTTATGTCACGAAACTTCAACCTGAAAAGCTCGAACCCAAGTCGGAAAAATGCGTCTTCATAGGATACCCTAAGGAAACTATTGGGTATACCTTCTACCTCAGATCCGAAGGCAAGATCTTTGTTGCCAAGAATGGATCCTTTCTAGAGAAAGAGTTTCTCTGGAAAGAAGTAAGTGGGAGGAAAGTAGAACTTGATGAAGTACTGCCTCTTGAACCGGAAAGTAGAACAGCTCAAAAAAATGTTTCTGTGGTGCCTGCACCGACTAGAGAGGAAGTTAATGATGATGATCAAGGAACTTCGGATCAAGTTACTACTGAACTTCGTAGGTCCACAGGGACACGTTCCACACCAGAATGGTATGGCAACCCTGTCCTAGAAATAATGTTGTTAGACAACGATGAACCTTCGAACTATGAAGAAGCGATGGCGGGCCCAGATTCCAACAAATGGCTTGAAGCCATGAAATCCGAGATAGGATCCATGCATGAAAATAAAGTATGGACTTTGACAGACTTGCCCGATGATCGATGAGTCATAGAAAATAAATGGATCTTTAAGAAGAAGACGGACACGAATGGCAATGTGACCATCTATAAAGCTCGGCTTGTCGCTAAGGGTTATCGACAAGTTCAAGGGGTTGACTACAATGAGACCTTCTCACCCGTAGCGAAGCTGAAGTCCATCCGAATCATGTTAGCAATTGCCGCATTCTATGATTACGAGATATGGCAAATGGACGTCAAAACGGCATTCCTTAATGGTTTCCTTAAGGAAGAATTGTATATGATGCAGCCAGAAGGTTTTGTCGATCCTAAGAATACTCACAAGGTATGCAAGCTCCAGCACTCAATCTATGGGTTGGTGCAAGCATCTCGGAGTTGGAACATTCGCTTTGATGAGATGATCAAAGCGTTTGGGTTTACGCAGATTTATGGAGAAGCCTGTGTTTACAAGAAAGTGAGTGGGAGCTTTGTAGCATTTCTCATAATATATGTGGATGACATACTATTAATGGGAAATGATATAGAACTCTTGGAAAGCATAAAGGCCTACTTGAATAAGTGTTTTTTAATGAAGCACCTTGGAGGAGCTGCTTATATATTAGGCATCAAGATCTATAGAGATAGATCGAGATGCCTCATTGGTCTTTCACAAAGCACGTACCTTGACAAGATACTGAAGAAGTTTAATATGGATCATTCCAAGAAGGGGTTCTTGCTTGTATTGCAAGGTGTGAGATTGAGCACGGCTCAATGCCCGACCACGGCAAAAGATAGAGAAAAGATGAGTGTCATCCCCTATACCTCGGCCATAGGTTCTATTATGTATGCCATGCTGTGTACCAGACCTGATGTAAACCTTGCCGTAAGTTTGGTAGGAAGGTACCAAAGTAATCTTGGCATGGAACACTGGACAGCGGTCAAGAATATCCTGAAGTACCTGAAAAGGACTAAGGATATGTTTCTCGTTTATGGAGGTGACGAAGAGCTCGTCGTAAAGGGTTACGTCGATGCTAGCTTCGACACGGATCTGGATGACTCCAAGTCACAAATCGGATACGTGTATATTTTGAATGGTGGGGCAGTCAGTGTTGGGGAACGTAGTAATTTCAAAAAATTTCCTACGCACACGCAAGATCATTGTGATGCATAGCAACGAGAGGCGAGAGTGTTGTCCACGTACCCTTGTAGACCGAAAGCGGAAGCATTATAACAACGCGGTTGATGTAGTCGTACGTCTTCATGGCCCGACCGATCAAGCACCGAAACTACGGCACCTCCGAGTTCTAACACACGTTCAGCTCGATGACGATCCCCGGACTCCGATCCAGCAAAGTGTCGGGGAAGAGTTCCGTCAGCACGATGGCATGGTGACGATCTTGATGTTCTACCGTCACAGGGCTTCGCCTAAGCACTGCTACAATATTATCGAGGATTATGGTGGAAGGGGGCACCGCACACGGCTAAGAGATCTCAAGGATCAATTTTTGTGTCTAGAGGTGCCCCCCTGCCCCCGTATATAAAGGAGCAAGGGGGAGGGGCGGCCGGCCATGATGAGGCGCGCCAGGGAGGAGTCCTACTCCTACCGGGAATAGGACTCCCTCCTTTTCCTTGTCCAAGTAGGAGAGGAGGAAGGAAGGGAGAGAGGAAGGAAGGGAAGGGGGGCGCCGCCCCTCCCTCCTTGTCCAATTCGGACTAGAGGGGGAGGGGGCGCGCGGCCTGCCCTGGCCGCCCCTCCTCTTCTCCACTTTAGGCCCATGAGGCCCATTAGCCCCCCGGGGGGTTCCGGTAACCCCCCGGTACTCCGTTTTTATCCGAAACTTCCCCGGAACACTTCCGGTGTCCGAATATAGTCGTCCAATATATCAATCTTTATGTCTCGACCATTTTGAGACTCCTCGTTATGTCCGTGATCATATCCGGGACTCCGAACTAACTTCGGTACATCAAAACTAATAAACTCATAATATAACTGTCATCAAAAACTTAAGCGTGCGGACCCTACGGGTTCGAGAATAATGTAGACATGACCGAGACACGTCTCCGGTCAATAACCAATAGTGGAACCTGGATACTCATATTGGCTCCCACATATTCTACGAAGATCTTTTATCGGTCAGACCGCATAACAACATACGTTGTTCCCTTTGTCATCGGTATGTTACTTGCCCGAGATTCGATCGTCGGTATCTCAATACCTAGTTCAATCTCGTTGTCGGCAAGTCTCTTTACTCGTTCCGTAATACATCATCTCGCAACTAACTCATTAGTTGCATTGCTTGCAAGGCTTAGGTGATGTGCATTACCGAGAGGGCCCAGAGATACCTCTCCGACAATTGGAGTGACAAATCCTAATCTCGAAATACGCCAACCCAACATGTACCTTTGGAGACACCTGTAGAGCACCTTTATAATCACCCAGTTACGTTGTGACGTTTGGTAGCACACAAAGTGTTCCTCCGGCAAATGGGAGTTGCATCAGAACTGTGGGTCAGTTGGTTCATCTAGTTGTTCACATATTGCTCATGGACTGTGAAATTTGGAGGAGTCGCCGCTCTCCCATTGGCCACTGTGTGTGTTTTCTCTTGTTCTGATGTGAAGATGTTGAAGCAACTGGTTTAGTGTTGGCTGACCAGAAGGTGGCAGCGGCTTAGGTACAAGAATTTTCAGTAGGTTGTGGATAAATATAGGAATTGATTGTCACATGCTCTTGGACAAGAATTGTTTTTCGCTCATGTAGTTGTGGTCTAATACTATGCAAGATTACTGTTGCATGGCCGGTGAAATATATTTTGTACTACTAGGACTGTTAGCTACTCTAATTAACAGTCTGTTGACAGTTGGTTGGATGAATATTATGGTGCCGAAGAATTGTGATCGATGATGAGATAGACGTAGTACACCATATTACTCCATGGGCAGGATAATACCAGAAAAAGGCAGTACATAGTATGCAAATTTTTTTTCTGAACATGTCGATCGCCAACGCTCATCATCGTGTAAACTTGTAATGTTGGAAGCAGGCAGACGCACTGGACCCTCTTCCATTAGACTGACGATGATGCAACAGTGCATTCTTTACAGTGCAACCTCTATTCAGGATATGGTTTTAATTTGGTTTGCCATATAATTCAGGGTTCTTTACAAATATTTGTAGGTATTAGGATCCATTGCAAGTATAAGGAGTGTATAAGCTAAAACTAGAATAAGCATATTTTTGCTCCGATGGATCAGCTTCACATTGTTAATATTTATATATTTTCTTCTAGGATTTATACTTTCTCGTTCAAGATAAACCACTAGACAAAATAAAATGTACAAGATGGTTCTGCTTGCCTCTGGTCTGCGTATATCAACACAACCACAAACACATGGTTCTATTTCTTCACCCATTCCATACCATATCATATTGACACTGTGTCTGAATCCTACTACCCATTTCTGTACAATATCAATAGTGTGTTTCGTTTGCCTGACAGGTCAGTGATCATTGATATCTAGTAGGTGCTGATTTGTGAGTCTGCTCTATTTAGTTATCTCATTAATTTTTGTGCTGTAAACTGATAAGTATTTAATCGTGTGTTATTTGGATGCTGCTCATGCTTATTTTGAATTTTGACAAATCTCAGTTCTCTGGATGTTCTTTATAACTATGGCGAATCACATAAAGTTCAGATGTTGGCATATCTAATAAGTTGTATGTTTGAACAATGCCTTTATATATGTGTGTGTGATAGGAGCTTTCTTTCGTTAATGGTTGGCTCAACTTCTCAAGGTCTGAGAATTATGTCTAGGATCTGCACTATGTGTTGCACTGACTGATCGTGTCTGAAACCTGAACCGAAGTGCTTTGTGTCGAAGTCACATAGAGTTCGAGTACTTTGTACTCCCTCCGTTCCTAAATATAAGTTTTTTTTAGAGATTTCAATACAAACTACATAGGATGTATATAGACATATTTTAGAGTGTAGATTCACTCATTTTGCTCCATATGTAGTCCCTTATTAGAATCCCTAAAAAGACTTATATTTAGGAACGGACGGAGTACATGTTTGTATGCATCTACTCCTTTTGCATCTTATGATAATTAGATGTATGCTTATTGCCTTATTGGTCTGGCATGGTTGCACCTATGCAAAGGAGAACAAGTTCTTTTTGTGCTCACCGACGAGAAATATAGTCTTGGCAAATGACGCAATGGACAACTCGAGTGTCAGTTTACTGAAACTATTGCACTGATGCTAACCTCCTCACTTTTGTTTGTAGTTCGGCCAACATAGAGCTGTGGTACTTGTGTCCATGTGGAGGAAAAGACCTTATCAGGACTATTGACCGTCGCCTTGTAATTCATTTTCTTCAGAAGTGTCTCGGCGTCAGACAACTTGAGAATCATTAGCTACTGTCTTTGTGCTAGCTAAACTTGAACTTTAGCTGTAATGGTGCAGTTCTAAAATTATTTGTGTACTGAAATTTCATTTTTTATGTGCCAGTAATGGGTTTTGTGGTACTATTTCAGAATTATTTGTGTAATTAAATTTGATTTAATTTGTGTAATTCATTGGTTTTGTGTACTATTTCAGAAAAAATAGTTGTAATGCGATTTGTGGTGTTTTTTCAGAATTATTTGTGTAATGGGTTTTGTTGCATTGTGAGGGATTTCTTCCCTGCCATTGATGCCATTTGGCACCAGGTAAAGTGGGGACTTCTCCCCCGTGGTGGGAGGGATCTCACATACCCAGGAAAACTCCCCCCTAGGGGCTTGCTGCCCAGGGTTCTATTTCCCTTGTAACCAAACGAGGCCTAAAGGGGGCGCCCCCCCTTGGCTTGGGGGGCAAGACCCTCCCCTTGGCCGCCGCCCCTCTCTAGATCTCATCTATAAGGGCCGGCCCCCTTCACCCTTCACCCTATAAATAGAGGGGTGGAGGGAGGGCAGCAACACCACATCCAAGGTGCAGCCCTCCCTCTCCCAACACCTCCTCCTCTTCCGTTGAGCTTGGCGAAGCCCTGCCGGAGAACTGTGAGCTCCACCACCACGCCATTGTGCTGCCGGAGCTCTTCCCCAACTTCTCCTTCCCCCTTGCTAGATCAAGAAGAAGGAGACATCCCCGGGCTGTATGCGTGTTGAACGCGGAGGCGCCGTTGTTCGGCGCTTAGATCGGAATCAACCGCGATCTGAATCGCTGCGAGTACGACTCCTTCATTTGTGTTCTTGCGAAGCTTCCGTTTCGCGATCTTCAAGGGTATGAAGATACACTCCCTTCTCTCTCGTTGCTAGTCTCTCCATAGATTGATCTTGGTGATGCGTAGAATTTTTTTTATTTCTGCAACGATCCCCAACACATGTCATACTTTGATTCGGCGGTATTGTTGGATAAAGTGGCTCAGACCGACATTACGCGTACGCTTACGCGAGACTGGTTCTACCGACGTGCTTCGCACACATGTGGCTAGTGGGTGTCAGTTTCTTCAACTTTAGTGGAATCGAGTGTGACTACGCTCGGTCCTTGTTGAAGGTTAAAACAACACACTTGACGAAAATCGTTGTGGTTTTGATGCGTAGGTAAGAACAGTTCTTGCTAAGCCCGTAGAAGCCACGTAAAACTTGCAACAACAAAGTAGAGGACGTCTAACATGTTTTTGCAAGGCTTGTTGTGATGTGATATGGTCAAGATGTGATGATATATAAATTGTTGTATGAGATGATCATGTTTTGTTAAAGTTATCGGTAACTAGTAGGAGCCTTATGGTTGTCTCTTTATTGCATAAGATGCAAGCGCCATATATTTGCTTTACTTTATCGCTATGCGATAGCAATAGTTGCAAAAGCGATAGTTGGCGAGACAACCATGTGACGACACGTTGATAAAGGTCAAGATGATAGAGATCATGGTGTCATGCCGGTGATGATGGAGATCATGACGGTACTTTGGAGATGGAGATCAAATGCACAACATGATGATGGCCATATCATGTCACATATTTTGATTGCATGTGATGTGTATCTTTTATGCATCTTATTTTGCTTAGTACGGTGGTAGCTTTATAAGATGATCTCTTACTATAATTTCAAGGTATAAGTGTTCCCCGAGTATGCACCGTTGCGACAATTCTTCGTGCTGAGACACCACGTGATGATCGGGTGTGATAAGCTCTGCGTTCACATATAATGGGTGCAAGCCAGTTTTGCACACGCAGAATTCTCGGGTTAAACTTGACGAGCCTAGCATATGCAGATATGGCCTCGGAACACTGAGACCAAAAGGTCGAGCGTGAATCATATAGTAGATATGATCAACATAGTGATGTTCACCATTGAAAGCTACTCCATCTCACGTGATGATCAGACATGGTTTAGTTGATATGGATCACGTGATCATTTAGATCACTAGAGGGATGTCTATCTAAGTGGGAGTTCTTAAGTACTATGATTAATTGAACTTTAATTTATCATGAACTTAGTCCTGATAGTATTTGCAAATCTATGTTGTAGATCAATAGCTCGCGATGTAGCTCCCCGTTTATTTTTTATATGTTCCTAGAGAAAACAAAGTTGAAAGATGTTAGTAGCAATGATGCGAACTTGGTCTGTGATCTGAGGATTATCATCATTGCTGCACAGAAGAATTATGTCCTTGATGCACCGCTAGGTGACAGAACTATTGCAGGAGCAGATGCATACGTTATGAACGTTTGACAAGCTCGATATGATGACTACTTGATAGTTTAGTGCATCATACTTTACGGCTTAGATCCGGGACTTCAAAAATGTTTTGAACGCCACAGATCATATAAGATGTTCCAAGTGTTGAAATTGGTATCTCATACTCATGACCGTGTAAGAGGTATGAGACCTCTAACAGTACCTTGCCTACAAGATGGAGGAGAATAGCTGAACGAGTGAGCATGTGCTCAGAATGTCTGAGTACTATAATCACTTGAATCAAGTGGGAGTTAATCTTCCCGATAAGATAGTGTTTGATAGAGTTCTCTAGTCACTATCACCAAGTTACTAAAACTTCGTGTTGAACTATAATATGCAAGGGATAATGGAAACGATTCTCAAGCTCTTCGCGATGCTGAAATGGGAAAAGGTAGAAATCATGAAAAAGCATCAAGTGTTGATGGTTGACAAGACCACTAGTTTCAAGAAAAAGGGTAAGGAAAGAAAGGGAACTTCAAGAAGAATGGCAAGCAAGTTTCCACTCCCATGAAGAAGCCCAAAGCTAGACCCAAGCCTGAAACTGAGTGCTTCTACTGCAAAGGAAATGGTCACTGGAAGTGGAACTGCCCAAGATACTTGGCGGATAAGAAGGATGGAATAGTGAACAAAGGTATAGTGGATATACATGTTATTTATGTGTAGTTTACTAGTGTTTATAGCAACCCCTCGGTATTTGATACTGGTTCAGTTGCTAAGAGTAGTAACTCAAAACGGGAGTTGAAAAATAAACAGAGACTAGTTAAGGGAGAGGTGATGATGTGTGTTGGAAGTGATTCCAAGGTTGATAAGATCACCATCGCACACTCCCTTTACCTTCGGGATTAGTGTTGAACCTAAAATAAATGTTATTTGGTGTTTTCGTTGAGCATGACTATGATTGGATCATGTTTATTGCAATACGGTTATTCATTTATGTCAAAGAATAATTGTTGTTCTATTTACATGAATAAAACCTTCTATGGTCATCCACTCAATGTAAATGGTTTATTGAATCTCGATCATAGTGATACACATATTAATAATATTGAAGCCAAAAGATGCAAAGTTAATAATGATAGTGCAACTTATTTGTGGCACTGCCGTTTAGGTCATATTGGTGTAAAGCGCATGAAGAAAGTTCATGCTGATGGGCTTTTGGAATCACTTGATTATGAATCACTTGATGCTTGCGAACCATGCCTCATGGGCAAGATGACTAAGACTCCGTTCTTCAGAATAGGCATTGACATGGTTTAGGCTATGTGATGATATTGGATCATGGAACTACAACCGATTAAAATTGGAATTTCATCAGAAGTTTCATCCTATGCATTTGGTTCATCGTGATCGTAATTATATATATAATTTTTGGCCTCGCGAAAGAGAATGTATCGCTCAAGCTTGGGGGAGGCTTAAATCAATTTTATATTCATGCCCCAATCATGATCTCTCAAGAGAAATTATTATTCGAAAAATTTATGCTCGGCTTTCTCTCAATAATCGCTCCATCCTCGATACTTCCTGTACTGGTTCTTTTATGATGAATACCATTGAATTCAGATGGGATTTATTGGAAATAATTAAATGCAACTCTGAAGATTGGGAACTCGAGGAAGGTAAGTGTGACGCCCTCGATTCAGTCGTACACTAATCATACATGCAAATGTGTACGATCAAGATCAAGGACTCACGGGAAAATATCACAACACAACTCTAGACACAAATAAAATAATACAAGCTTTATATTACAAGACAGGGGCATCGAAGGCTCGAATACATAGATACTACTCCCTCCGTTCGGAATTACTTGTCACGAAAATGGATGTACCTACAACTAAAATACATCTAGATACGTTCATTTCTTGGACGAGTAATTCCGATACATCCATTTTTGTGACAAGTAATTCCGAACGAAGGGAGTAGGTGGTAGTATGCATACAGTCACGACCATCATACTGAATACGGAGTAAGCACATCGGGCCGGGTCATCACGGTTCAAACATGATCGAAGTACCTGCATGATGATGCAGCCCTGCTCGTCGGCGCCGGTGTAGTGCTCCTATAGGCGGAAGGGCGGCGCCACCACGCGGAAACCCTCCGGCACCGGAACATGGAGCTCCTCCACCTCCACCTCGGCTGCTCCTCCAGGCAATGGCGGAGCTACGCCAGATTTTGGGGGGGGGGCAAAACACAAAATGTGAACAACTGAGGGGGCAAACAACAATTTTTCCTTCCAACTAAGCCCGCAATTAAATTTTTTTCTTCAATGAATTGTGCATGGCTGCCCCCCCCAACACTACACTAAGCTCCACCAGTGCCTCCAGGTCATCCACCCACTCCGGTGATGAAGGCGCACACGAGGTCGAGGACGAGGACGAAGACGGTGGCGACAGTGATCGGCGACGCTGAACACGGTGATGATGACGTCGACCATGGCGGCGGTTATCACGCTCATCCTTGAGGCAGTAGAACAGCGGGTGGAGTTACCAGGAGGAGAATCGGTGTCCACCGCCGCCGGTGTTGTCGCTCATCGCCAAGGAGGTGGTTGCGTTGCCGATGCAAGGTTGGGCTGCAGCGGTACAATTGATTGTGGGGCATGGTATGTCCCTGCCCTCATGGCAGGAGCATATGCAGCACGCCATCGTGGCCGAGTCAGCGGACTAAGGTTGCTTGGCTTTCCCGGAAGTAGGAAACTTCCCCTTCACCAGCGGCGGACCGCCATCGTCCTTATCAGGAGCCGACTGGTTGTTGTTGTTGGCGTTGGTCACCACCGTACATGGCTCGTCGGAGCAATTGGGCAGCGCAGGAGAGGTGGTCTCGTCGGTGCAACCAGGGCATGGGGACTCGCAGTAGAGCTAGTGCCCCTGCCCACCGGTGAGCAGCATAGCAAGCACTACTACGTGAGGTGGGAGAGCGGGCTTGTTGCAAACTTGCAGGTGCAAAAAAGAGGGCGGGCGAGAGGAGGGAAATAGGGGAGGGGATGCAGAGCCGGTCAAAATCATTTTGGGGCCCGGGATGATGTAAAATAACTATTTTTTGTACTGAACTTTTATACATATTCTAAACTAAGGGACCATATTATAATTTTAATTAATAAAATTTTATTACTCAGTCACATAGGAATGTTTTCCAATAATATATTCATTATTACACAATTATAATTTATATCAATGAGTTTTTTGTTCTAAAAAATTTAAATTGTATGATTTACCAAATCTATTTCTTGTTAAATATTCCTTCAAATTCATTTTCTCATATTGCATAAACTATATAGCGTATACAAATATATTTGATATATATATATATATCTGTGTGTGTGTGTGCGCGCTTCTTCGTATATCTTTTAATATTATTGAATAACATGGTAGATATTTCTAAATCATAGATACGAACAAATATTTTAATAGTGAATTCTAGTATATATTAGGCAACCATATTCATAAAACTGTTAGGGTATAACGAATGTGAATTACAAGTTGGGTTCACTAATAGAATCATCAAAGAACCAAGATTTGATTATCTGACACGCTCATCTAAATTCACTTGGCTTGATTTGGTGCAAATACGATTTTTTGCCAGTTTCTCAAATGAAAAATTGTGCACTGGTTTAAACATTCAAATCTTGGTATCATAAATTCCATTATGATATAAAGACATTCATCATAAAGGGAAACTAATATATTTAAACTCAACTTCTCCAATCAGATTGGTTTGCCTATGAATGGTATAAACGATTAGTATGTGTTGTGTATTTGTGCTCCTTCAAATTAAGACTCTATTTTATGCATTTAATAATCTCTCATATGTGATGTATGACCGTATAGTGTTACTAGTTTAATTAGTAGCGGGGCCCTTCCCTCTTGGGGCCCGGGGCGGTTGCCCCTTTTGCCCAGCCTATGGGCCACCCCTGAGGGGAGGGCGATCGAGGAGGAAGAGAGGGCGGCCTAAAATGAACTCCGCTGGATGGCCTGAGGTGCTAGTGCCAGGAAATCTCCTCGAGGCAAGGTGAGGTGTGGCTTACAAAAATGGAAAGGCGCGTCTGCTACTCTCGACGAACATTGGGATTGGGGAGCAAGGAATCGTGACGGCCGACTAGGCCGGTGTGACGGTAATGTATTTCACTCCCAATAATCCCTACCCCATCACAATTTGCATCAAATCCACCCCCGCCTAATCCATTTGCTCTCTCATCTTTTCTTCCTCCTCCGTGACGTCCGTATTACAGCTCCGCCGCCACGCCCACTCTGCAGCCGTTCCCAGCCTCTTCGCCACCAACACCGACATAACAGTCCTTTCTCCCATCCTCGCCATTGTGGACGTCGTCGCTGGCCCAGACGCCACCGTGGTACGTCCTGCAACTCTCGGGATCCGCCTTGCGCTCTATCTGTTCGACACATGTACGACCTAGTTTTTTGTGTGTTTTTAGGGAAAACGATGAATTCCGATGCTTCGTCGGACGAGGAGTATGGACCGACAGAGCTTGATCAAATGATTCAAGATGAGTTCTTCGATTCCTCGGATTTGAAGGAGGAAGTGGACATGATCATGCTTATGAGCATGCAAGAGGAAATGGACCGCCAGGTGGAGCATATTCTCAACTTCAAGGGCTCAATCAAAGGGAGAAGAGTGATTAATCGGGATAGGGTGTCCAGAGCACGGCTACTGCAGAAGGACTACTTTACTCCGAACCCAACATTCCTAGATGATCCATGGCTTCGTCGCCATTTTCGCATGCGGAAACCATTATTTTTGCGCATTATGGAGGGAGTGGAGGCACACGATGACTACTTCAAGCTCAAAAGGGATTGATGCGACCAACTTTGTTTCTCCGCTAAGCAAAAGTGCATGGCTGCACTGAGGATGCTTGCACTTGGTACTATGATAACCCACAAGTATAGGGATCGCAACAGTTTTCGAGAGTAGAGTATGCAACCCAAATTTATAGATTTGACACAAGGGGAGCCAAAGAATATTTGCAAGTATTAGAAGTTGAGTTTTCAATTCAACCACACCTGGAGATTAAATATCCGCAGCACACTGATCAGTAGCACAGTAATATGGTAATTTTGATAGCAGTGGTAATAGTAGTAGTAATGGTAACAGCAGTAGCAGTTTTGTAGCAGTTGAAATAGTAGCAATAGTAATAATAACTTAGCAAGAACAATATGTGGAAAACTCGTAGGCATTGGATCAGTGAATTCGTTGGATGATATTCATCATATAACAGTCATAACCTAGGGCAATACAAAACTAGCTCCAGTTCATAAATATAATTGTGCATATATTCCGTAAATAGTCATGTGTGCTTATGGAAAAGAACTTGTATGCCATCTTTTGTCCTACCCTCTCGTGGCAGCGGGGTCCATAAGGAAACTGAGGTATATTAAAGCCTCCTTTTAATAAAGAACTGGAACAAAGCATTAACACATAGTGAATACATGAACTCCTCAAACTACGGTCATCACCGGAAAGAATCCCAATTACTGTCACCCTGGGGTATACGGATCATAACATGTAGCAAGTGCATATAACTAGCAAGATCAGATCTAGAACATAGATATAATGGTGAAAACATAAATGGTTCAGATCTGAAATCATGGCACTCGGGCCCTAGTGACAAGCAATAAGCATAGCAAAGTCATAGCAATATCAATCTCAGAACATAGTGGATACTAGGGATCAAGCCCTAACAAAACTAACTTGATTACATGATGAATCTCATCCAACTCCTCACCGACCAGCGAGCCTACGAAGGAATTACTCACTCCTGGTGGGGGCATCATGGAATTGGTGATGAAGGACGGTTGGTGAGGACGAAGACCGAAGATTCCCCTCTTCGGAGCCCCAAATGGGCTCCAGATCTGGCCTCCCAATGAAGAATAGGACGCGACGACGGCTCCATATCGTGAAACGCGATGAAACTTCCTCCCTATTTTTTTCTCCAAAAATAGGATTTTTATAGTGCTGGAATTAGGGTCTGCGGAGCCCCGAGGGCCCCACAACCCACCAGGGCACGCCTGGAGGGGGTGGCGTGTCCTGGTGTCTTGTGGTCAGCCAGGGGGGGCGCTCTGGTGCTTCTTGGTTCCAGTATTTTTTATTTATTCTACAATAAATCTTCAAAAGGTTTCGTCCAATTCCGAGAACTTTTATTTTTGCAAAAAAAAAACAACACCATGGTAGTTCTGCTGAAAATAGCAGTCCGGGTTAGTTTCATTCAAATCATGCAAATTAGAGTCCAAAACAAGAGCAAAAGCGTTAGGAAAAGTAGATACAATGGAGATGTATCATACTACCGCAGATGCCGTTGGTGAGATGGTCAGGATGAGAGAGAGCACATGCCTGAAGACTACTGTCAAGTTTGCCCGCACCATGGTGATGGTGTTTGGAGCAGAGTATCTGAGAGAACCAAATGTGCATGACACAGAAAAGTTGTTGGCTATTGGATCGGCCAAAGTGTTCCCAGGAATGCTCGGATCATTGATTACATCCATTGGCAATGGAAGAATTGCCCCAAAGATTTGTAGGGAATGTATCAAGGTCACACCAGTCACCATCATACTAGAAGCGGTGGCATCACATGACTTATGGATTTGGCATGCTTTCTTTGGAATGCAGGGTTCTCACAATGGCATCAATGCTCTTCAGCGATCTCCAGTGTTTAGGAGGCTTTCTAATGGGGAATCGCCATTGTGAAACTATATTGTCAACAGTCGTGTCTATAACATGGGATACTATCTTTCCGAAGGCATCTATCCTCAGTCGGCGGCGTTTGTCAAGACCATATGCGAACGACAGGGCAACAAACAAAGCCACTTTGCAACAATGCAAGAAGCAGCTAGGAAGGATGTGGAGAGAGCATTCAGAGTGCTTCAAGCTCATTGGGGAATTGTTCGGGCAGCTGCAATGATGTGGGAATCAGAAAATATGTGGCAACTCATGACATGTTGTGTTATTTTACATAATATGATTGTCAAGGATGAGGGTGATAGTGTAGCCTAAACCAATGATTTTGAAGCACCTGGAGAACAAGTTTAAATCCCGGAAGATCAAGATGCAACTCAGCTTATCAACTTTCTACAGATGCATCAGAATCTTCGAGATCATCAGGTGCACGTGCAGCTAATCAATGATCTTGTTGAGCATATGTGGACCCATAATGAAAACCAAAGAGCTTAATGTTTGAGTTGTGCACTTAAAATAGATTTTATGTGAGAGCTATGTATTTTTGGTACCAACATTTGCTATTTACGTGCAACATTGGCGTGTATGATGGACGTGCATGGATTTGAGAGTCCAGATTTGAGATATGTGGATTCTGGGCACAATATATGAGGGGCCATCCGTATGCGACCCCAGGCGTGCCTGGGTGCGTCTGCAGACTTATAGGGGGCGGATTTTCCAAGTCCGGTTGTAGATGCTCTTAGGGAGCCGTGGGTGGGGATACCACCTACCCCTCTCCATTCCAGCTCCATCGCTGGCGATTCGCACCTCGAGTCCTTGTTTGGTCATCTGTGGGTTGATACGTCTCCGTCGTATCTACTTTTCCAAACACTTTTGCCCTTGTTTTGGACTTTAACTTGCATGATTTGAATGGAACTAACCCGGACTGACGCTGTTTTCAGCAGAATTGCCATGGTGTTATTTATGTGCAGAAACAAAAGTTCTCGGAATGACCTGAAACTTCACGGCACGTCTTTTTGGAAATAATAACAAATCCTTGCAAAAGATGAAGACCAGGGGGCCACACCCTAGCCACGAGGGTGGGGGCGTGCCTGTCCCCCTGGGCGTACCCCCTACCTCGTGGGCCCCCTGGAGCTCCTCCGACCTCAACTCCAACTCTATATATTTGCTTTCGGGGAGAAAAAATAGAGAAGAAGGATTCATCGCGTTTTACAATACAGAGTCACCACCAATCCCTAAAACCTCTCGGGAGGGATGATCTGGAGTCTGTTCGGGGCTCCGGAGAGGGGAATCCGTCACCGTTGTCATCATCAACCATCCTCCATCACCAATTTCATGATGCTCACCGGCGTGCGTGAGTAATTCCATCGTAGGCTTGTTGGACGGTGATGGGTTGGATGAGATTCATCATGTAATCGAGTTAGTTTTGTTAGGGTTTGATCCCTAGTATCCATTATGTTCTGAGATTGATGTTGCTATGACTTTGCTATGCTTAATGCTTGTCAGTAGAGCCCGAGTGCCATGATTTCAGATCTGAACCTATTATGTTTTCATGAATATATGTGAGTTCTTGATCTTACCTTGCAAGTCTATAGTCACCTACTATGTGTTATGATCCGGCAACCCCGAAGTGACAATAATCGGGACCACTCTCGGTGATGACCGTAGTTTGAGGAGTTCATGTATTCACTATGTGTTAATGCTTTGGTCCGGTACTCTATTAAAAGGAGGCCTTAATATCCCTTAGTTTCCGCTAGGACCCCGCTGCCACGGGAGGGTAGGACAAAAGATGTCATGCAAGTTCTTTCCCATAAGCACGAATGACTATATTCGGAATACATGCCTACATTACATTGATGAATTTGAGCTAGTTCTGTGTCACTCTAGGTTATGACTGTTACATGATGAACCACATCCGGCATAATTCTCTATCACCGATCCATTGCCTACGAGCTTTCCATATATTGTTCTTCGCTTATTTACTTTTCCGTTGCTATTGTTACAATCACTACAAAATACCAAAAACATTACTTTTGCTATCATTACCTTTTGGTACCGTTACCACTACTATCATATTACTTTGCTACTAAACACTTTGCTGCAGATATTAAGTTTCCAGGTGTGGTTGAATTGACAACTCAGCTGCTAATACGTGAGAATATTCTTTGGCTCCCCTTGTGTCGAATCAATAAATTTGGGTTGAATACTCTACCCTCGAAAACTGTTGCGATCCCCTATACTTGTGGGTAATCAAGACTATTTTCTGGCGCCATTGCCAGGGATCATAGCTCTATTCTTTGAGTCACTTGGGGTTTATATCTGCTTATCATTATGAAGAACTTGAGAGATCCAAAAACCAAGATTTTTCCCTCAACTACGAGGGGAGGTAAGGAACTGTCATCTAGCTCTGCACTTGATTCACCTTCTGTTTTGAGTAAGCTTGCGACACCTAAACCTGCTTCTACTATTAATTTTGATATGTCGCATGTTATTGATGATGCCACTTCTGCTATGCATGATACTTATGATGAAACTACTTCTATGCTTCATACTACTGTGCCACTTGGTGAATTTCTTGATGAACAACTTGCTAGGGTTAGAGAATGAAATTATTGAAACTGATAATATTGATTAAAGTGATGATGAAGACTCCCCCCTAATAAATATGAATTGCCTGTTGTTCCTGAGGGTTATGTTGTGGATGAAGAAGCTACTGGAGCTATTCTAGCTTGCAATGATAGATATGATCTAAAGAGGTTATTAGCTAAATGGAAGCAGCAATCCACCCTGCTTTTGCTACTTCACATATCTGTGTTACTGATAAGGATTATGAATTCTATGTTGATCCTGATATAATTACTTTGGTTGAATCTGATCCTTTTTATGGCTATGAATCTAAAACTGTTGTGGCACATCTTACTAAATTAAATGATATAGCCACCCTGTTCACTAATGATGAAAGAGCTCGCTACTTTTATATCCTTAAAATATTTCCGTTCTTATTAAAGGGTGATGCTAAGATATGGTTTAATTCTCTTGATCCTGGTTGTGTGCGTAGTCCCCAGGATATGATTTATTACTTCTCTGCTAAATATTTCCCTGCTCATAAGAAACAAGCTGCTTTAAGGGAAATATATAATTTTGTGCAAATTGAAGAAGAGAGTCTCCCACAAGCTTGGGGGAGGCTTCTCCAATTACTTAATGCTTTGCCTGATCATCCTCTTAAGAAAAATGAAATACTTGATATCTTTTATAATGGACTAACCGATGTTTCCAGAGATTACCTGGATAGTTGTGTTGGTTCTGTTTTCAGGGAAAGAACACCGGATGAAGCTGAAATTATATTAAACAATATGTTGACAAATGAAAATAATTGGAAACTTCCTGAGCCTATTCCTAAAGCAACTCCGAAGAAGAGAGGTGTTCTATTTCTCAGTCCTGAAGATATGCAAGAGGCAAAGAAATCCATGAAAGAAAAGGGTATTAAAGCTGAAGATGTCAGGAATTTACCTCCTATTGAAGAAATACATGGTCTTAATTTACCGCCTCTCGAAGAAATGCATAATTTTAATCCATCTCCTATTGAAGAAATACATGGTCTTGATAACCCGACATAGGTAGTAAAGGTAAATCCTCTCTATAGATATGATAAAGCCGAAATCCCATTTACTAAGTTTTCTAGCCCATGCTTAGATGAGTTTGATAAATTTATGGTTAAGCAAGAAGACTTCAATGCTTATTTTGGTAGAGAATTAAAACGCAGTGCTGATATGCTTGAACACTTGGGTGATTATATGGCTAATGTCAAAGGTGAACTTAAACTTATTAGTAAACATGCTTCTATGGTTACCACTCAAGTAGAACAAGTACTTAAAGCTCAAAATGATTTGCTCAATGAATTGAATAGTAGGAATAATGATTATGCTGTGAGAGTGGCTACTAGAACTGGTAAAATGACTTAGGAACCTTTGTATCCTCAAGGCCACCCTAAGAAAATTGAGCAAGATTCTCAGAGAAATAATATAGATGCACCTAGTCCTTCTAAAAGGAAGAAAAAGAAAAATGATAGGACTTTGCATGCTTCTAGTGAACCTATTGCTGAAACACAATCTGGTAATGAACCTGAAACTAGTGATAATGTTAATGATAATGTTCATGTTGATGCTCAACCTAGCAATGATAATGATATAGAAATTGAACCTGCTGTTGATCTTGATAACCCACAATCAGAGAATCAACGTTATGATAAGAAAGACTTTGTTGCTAGGAAACATGGTAAAGAAAGAGAACCATGGGTTCAGAAACCCATGCCTTTCCCTCCCAAACCATCCAAGAAAAAGGATGATGAGGATTTTGAGCACATTGCTGAAATGATTAGACCTATCTTTTTGCATATGCGATTAACTGATATGCTTAAAATGAATCCTTATGCTAAGTACATGAAAGAAATTGTTACTAATAAAAGAAAGATACTGAAAGCTAAAATTTCCACCATGCTTGCTAATTATACTTTTAAGGGTGGAATACCAAAGAAACTTGGAGATCCAGGAGTACCCACTATACCATGCTCCATTAAAAGAAACTATGTTAAAACTGCTTTATGTGATCTTGGAGCCGGTGTTAGTGTTATGCCTCTCTCTTTATATCGTAGACTTGATTTGAATAAGTTGACACCTACTGAAATATCTTTGCAAATGGCTGATAAATCAACTGCTATACCTGTCGGTATTTGTGAGGATGTGCCTGTTGTGGTTGCAAACGTTACTATTTTAACGGACTTTGTTATTCTTGATATTCCCGAGGATGATAGTATGTCTATTATTCTTGGAAGACCCTTTTTGAATACTGCAGGGGCTGTTATTGATTGCAACAAAGGCAATGTCACTTTTCATGTTAATGGTAATGAGCATATGGTACACTTTCCGAGGAAACAACCTCAAGTCCACAATATCAATTCTATTGGAAAAATTCCATCGATTATTTTTGGAGGTTTTGAATTTCCTCTTCCTACTGTCAAGAAGAAATATGATATTCTTATTGTTGGGGATGTGCATATCCCCGTTGAGGTAACCTAGTGTTATTCGAAAATTCTCCGGTTCCATGTTATTCAGAATGAGTTTGTTAACAAGACTTGATCAACCTTGTTAGTGGATTCCTTTTGATGATCATGAGATGGATGAATTTAGAAAACACAACTCTCTATACCCTCCTTCTACTTTCTGTTATTTATATTAAATAAAATAAAAATAGTATTTTCTGTTTGTTATCTGAATTATCCATGCAATATAAAAATACCCCGAAAATAAAAGTTCTCCAAATGCCCTGAAATTTAAATATGATTTTTATGGAATATTTGAGAATACTTGGCACTGAGAACACAGGAGGGGGCATCCACCTGGCCACGAGGGTGGAGGGCGCACCCCCCTACCTCGTGGGCCCACGGTGGCCCTCCTCCACTTAGTCCTACACCCACACACTCCTTCTTCCTCCCACAAACACGATTATCCAGTTCAAACTCGAGTCCAAGCTCATTTTGCTGCCATTTTCGATCTCCTTGCTCAAAGCACCTCTCACAAAACTGTTGGGGGGGGGGGGGGGGTTGTTCCTTTGTATGTGACTCCTCCATTGGTCCAATTAGTTTTTGTTCTAGTGCTTTATTCATTGCATATTTTTGCTGCTTAGGTGACCCTGTTCTTGAGCTTGCATGTCAAACTTATGTGGTTCCAAGTAGTTTTGATGCATGATATGGGCTCTAGGCACTTGCAGGAGTAGTTGCTATCAATTTAGTTGAGCTTGGTTCACTTTTATTTGAAGTTACTAAAAATTTCAGAAATTTTTCAGAGGAAGAAATATGTTTAGAAAAATGTACCAAAGTGGTCCTTCAAGGAAGCAAGGGCCCAGGCTTGCAATGCGTGATGCTGATGATGAGCCACCAAGGGACGCTCTAGTACGGCCTTGTGAATGGCCTTCAGAGGACTTCATGGATCGAGCGGGGATTAAGGAAGAATTTAACGCATATTTGCGTAATGCTGATCTTGTGAGCTTCGAGGAAGAAAAATGCCGTCAGTACCACTATCTCACTAGCTCCTTTGTGAGGAGGTTTGAATTTTCATCTTCACGTAATTCTCAAACTATCTTCACTACTAGGAAAAGGGCTATAGATGGAAATGACACTAATGGCGCACCAGACATGTGGTGCGCCATTAGCATATACTAATGGCGCATCATGTGGAAATGCACCATTAGTGTGAAAGACACTAATGGCGCACCAGGCACACGGTGCACCACTAGTAACAAAATGTTTTTTTTATTTTTTTCAAACATACTAATGGCGCATCCGGGCAGAGTGCGCCATTAGTAGTTAGAACTACTAATGGCGCACCATCCATAGAGTGCGCCACTACTGTATTTTTTTTACTTTTTTGCAAAACTACTAATGGCGCACCGTTGCATAGTGCGCCATTACTAGTTTAAACTAGTAATGGCGCACTGTGCCACGGTGCGCCATTAGTATAAAAATAATAAAAACATTCTAATAAAAAAATAAAAAAACATTCTAATGGCGCACCGCTCGGGGGTGCGCCATTAGTAATCTTCCCCCTAGCTCCAACTCGCCCGACCCCTTCGTCCTTCCCTCTCGCCAGATCCAGTCCCCCCCCCCCCCCCGCCCCCCCCCCCCCTGCCGCCGCCCCTACGTGCGCCGCCGCCCCCGCCCCCCCCCACCACTGCAGCTCCGCCATCACCGATGCCTCTGCGACCTCGCCGTCGCCGACAGCCTCCCCGCGTCGGCCCCTCGCCGTCTTCCTCTTCGACTACGAGGACCCGGACGAGCTCGGACGCCCTCGAGCCATCCCTTCGACGCCACCGCCGCCGCCGACCCTGACCCCAACCCCGACCCCGACCCCTCCGGTGACCGGCCGCACCCGCCCAGGTACCTCTCCTCCTTCCTCCTTCCTCCCTCTCCACCCTTCCTCCCCATTCCATCCCTCCCTCCCCTCGACCGTGTCTTGTGTCTCAACACTTCAGGTTTGTGCACTAGGTTTAGACAGACAGTAATGCCTAGGTTCAATTAGGTTCAGTAGTGCCATTTGTTCATAGGTTCAATTAGGTTCAATTAGGTTTCTGCACTAGTATTAGACAAACAGTAATGCCTAGGTTCAATTAGTTTTAGATAGACAGACAGTAATGACTGTGTTCCTAGGTTTAGACAGACAATGTATTTCATGCCATTTGTTCAACATCAGACAGAATTTGTCATTTGCCACATGTTCAGTTCAATAGAGATGCAATGCTAGTAATTCGTTCCTTTTCTTCTAAAATTGACATATGGAAGTAATCTGTTAATCTGAATTTTGTTACTGATGATGACATGCGATTTGTGCATTGCAGTTTGTTAATCTGGACAACTCAGTAGCTAATGCATTCAGTTAACCAAAGTTTAGTTCTTGTGTATTGTAATTTGTTAATCTGTTACTCCATTTGTTACTGAATTTTTCTCTTGGGGTTTAGTAGTGAGATAGAACATGCATGGTCCATCATTCAGTTGGAGTATTGCCTAGGTTCAATTAGGTTCAGTAGTGCTACTAGGTTTAATATTGTTTCTCCTGTGCTATACTTTGACAGCCTGGAGTGCATTAGGGAGTAGTAGCCAATTAGGTTCAACAGTTAATTGATGGTTTGATACATGATACATTTCATGCACAGGGTGCTAGAGCTACACTTAACTTGCTAAAATCATCCCCTTATTCTTACTGGTTATAGAAATTCATTGCTTGTCCTATGTTTTTTGTCAGGGTATTGTTCAGGAAGCTTGCTTGAGTTTGTGTCCTTTAATTTGTAAATCTGCAGTTCTAGCCACATTTAGGATAAGTTGTTGTATATACTGTCTTAAAGTTCAGCAATAACAGGGCACCAACAGTGCTACTCTAGTATCTAGTTGGGGAGGGACAAATGGACAGGGAATTACTTGTGATGCCTCTGAATTACTTGTGATCACATTGAGAAAGACTTGTAAAGATGATGATAATCTTTTACAGAAAACAATTTCTGTAAACACGTCAGTAACTTTGCTAGTTTGCTGGGTTTTGTCTCCGACCATCGTGTCATGATGAATTTGCAGGTACCCCGAGAGGCCCTTCAGTTTGCTGGAATGTCGATTAACTTCTGTTCCGGCAAATTCGGGTACTCCATATGTCCTATTTTCAGCAAAGGTCATGCTGAAATTTTCCGTGAATTTTAGCATGACTTCGCTAAAAATAGGACATATGGGGTACTTGTGACTAATGCATGGGCCGGGGTATCTTAGTACTTAATTAAGTAGGATCAAGTGCCCCTTTATTCTTGCTGCATTAAACCATAGGTTTTAGGGTGCCTCGGTGTCGATAAGAACCTAAATGATGAAAGCTTAGGCTTTTAGGGTGCCTCGGCGTCGACAAACCCTAAATGATAAAAGCTTAGCTTTTAGGATGCCTCGGTGTCGACAAACCCTAAATGATGTAGTTTTGAATTATGAACGTAGGATATGTCGTCATCGGACGACTAAAGTCTCCTGGGGGAGTGCGACTGGTGCCACGACGATCGAGGTCTCTGCGACATGCCTCACCTGGACGATGATCGGCGCTTCAGCATTAAGCTCGAGGAGACCTTCGAAGTTGAAACGGTACACAACGACGACAAGTGTTATTTTCATAATTAAGCATGACTTCAACTATTTCAACATGTAATTTTCATCTTTTACAATTTGAGTATAGCTTATCCCATGCCATGCAAGACGCTATGTCTTGGAGAGGATGATTTTGAAGACCATGAAATTTCTGAAACAAAGAAAATTCACCTAAGGACTCATCACGATGTGGACTTTGAAGTAAATCTATATAATTCTGAGAGCGTAACCCATTTTGGTTGCAAAAATTGGGAAGCATTTTGCAAGATGTATGGTTTTGATGAGGGTATGCTTATCACCATGGATCTTGGTAATCCTGACATCAACCAAGACAATATGGACATTTGGGTCCTTGTTGATACGCCTCTAGTTCTACCACTATGTGAGTTTCTCAAACATAGTTAATTATTAACTAATTTATATTGTTTATTTCAAAATAGTTGACAGCTTATTTTTATTGTTCAAAGAATGTGCGGGAGATGGTAGACAAAACCACTACACCGATGGCTCCGAATTAACAACTTAGAAGGAGAAAAATCACCTGGTCGGATTTTGTACTGACATTGAGAATTACAACATCCACAATCAAACTCCTCAACATTATGGTAAATACGTGCCACTAGTGCATGTGTTCAACTACGGTAACTACCATGGAGATACCCTGGTAAGATTTTTACTATTACGACATCCGTGCATCTTTTGCATACTTCTAAAACTAGTACATCATTGCTAACTATGAAGTTATTACTATGTTTTTCAACAGATAATCCCAGAGAATTGTGTGCCTCATTTGATGTATAAGAAAGGTAGTCTTAATGTTTTGAACATACAGCCAGGTCATCCTACGAATCTCAACTGTCCATACGAGATTTTTAAAAGAAGTGGAGACATGGAAATCAAAGGATGGAAAAAATGTATGGACAGTCGTAAGGAGGTTCTTGGAAGCAAAAGGAAGCGAAGCACAAGAATTGGAGACAGGATGTTCTCCATTCTCCATAATGGAGCCTAATACTGATGATCATGTGCTAAGAACAATTAAGTAGGGTTGGTTCGATGACTATCAAGATGATGATCGTATGACTTGTTATTAATAACGAGTATAAGTTGTCTGATGATGATTAGTAGGACTTGTTAGGATTAGTATTACTTTCGACAAACTCGATACTCGCGGTCTCGAGACTTGTAATGTTTTATCTTTGTTCGGTCTTTTGAATTCGGAGACTAATATGATGAATTGTATTCGGAGACTAATCTTCTATTGTATTCGATGAATCTACTGTTGCTGTGTGCTACTGTCTATATTCTGTCAAATAATATATTTTGTAACCTGTGCAAAAATCAGAAAAGTAAAAAAAATAAAACCTAATATTCATACTAATGGCGCATCACTACAGAGTGCGCCATTAGTATGCCAAAGTATACTAATGGCGCATCACCAAACAGTGCGCCATTAGTATGCCAAGTATACTAATGGCGCATCCATCCGCAGTGCGCCATTAGTGTGCCAAATCACATGGTTAAATATGGCCCCTGGGAGGAATACTAATGGCGCATGGTGTTATATACTAATGGCGCACTGGGTGGTGCGCTATTAGTATACCAGATACTAATGGCGCACCAGTGGTGCGCCATTAGTAATAAATACTAGTGGCGTGATACTAATGGCGCACCAGTGATGCGTCATTAGTAGGCAAAACTGGTGCGCCATTAGTAGGCCTTTTCCTAGTAGTGCTTGTTTGATCTTTATGAAAATTCTTACACTATGGACTTAGAGGACTTTACCACTGCTTGCAAACTTCCACAATGGGGTAGTACTAGTGAACCTCGCAAATCTGAATTTAGAGATTTTCTTAATAGTATAACTATGGGGGGATCTAGAGATATAGCACAAGCCACCATAGGGAGCATTCACTTTCCTGCTATACATTATTTTTCTCTCTTCATAGGTAGATGCATTAACGGTAAAGATGAGGCATGTCACATGTGTGTCCCTAATCTCAGTATTCTTAGGAGTGCTGTGTTAGGAGATAAATCTTATAATTTGGGAGCCATTATTGCACGTAGGTTGAATCTTAATAGATCTAATGGAGATTTCTTTGGTGGAGTTTATGCAACCCGCATAGCTAATTTTCTTGGTATAACCATACGTGAGGATGATATTGAGTTAACTCCTGCTTATTTGGATTATGAGGCTATGGTTCATCATCAGTTTGTTGAGAGGAACGATCAGTTTCTCCAGTACCGACTAATCTTTGACAGACGACGCACCTATCATGTCGCTCTCCCGGCTTCTACTTTCTTTGACTTTCAGGCAAAAGGGAGATATTCTATAACCAGAGAGGAGGAGGAAGAGTATAGGAGGAGAGCTGAGATAGCTCGCCTCCAAGCTGCAGCCCACGATGCAATGACTGCTGCATCTCAGTACGACCCCAACTACAACTTTGGATATCCGCCAGGCCATCCGTGGCATTAGACCAACTTAGGCCAAAATCCTAAGCTTGGGGGAGTACGTATTTCCCACCGACACTACATTTATGTTTACACACTCATTGCTAGATGTCGGTGCTCATACTTTTTCATTGTATCATCCATGCTAGTTTATTTCCTTTTTATACTTTCTTCTTGTGTGTTTAATAAACCTTAAGAAAAACAAAAAAATAGTTGCAGCTTTTAGCTAGTTTTAATTTCCATGCTTGTAGTAGTAATTAAAAAGAAAATCCAAAAAGATTTCATGTTCTTCTTTTTGCTTGTTGGGAGATTTCCCGTGTAAATAGTTTTATTTCTTTTCTTTGGGGGTCGATAGGAGAAGACCATAATTAAATTGTTGAAGTGGCTCTTATATGCATTATTGTTGATCTGACAAAGAGCCCATATTGCCTTGTCTTCTCCTGTTTATTGAATGCTTGCAGATTCCAGCTTAGTCCAATGCACGTGCACTATTATTATTATCCACATCGTTCGGTCATGCAAGTGAAAGGCAATAATGATGATTATATGGTGAACTTATTGAGATGAGAAAAGCTGGTATGAACTCGACCTCTCTTGTTTTTGTAAATATGATTAGTTCATCATTCCTGATTCAGCCTATTATGAATAAACATGTTTGCAATGACAATTAGAGATCATAGTTTCTTGTGACATGCTTAATTATCTAGGAGCTTATAATGGTTTACCTTGCGTGCCAACATGCTATTAAAATGGTTGTGATGTGGTATGATAGGATGGTATCCTCCTCTGAATGATTTAAGTGACTTGACTTGGCACATTTTCACGCATGTAGTTGAAACAAAATCAACATAGCCTTCACGATGTTTATGTTCATGGTGGATTATATCCTACTCATGCTTGCATTTGATGTTGATTAATTTTAATACATGTTCATGACTGTTGTCGCTCTCTAGCTGGTCGCTTCCCAGTCTTTTTCTAGCCTTCACCTGTACTAAGCGGGAATACTGCTTGTGCATCCAATCCCATAAACCCCAAAGTTATTCCATATGAGTCCACCATACCTACCTATATACGGTATCTACCTGCCGTTCCAAGTAAATTTGTATGTGCCAAACTCTAAACCTTCAAATAAATATCCTGTTTTGTATGCTCGAATAGCTCATGTATCAACTAGGGATGTCCGTATCTTCCATGTTAGGCGGGTTATTCTCAAGAGGAGTGGACTCCGCTCCTCACTCATGAGAAAATGGTTGGTCACCAGGATGCCCAGTCACATGCTTTATGCAAACTAAATCAAAATAATTGCAAACAAAACTCCCCCTGGGACTCTTGTTAGTTGGAGGCACTCGTTGTTTCGAGCAAACCATGGATTGATGCTTGTTGGTGGAGGGGAGTATAAACTTTACCATTCTGTTTGGGAACCGCCTATGATGTGTGTAGCATGGAAGATATCGCCATCTCTTGGTTGATATGTTGACAATGAAAGTATACCGCTCAAAATATTATTCACCTCTATTTCAAAACCGAGCTCTGGCACCTCTACAAATCCCTGCTTCCCTCTGCGAAGGGCCTATCTATTTACTTTCATGTTGAGTCATCATCCTCTTATTAAAAAGCACCAATTGGAGAGCACCACTGTCATTTGCATTCATTACTGTTAGTTTACATTGAGTATGACTTGACTGGATCTCTTTTACCATGAATTACAATGTCTAGTCAGTCCTTGATCTTTAAAGGTGCTCTGCATTTATGTTTTGCGGTCTCAGAAAGGGCTAGCGAGATACCATCTTGTTATATCGTATTATGATTGTTTTGAGAAAGTGTTGTCATTCGAGATTTATTATTATTGCTCGCTAGTTGACTATGCCATTGATATAAGTAAACATGAGACCTAAGCGTTATTGTGAATATGGTTAGTTTATAATCTTTGCTGAAAACTTGAATGCTGGCTTTACATATTTACAACAACAAGAGCAAACAGAGTTTGTAAAAGTTTTTCTTTATCACTTTCTGTTTGACAACTGAATTGCTTGAGGACAAGCAAAGGTTTAAGCTTGGGGGAGTTGATACGTCTCCGTCGTATCTACTTTTCCAAACACTTTTGCCCTTGTTTTGGACTCTAACTTGCATGATTTGAATGGAACTAACCCAGACTGATGCTGTTTTCAGCAGAATTGCCATGGTGTTATTTATGTGCAGAAACAAAAGTTCTCGGAATGACCTGAAACTTCACGGAACGTCTTTTTGGAAATAATAAAAAATCCTTGCAAAAGATGAAGACCAGGGGGCCACACCCTAGCCACGAGGGTGGGGGGCGCGTCGGCCCCCCTGGGCGCGCCCCCTGGAGCTCCTCCGACCTCAACTCCAACTCTATATATTTGCTTTCGGGGAGAAAAAATAGAGAAGAAGGATTCATCGCGTTTTACGATACGGAGCCGTCGCCAAGCCCTAAAACCTCTTGGGAGGGCTGATCTGGAGTCAGTTCGGGGCTTCGGAGAGGGGAATCCATCGCCGTCGTCATCATCAACCATCCTCCATCACCAATTTCATGATGCTCACCGTCGTGCGTGAGTAATTCCATCGTAGGCTTGCTGGACGGTGATGGGTTGGATGAGATTTATCATGTAATCGAGTTAGTTTTGTTAGGGTTTGATCCCTAGTATCCATTATGTTCTGAGATTGATGTTGCTATGACTCTGCTATGCTTAATGCTTGTCACTAGGGCCCAAGTGCCATGATTTCATATCTGAACCTATTATGTTTTCATGAATATATGTGAGTTCTTGATCCTATCTTGCAAGTCTATAGTCACCTACTATGTGTTATGATCTGGCAACCCCGAAGTGACAATAATCGGAACCACTCCCGGTGATGACCGTAGTTTGAGGAGTTCATGTGTTCACTATGTGTTAATGCTTTGGTCCGGTACTCTATTAAAAGGAGGCCTTAATATCCCTTAGTTTCCGCTAGGACCCCGCTGCCACGGGAGGGTAGGACAAAAGATGTCATGCAAGTTCTTTTTCATAAGCACGTATGACTATATTCGGAATACATGCCTATATTACATTGATGAATTGGAGCTAGTTCTGTGTCACTCTAGGTTATGACTGTTACATGATGAACCGCATCCGGCATAATTCTCTATCACCGATCCATTGCCTACGAGCTTCCCATATATTGTTCTTCGCTTATTTACTTTTCCGTTGCTATTGTTACAATCACTACAAAATACCAAAAACATTACTTTTGCTATCATTACCTTTTGCTACCGTTACCACTACTATCATATTACTTTGCTACTAAACACTTTGCTGCAGATATTAAGTTTCCAGGTGTGGTTGAATTGACAACTCAGCTGCTAATACTTGAGAATATTCTTTGGCTCCCCTTGTGTCGAATCAATAAATTTGGGTTGAATACTCTATCCTCGAAAACTGTTGCAATCCCCTATACATGTGGGTTATCATGGGTCAGATCTAGGGTTAGTCCTCTTCCTCCTCCTGCCAATTCGTTGGAGTGGTGGCCGGGCAAGGTCGCCGGCAACAAGTGTTCCTTCACTCAGGTTGCGGCAGGATCTGTTTCCTCACAATCCATTGTGTCAATTCTGATAGGTGATCGCGATGGTGGCAAGTTTGGTGGGTGGCATGACGGGGCTGGGCGCGAAACTACGGAGGAGGCCACAACCGCAATCTATCAGGTCATTTCGCTCCTCGCTGTCCGACGAGTAGGTGTGAAAAGGGTGGTAAACTCGGACATATGGCGCAGTTATGTCAATCTCTTTGTCCTTGGGAGTGTCTTCCTTTCATGTGCGGCTTTCAGTCTCCTGGCCAGGGTTTCTTTTACATTCCTGACTTGTGTGTCCTGCTAAGAAAGCTAGTGATAAAACTAGTACAGATGTGATTACTAATGTGGAAGGATCTGCTACTGTTAAAGAAATTGAGAATGAATTCAAAGGTTTCTTCTCTCCAAAACCTCAAAATGGCGTTGCACTACTCGCCCTATCAGTCCTACTCAATTTTTCATGAGGTTTCCTAATGCCAGAGAGGTTGACAGAGCTTGCTGCTATGGTAAATACGTCCTGCTAAAAGATGGCTTGGTTGTTGTCTGCATTATTCATTGGTCAGCGCTATGGGCGCTAAGGCCGATCTACAGAATGCCTAGGTTAGGGTTCGTAACAATGTTCCTATAGAAAAAATATGTGTGGAGCATGTTTCTTATGCTGGTTCTTTGGTTGGGATCACCTTGGAGTTTGATGCTGCCACATTGCATAAACCTGAATATGCCCGTATCCTGCTTGGATGTAGGGATGTTGAAAAAACTCCCCCATCTGCTGATGGAATGCTTGGATGAGAAATTATATGACCTCTTTTATGAAGTGGAGGAAATTGTGTGGTTGGCGGCCATGCTAAAAGTCAATCATTTGTTCCAGTGAATAGTAGTTCTTCGCCTACTTTTTCCTAAAATGGCCATGTTTGATTTTCAGCCAAGTCGTCTACCGAACAAGGGGGAACTAGTGCATCTATAGTTGGGAATTCCTCCTTCCCCGAATTATACTATGAGCTCCCAACGCTTGGCTCTGTGTCCGAATTGAGGAAGAAGAAGATAGTGATGATGGATACCATACTAAGTTGCCGATCCATCTATGGCCAAGTACAAGGACCATTACACCTACTCCAAATACACGGGGAGTCGGGGTTTATGACTCACGTCACTCTATTGAGGCCAACCCTGCTCGATATGATCTCCCGATTATGTATCAGCCCTACTTCTCAGATCTGGTGATGGCTCAAACTTTCTGATGGGCTCGATGTCGTAAACTACAAGAAGTATGACGGATTCCTCGATTTGGACGGAATTCTATATCCTCGCAGCCCGTGTGGCCATTATTGATGATCTATACACCATAAAATGTCTGCCACTAAAGCTGGAAGGCTTAGCTGTGCACAGATTGCACACTCTGCCGCCGGGGTCGATCGATACTTGGGCAGATTTACAGTCCGAGTTCATGGAAAATTTCTAGGACTACACATACGTTAATCCTCCAGATGCTGATGATCTTGCCCTTGTAGTGTAGAAACTGTGCCACTCCATTCATAACTTTGGAATAGTTTTCTCAAGAAGAAGAATGAGATCATCGATTGTCCAGATGTTGAAGCCCTCGTTCAAGAATAACATCAATGACGAATGGCTCTCCAGAGACTTTGGCCATGATAAGCCGAAGATCATGGCCAAACACACGGTTATGATGGCCAAATTCCGTGCCGGGGAAGACAACTGGCTCACCAAGAAGAAGGGGCGGAGCAACAATCCCGGGACATCCGAGGTGTGTGATGGAAACGGAAAGCCACGACGCAATAGACAAAATAAGCGCCATAACAGAAGTGATAGCGATGCCGAGGATGGCGAGGTCAACATCGGATTCGGCAACCAACACTAGGGTGGCAAGAAGAAGCCGTTCCAGGGAAACAAGGGATGAGTCGAGTCTGAGTTGAATAGAATCCTAGCACAGCCATGCGCCATCCGTCCCGGAACAGCCGATAAGCCTACCACCCACACAAATCGCAATTGTTGGGTCATTAAGCAGGCCTCGCATACCGGGAATAACATCCCCAGAAGCCAGAACCCCCACAACGGTAACAACGGGGACGGGCACCAGCCCGGACCAAGTAATGCCAGACAAAAGAAATTCCCTCGAAAGTGAAGGACATAAACATGATCTACGGGTCCCACATCACCAAGAGGGAACGAAAGTGCGTGCTCCACAAGGTATATGTCATGGAACCAACGAAACTGAAGTACAACCTGTGGTGGGATATCTCCAATCACGTTCGATCATCGGGATCACCCAACAAGCATCTACCACATCAGAACCGTCATACTGGTCCTCGACCCAATCATTGATGGCTTCCATCTGACCAGGGTCCTGATGGATGGAAAAAACAGTCTAAGCCTCATCTACACGTAGACACTAAAAATGGTGCAGTTTGACTCATCGCGCATTCAGGCTAGTAATACCAAATTTAAGGGTATCATCCTAGGCATGGAGGCTCAATGCATGAAGAGGGTCACACTACGAGGTGGTGTTCGGTACTCCCGACAACTATCACATCAAAGCTTTCAACTTAGACATAGTCCCCTTCCAGAGTGGTTATCATGGGTTGCTCGGTCTAACAACGTCCGCACGGTTTCACGTCGTGCCTCAGAGCATCTCCAACAGCTGCCCAATGCGCCGCGTCCACTTTGTCGTGCGCCCATCGCCTGGTTTGGCGCGGCGGGCAGCGCTGGCTCCAGCAGCCGCGCTAAAATGCAACGCGCGCGACTCTCGCACAAACTAAAGGAAATATGCCCTAGAGGCAATAATAAAGTTATTATTTATTTCCTTATATCATGATCAATGTTTATTATTCATGCTAGAATTGTATTAACCGGAAACATGATACATGTGTGAATATATAGACAAACATAATGTCACTAGTATGCCTCAACTTGACTAGCTCGTTGATCAAAGATGGTTATGTTTCCTAACCATACACATGAGTTGTCATTCGATTAACGGGATCACATCATTAGGAGAATGAGGTGATTGACTTGACCCATTCCGTTAGCTTAGCATTTGATCGTTTAGTATGTTGCTATTGCTTTCTTCATGACTTACACATGTTCCTATGACTATGAGATTATGCAACTCCCATTTACCGGAGGAACACTTTGTGTGCTACCAAACGTCACAACGTAACTGGGTGATTAT
>NC_053023.1:733801029-733903571 GCF_003073215.2 Triticum urartu | reverse complement strand
AGTAAAGCATCAGCTGCTTGACTGTCAGGATAACAATCCACAAATGCTTCCAAAACACAATGAACGAAACTCAGTTGTTCTGCAGACAATTGCTCTCCTTTGGCATCACCTTGTAAGCGACTAAGTACATTGAGATAATCTGTTGCATCAAATGTCTGCCTCACACCCAACTTGAAGAGTAACTTTTTAAATTCTGACAGTTCAGACGGAACTGCATAAAGATAAGGATGATACTTTACAGGCGATTCAAATGCAAGTGCATGTGGAGGCACAAACCTGTCCCCTATATAGACCCATGAAATCCCATCCAGATTCTCTTTCAGAATGTGGGCATCGCCACTGTCAACGATATCTTGCAATTCCGAGTAGATTAGTTTGATCTCCTTTTGTAGGACAGCATCGATGGATGTGTCTTCAGAAAACATCTTGAGTTCATCATAAGACTTGGAAAGCTCAACTAACTGGGACAATAAAACATTCACATTTGGTGGGTCTAACCAACCGAGTTTTCTTTGCAGGTACATGGAACAAGAATCGGAATTCAGTATCCGCATTTTTGATGAAGCAAGCCACATTTGTGATCTCGGCCTTGTAATGACTGGAGGTGCTACATGATCTTCTGATTCGAGCCATGGAAGACCTTTAATAAGTGGTGCAACATGGACAGGACACCAAGAAATATTTTTCAGCTCTGACCAAAACTCATGCTCTGGTAGGTCAAGATCAAAGTTTGAGAATAAAGACATAATAGTTGGGTCTGGGTCACAACTACCCACTTCATTTACTGCTTCCAAATTTTCATCAGTTTTAGAAGCTTCGAGATCAACTTCCTCATGGAAAGTGTCCTTGTCCTCCATGTTTGACATCTTTGATTCAAGAACATTTAGACAGGTAAGTAGTATTTGCCCATGCGCACATGCATCATCATCTTGTCCCGAATTGTGCACCAGTGAAACTGACCTTGCAATGTCAAGCAAAGCACTAAAACCCATTTTTCTTTTCAGTCCAAAACTTGCCAACAGTTCAATTATTTCAGTTGCCATGAACTTTTCTGAAGGAAAGAAGGTTTCTTTGTGCAGCAACTTACGAAACTCTGGCACACGAGGATCATAAAGCCTGAAGAAAAATAGGTGTTATTCATACTGAAGTCTAGAGAGCAAAGGACAAAAGAAAAGATGAACATCAATATTTAAGTCATTGAAACCTCATCCTAGTGCAAATGCTAATAAAAGCTGCTGGAGCATACAAGTCAAGAAGATAAGGTTTACCAACCCAAATACACATTCTCAAATATCAGAGAGAGAGAGAGAGAGATACCTAGAAGGATGTAGCCATGCTCCACTAGCTGCTAACACAAAAGGGGTTTCAGACAACGCTGCTCTCACAGAACTATTGTCTTCTATCAACAGCTTCACATCACGAACAATTGCTGAAACAACAGCTGGCTGTGACAGAAACTCTGACATCCGAGGAAGCACATGATCCTTGTAAAATTCAGCCTTTTCAGGTTCCCTGATATCAAAGTATGATACTAAAATCGACTTTTCCTTTTCAGATTCAGTTCTTATAAAGCTTCCATTCAACAGATCCTCATGTACACCGTCGGGTTTAAGCCATTTTCTAGGGTTTGCCAAACTAACAAGCTCCCTAGATTTATAAGATTCAAATATGGGGAGGTTCCTGATTGTATTCATATGTGAAATGTTTATCTGATTCCCTGAAAACCACTTTGACTGGAAAATATAACTACGGAGCTCATGTGTTTCTGCCAATGAAGTACTCTCGAAAAGTTCCTTAATATCCTGGACATTAGAAGCAACAGAATGCACAGCATTCAGAACACCAGCTGCAGTGGATTCCTGAACAAAATTAGCTAACTGGGGGTGCTCTATCTGCATATCAGGTCTCAGAAAGAAACAGCCCAGTTTCTGAAGCAATGAGTGCATATTTTCACTCCAACCATCATCTCTTATTACATTTGAAGCACTGCCAAGTTGCATAAGCTTGCCATCTACAAGTGGTAGTATAGGCCATTTTGCAAATATTGAAAGATCTTCACATGAATGACGCAAGAAATTCCAAAGTGATATCATCCATTCCACGCTTGGCTGGCCTTGCTGTTCAGGAAACCAAGATAACTGCTTAGCATGCTGCCATTCAGGTGGCAAAATCCTGGGCAACAGCTCAAGAAGGAAATTGCACGTAAATAAGTACATGTTTGACCGTGCAGAAGAAGCTATGTCAAACAACTTCTTCAAAACGCTATCTGGTAAAGAGTTATCAATAACAAGATGTGGTACTGAATCCTTAAGAAAGTCAAATTCCATTTCTGAAGCAAAGAATACTCTTTCACCCTCCCCTCGGTTATTGAATGTTGTGAATGATCCATTTGCCAAAGGAAGAAGAGCCAATCCGTGCAATTTATCAGAAAGGGAAGGATCATCGATATCACTCAAGCAATACTCCAGAACAAGTATGGCCTCTTCTCTGCTTTTGAACCCACGCTTCCGTCGGATCAACAAGTTCCTTAGCAAATGAGGATTCAGGAGATGAACTGATGGATATGCATTTATGAAACTGTCTACTATCAGCTTGGATACAGATACCAAAGGCAAACCAGCTTGCGAGAGAACTTCTGCCAGCTCGGCTGCCTTTGAGAAACTGAAATCAGGAAAAATAGCTTGCCTTGTTGACACCCAATGGCCACCTCGAGCTTTCGTATACAAAACATTAAGTCCAAGTTCCGCGATTGATACATAAAGCTTCCTCACCATGGAAGACCATGGCTCTGCACCTACAGCAGTAGGCCAAAATGAGAGAAACAGATCAGAGGGACCAAGTTCTTCTGCCATGGCTGCAAGGAGGTGGCCGTAAGCAGGAGCAGCCACATCTTCCAGCAGTGCAAGATTCCATTCTGATCGCACTCTTCCTCCCCCGGCCATGTCATTTCCAATCCAGATATCCCTTCGATTTGAAGATAGTTCAAAATAAGCATTTACGTGCACTGGTATGCTAGTGTTGATTGGTAGAGGAAGAAAACAAAAGGCCCGACCCTCAAACAAATTCCTGCTCTGAGAAGATTGGAGAGCTAGATGCTTAGGAACAGAATCATCACAGTTAACTTCAGCTTCACCAGACAGTTCTTTGGTATCGTCAACACTCGCAGAATGCAGATATGCAGCTACTGATGCCCAGGGAACAAAGAAATGAGATTTACTATCAGAAGCAGTTGACAACTTTCTAGCATGACCCCCGCCTATACACTCGGTTAAGATCCATGAATGCATCAAGTGGACAGTAGGGCTTTGCTCAAGAATAGCAACTTTTTGACAACTCCAGGGTAAATCACTGTCTTTTGTCTTATTCAACCTATTGAAAAAAGTATTCCTATCCATTCCTGATGATTGATTTCCATGTACAAATGCAAGCATCGTATTAAGTGCATGTGGTTCTTTGGAGACCTCGGAACTGTTCTGCTTCAAAGCACGATGAACAAGTTGCATCTCCTGGGAGTCATGCTCCTTGACATATAGAGTTACCTTTTTAACGTTGCGGAGAAAAAGTAGAGCCTCGGATACAACTTCAGAGAATGAAGAGAAAAGCATCTCCACATCTTGGGTTGCATATTGTTCGCGCTTTATTTGACTTCTAGAAGCAGCAGCTTCATTCCTAAGAGGAAACCGGAAAAGTGTACCTGGAAATGGCTGTTGCAGGTTGCAACCAAAGTGTAAGAATGGTGTGAACTGATCAGGGAACTGTTCTAAGATCTTCCGTCCTACAAACTTTATCCTTAAACCTGGATGAGAAGGAGATATTCCTGGTAAATAACGGGCATGTGGATCAAACATGACAATATTCTCACCAGAAACAAATCCAGGCATGTCTGTGAAGTGATAGACACAATTGAAGCCAAGACCAAACCTTCCTATTGCAAAAGGTTTCTCAAGTTTGCTGTCTTGACCAATTCGTGAGATGGAATAAAGGTCTTGTGGACTAAAAACTGAGTCATTAAAGCAGTAGAGAGCAGGCCCCTGCCATTCAGCCATTTCAGGTGAAAGGATGGATGAAGTACCATACTGGGTCTTATCCAAAAGAAACACAACCTCAGAAGCTTTAGCATCTTCTGCATTCTGTACCAGCTCAAAGAGAATCCCAGGACCATCTGCATACATCTCAACAATATGCTTGAGCCTTGTAGTCAAATCTTCATGTTGTCCAAAAGCCTCAGCAACCCCTGATAAACTCAAATTCATCGAATCGGAACTCTCAGCAAGCAAGAGACGGCGAAGGGAGCGAACACCTAGCCTTTCTGCCACGTCATTGGAAATATTACCATGCACAAAATTGTGAACATACTTCTGTGGGCTGAAAGCAATGCTGGATGCATCACCAATGATGTCATGACCAGAGTCAAGAAGCCAAGGAGCATCATTAAATACAAGTTCTGAAGATAGGCAGAGCCTAGCTGAAGAATCAGGTAAATATATCTGTGTTTGCTGATCCTGAAACCGGAACTCAGCTAGATGCTGCACCACTAACACAGCTGTCCTTAGTTCTTCAGCTTCAAGCGAAGCCATGGCTTTCCTCATGGCCATTCTGGTCAGAATACTAGCGTAATCCACAGGGTCGAGGTGCTCCTTTATGCCAAGATCCAAGAACAAGTCCTTGAAAACTGCTAAATCAATTGGAATGACACGAATGTAAGGCGCAAGGTGAAGGTGGCCACTTAGAACAACTTCATCAACTTTTGCAAATCCGTCGCCCACCCAAATCCATCTGCAGCCCTCTAGAACCACTTTGACAATATCCATTTCATCAGAACCAATCAAATTAGTCAGTAATGAATAAATCTTAGGCATCACCAATGCTAACTCTTGCCGAAGGACTTGATCAGTCACAATTTCATTGTTCTTACCCAGCTCAAGCAACTGAGCAGCAATTACACTTCCAGAAGGAGGAGATGACCAACCTAAGCTGTAAGACAAAGCTGAGGAAGTACATTCGCCATCAAGTATACGTGAGCTAGCAGAAACAATCCACATATCTTCCTGCAGCCTTACTTGCTTTGGTGGAGCGATCATCGATGATACTGAAGGCCATGGCAGGGCTGGGCTTGGTGCAGTGACCAACACAGGACACCAACAAATCATTCTCAAATCACTCCAGAACTTCTCGAGATCAAATTCCCAAGACGTATCACGAGGCCTCAGTGCAGTAGTGACTTTCGCAAACATATTATTCACCTTCTTCCGGGCATCAAATGCCTTATTTACACTCCATTTGTGAGCATGAATTTCAAGATATGAAAGAAGCAATTTACCCCTTGAATGAGCCTTCTCTTGATCTTTGCGCACGAATGAATCAATTTGCCGAGCACTTTCTATAATAGTATCAGTAGAAACAGAAGTTCTAAGCCCCAAGCAGAGTAACATATCAAGAACATCTGGGTTTTGAAATAAACCATTGGGAAAGCAGTCTGATTCCTGGAGAAGAGCATAGAGTTCTTCCACTCGAGGATCATAAAGAGACTGAGGACTTTTCAAGGTCCCATTAATGGTCGGCACAAATCTAAGGACTTTCAAGCCTTCCTTGAACCTTGGATCTTCCAAGGACAGCTGGGGCAGATCTTGCAAGATGGCTAGTATAACTGAATCACGAACCTCTGCTTGCAACTCATCTAACTTGTTCAAAACATACCTCTGGTAGAAGACTGATTTCGGCATACGTTCAACACCATAATACCTCATTATGATATCTTCGTTGCTTGGGGATATACAGAACACAAAATCAGACTTGAGTAGGTGTTCAGGAACACCAAGAGGTGGCAGATACTTTTTTGAACTGGACAAATCTGAGAAGCCATAAGAACTGTGAGATCCTCCATCAAATACTCTGAAGATGGGCAACTTTTTGCATAGCTTTATGTTCATGTCAGAAAGGCAGACTCCTATGTACCATTTCGGATCTAGAAGA
This sequence comes from Triticum urartu, assembly GCF_003073215.2. NCBI lineage: Eukaryota > Viridiplantae > Streptophyta > Magnoliopsida > Poales > Poaceae > Triticum > Triticum urartu. The sequence continues at coordinate 733,897,598 of NC_053023.1, read as the reverse complement.
AACTGGTACAGCTCAATTTTCTCACCAGGCTTGATGCGTTGAAACAGTGCATGCACATCGACTCCCTCCAGCGAGGCAATCCCAAAGATTGAATTAAGAACTCCAGTTGCATCACCATCATATACATAATGAGAAAGCTGTTGATACACACGTAAATACTTGGTGTCTAATATCTTGCAACCTAACTTGGCCAAAAGTTCCTTCATCAAACTAGATAGTGACTCTGTTTCAATTAACTTTGATGCTGTAGATGCTCTGTAAAGGTGTCCAGAGGTACAAGGCAGTATAGGCCAGTCACTAAACAAATCAAGGTCATAAGAATGTTTCCCAATATAGTGCCAAAAAAGTTTAAACCAATCTGCCGTAGGAGATGACACACCCGATGATGGATCCCAAGGAACTCGGCTTTTACACTTCCATCCAGGAGGAAATAGCCTGGGGAAGAATTGAAGAAAGATTAGACCATCAATGGGTGAAATATTCACCTGAGAGTTATTGGCTATCTGATACAGCTTGTCTAGTAATACAGGGGGAATGCTTCGGTCAATTATTCTGTCACCAACTGCAGAAAGGAGGTCATATTCTGTCTTATCACAGACATAGTAGGTGCTCTCTTGTGAAATCTCAGAAAAAATCCCATACTGCTTATTTGCTAGTGGAATCAGTGGGAGGCCATTCATGCATTTACCAATATCAGCACTGTCCAGATCACTAAGGCAATATTCCAGTAATATTAGCTTATGAGATTTTCCTAATGTACCAAGCTTTACAAAATCTTGGAGAAAATGCCTCACTGCAGCAGGAGCAACTCGTTTTACCGTAGACTTCATATAGAATTTCGAAAACACATCAACAATTGCACTTGGTACACGAACAACAGGCATGCCTAACAATACAAGAGCTTCACTAAGATCATTACTTCTTGAAAAGCCCTCATCATGAAGCAAAGCCTCAGCCGGTGATACCCATGTCCCACCTTTGATCTCTGAATGCAAAACTGGAGAGGTATAGATAACTTTGTAAATTTGTTCCACAAGAATACTCCAGGGTTCCTCAAATAAACCAGTTGGCCATAAAGAATAATACAGTATTGTGGAGTCTGTAAGTGTCCGCAACGCCAGCAACAGTTCTCTGAACAATGGAGCAACAGCATCTTCCAGCAGTAGCCTGTTCCAATCAGAACGGAGCTTACCACCCCTGTCCATGTCAGCTCCATACCAAATGTCACGTCGATTGGACGAAACTTCAAAATAACCATTCACATGCACAGATAGTCCGGTCCTTACTGGCAAAGGAAGAAAACAGAATGCATGACCTTGTCTGAGATTAATATCCTGTAAAATTCAGTAATTGCCATAAAGCGTAAAAACAGGGAAAACACTATGAAGCAAAAAACCAAAATACTGGAATAATGCGCCAAGCATTAGGAAAATGTGCTACAGTGCCAGAACATGATGTTCATTTTGCAACATAAATCAAACAAATTATTTGCAGTTCTAGGAACTATGTCTCATCATTGAAGTGTATAGGTGCAGACTTCATCACTGAACATAAAACAAAAAGAACTACAGATTATATAGAACCACTCTTTTACATAAGGGCATTGTCGTTGATGTAATTTCTTTTTATTTACTTTTTGCAATGAAGCAACAGCAGATAACAACAGTTTGGGCCCAGCTGTTGCCACCGAACTACCGAAGAGCATACCAATGAAAGAAATGGTCACTACATTAGCCACAGCTAATAGGCCAAAAAAATGCATGCAATTCTATGAGTTGTGGTCACGCACCCATCTTAATAGTTTAAGTGCAAAATCAGATGGAAACTAACAAGCTTTACAGTTCACACAATCACATTCACAAGTTCCATTCCATTAACAAGGCATGCATTGATAACAACTATTATGGTCACGAGTCAATCAAAAGCAGGAAACATGTCAAAGAGAAAAAAATATGTCCATGGTTTGTAAACTGAACAAAAAGCAATTTCTACATAGCTACAGGAGCATAGCTAGTCTAGGCTGGTAAACTGAAAATGAATCGAGAATTACCTCAGGCTCCACTTTGGAGATGCAAGCAGCAACAGAAGCCCAGGGCAGTAGGTGAAGATCATATTCCTTGGCAGCACCAGTTGCAAAAATACCTATTTTACTTAATGCAGATGCCATTCCCTGTACAATAAAATAGGTATGGCTCTTTTTCTCAAACTTGTTCCCCAGGAATGCCTCCGATACAAAATCCATAGAAAAGGAATCTATCTTCTGCTCAACAGATTCAGCAGAAGTGCCAGAGAACCTGATTAGAGCTTGGCGATGCCATGACAATTTGTCATCCTGTGATTGTAAGGCGCAAGAGTATACTATTTTTGGCTCACCCATATCAGGTTCCCACACATACATTTCAAGTGCGAGGACATTTTTAAGAAAAAGCAAGTTGTATACAGCTTCTTCGTACAGTTGAGCGAAAAGAGATAAGATATCATCCTCTGTGTACACTTGTCTTGATAACCGGCTAGAGGATGCTTGCTCAGCATTCCGCAAAGGGAAACGGAACAAGGTTCCTTGAAATGGCGCTTTCATGTCGCAGCCAAATGCACGATAGGGCGAGAGCTGGTCACCGTACAATGTAAGTGCCGTAGAACTGACATAGTCTATGCGCTTCCCAGGATTTGCCGCCGACACATTTGGAAGGTAAGCGCCCTGAGGATCAAACATGACAACATACTTGCCGCTCACGAATGATGGCAAGTCGGTCAAGTGGTACACCGAGTTGAAACCAATGCTGCAGAAACATAAACCATGGGTTACTACGGGGGTGCATGAGCATCAACAAAACAGTTCGAATAACATGCTTCAGAAGTTTTATAGAGATAACAACTTAGTAAACGCATGGCCCTGGTTTCTAGAACTACTATGTATAATAAAACATTTGCATCCCTCTGTGCTTCAGATCAGATAGAAAGGCAAACATAACAAAATGAGTAACAAGGGCAGCAATCGAACTGAACTTAATCACATGGCAAATGAACTTGTGCAGGGGCATCGACAATATCCATACTAAGCATTTTGAAGCATTCGCTTACAACCATTAGTGATCACGATCATGGGGCACATATTGAAACGGTCATGGCATCAGAACACAAAACAGCAGCAGCAGCATTCATAGGTGACAACGCCACTAGAAAATGAACACGCACTGGTTCAATCCCAATAGTCGGGAAGCTCAGATTGCAATTGGCAGCTCCGAGCAGAGCTCGGTGGGGGCGACTAGTGAGGGGGAGAGAGGGAGGGGACAGAGAGCGCGCATACCCGAAGCGGCCGGTCTTCCAGGCCTGGGAGGCCTTCTTGCTGCCGCCGATGCGGGAGATGCTGGCGAAGTCGTCGTCGGTGAAGGCGGCGTCGTTGTGGGCGAGCAGGGCGGGGCCCTGCCACTGCGCGAGGGCCGGGGCGAGCAGCGAGCGGGCCCCGTGGGCGCGGCGGTCGAGGCAGAGGCGGACCCGCGAGGCCCCGGCGTCGTCGGCGTTCTGGATGAGCTCCCGCAGCGCGGTGGTGCCCTCCGGGTAGTTGGCCAGCACCTCGCGGATGCGCCGCGTCAGGTCCACCCGCTGCCCGAAGTCCTCCAGCAGCATCGCCCCGCCCGGATCCATGGCCGCCCCCGCGATCGGGTCGGGTGGGAGGGGGCTGGCTAGAGGGGCATTGGCGCGCTAGGGTTTGGGGCGGGGGCGGGGGCTGGGGGGATTTGGTCGCTGCCGATTTGGGCTGCGGCGGGAGGGGGGTGGGGGAGGTGGTTGGTGCCGCGGAGAGAGATTTGACTCTTGACTCGCTCGTCGCCGGCTTTCTTCTTCTTGGAGGGGAAGCGAGAAACGGGATTGCGGGGATGGGATCCTGCTGCTGGCTGATGAGTGGGACCCGCGTGCCGGCGAAAATGGGTAGGAAGCGAGTAGCTGGCCCGGCTAATATGGCCCATTAACGAGCGTTGCCTGTTTTTTTTTTAAAATGGTGATGAGGAGATCAAAGAACACATGAAGAGAATACTTGTTGCTCAACAAAAATGAAGAGAATACTTTGATGAGTTGCACATCTAAGATAGTATTAAACACAGCAAGACTCAACTACAGCACCTATGAGCCTCCATGGCGATTTTGACACTCTCCACCGTCCGAGAGCGATATGGATCGTTATGCCGTCTGACCGTGCCCCGCGGCCTTTTCTAGTGCTCCCACCCTGAGCGTTTTGGCCGGCCCGAACGTTAATGTGATTCTGCTCCGAAGACCGATTTAGGCGTCCTCCTGTTCACTGATGCAGTATAAATGTTGTGATCGGCATGGTGCTAGGGGACCGCAAGAGGGGCGCGAGTGCGGCTCATCGTTTATTTGATCAACTCATCCTACGGGGCGCGAGCTCCCTGAGCCCTAGAGCCAACCCTCGTCCTTCACCTGTGGTGGATCTAGCGAGGGTGCCCTGGCACCCCCTCAAAAAATGCAAAACATTTTTATTTGGTAGTGGTTAGTCTAATCCTATGTGTATTATATGGTTCATATGATAAACTAACATTTTTTATGGTTATATTTGTGAGTGATAAGGTTGGCACCCCAGCCCCACGGTCAAGCTCTAGGTGTGTCATTATCATCCACCCTCGTCCACACAACGACGACACCCCTAGTGTCGCGCAACAATGGTCTCATGGTTTGGCCGTGGCTTCTTTTGCTGCTAGGGTATTCGTTGTTGGGGAAGAAAGGGGCGATGAATGAATGATTGCGTCCCATGGTCGTCATGGCCTTATTGCTTTTCCCACCCATCACTTCCATTTGTGCATCAGATCAAATCCTTGCCACCGACTTCGGAAGGGAGCTTACAATGGGCGGTGGATATCTCTCGGATAAGATAGAAAGGGGGCAGGGAAAGAGAGTCTACGCTCGGTCCGATCGGTAACATATTGCCAACGTGCTCACTTTTGGAGACAAATGCACTTATGTGCATGAGTAAGGTACAACCGTATGAGCAATTTAAGTCATTTCTCAGCTTCAATCACATACATGTGTGTTTTATCTTAGGTGTTTACGACCCGAGGAGGATGGTGCAGATTACAATATTCACTTTGATTTAGCAAAAGTTTTTTGTGTAATGATCTTCGATGCTTAGTTTCTCTTTGTAATTTGTATTTTTGTCCTCCCTCTATCTAGGTAAATATGTTGTTTATGTTGGCTGAAGAAAATGTAGGAAAGCTTTGTGAATCGGCAGCACAGCTATTCCTTGAGGGTAAAAATCTAGGATCATTCACAAGCATATATCTCCTAAGAGAAAGTCGTAGTGCTCAGGTTTTGCAGCATGCCCCTCTCAAAATCAGCGCACACTGTGCATTGACAGGCACATTTATATAGCTTCCTAATACATTTGATGTTCACTACTAAAGATAGCTATGGAGGGTGTGATCTATGTAGAAGTTTATCATTCTTACTGGTACCATTTAGTACTCATGCTCATGAAGGTTCCTAATAAGTGGGTATATCATTAAATGGTGCACCGATGTTATTATAATTGAGCATCATAAAGATCTCTTTTTTCTATCCCATTCTACCGGTGTTGATTGATCTTGTCACATGATACTATAAAATATAGTTTTGCAAAATCGTAGGCTACAATGGTGACCTAGGAATGCATGTTGCGTCCCTAAAAAAATTAAAAACCACATAGATACGAACCATTTAATACACATTTAGATGCAATTGATTGATGGACATGCAGAACCCTTATTAAAGTTATGTATCAATGCACTTTCGCATTTAAGCGACCACAATTGTTCATCAAAGTATAGTTGTGTACATCGGGTGTACATCCACAAGTATTTACTATCATATGCTACCACTACATTACATGAGGGTTGGTCATTTGACTTCCATCAGAAGAAAAAAAAGCTTATGATGAAACCTTAACCTCCTACATATATATGTTCCACAACGTTTACATAATTGTGTAGATGATGATACATGCTCACCGAGAATTTACTTCTTGTATTAAATTGAAAAAACAATATATCTAGAATATATTGTTCCATCTCAGATTAAATTGCAAACAAGCAATCCACTTCGAAGACTGACTTGAAAGAGTTGAAATGTAGGGCGTTTTTACACACTTTTTTGTTACTATAAGAAATTGTGTTCATATTTACTTACATATATATTATGAAAAAAATGAGGCATTTGATCTTACAATGTTTTTTGGGTGATTACTTACTAATTGGAGCACCTCTTGTTTTTAACAGGAAAACTTCCATGAAACAACTTATTTCAGTATGTTTTTATCTTCACTATGATTTTTATTAAGTCAAGTTTAGCCTTTGGTGATGGAATTGTATACAGTGATGGCCTATAAGAACATAAGTTCTCTTGTTCACTTTTTCAATGAACCACAAGATATCCTTGCCAAAAAAACCACATGGATTAGTATCCCTCTGGACAGATAAGAAAAACGCAATCATTTGAAAGATTCCAGTCATCCTTGCGGTTTTAGGAACTATGTACTCCCTCTATCCCAAAATAAGTGTCTTTGGGATAGAGGGAGTATATAGCAACAACTTTCATATGTACTTTAAGATAGTTTTGTCTATAGTTGAGATTTTCTTATGCAAAGAATCTAATAGCCATCACATGTTTCTTTGGGTACTCACATTTTTCTGTTGAGTTTCCATCACCGGTCTACCCAACAAAAGGCTTTGTTGTTGTCTATTTTTCTACGATCTTGAATAAACACACACACACACACACACACACTACTACTACTACTACTACTACTACTACTACTACTACTACTTCTTTATGTATTTATTTTAATAGTTAATACTAATGTGCTCAAAAAGGAAGTGGTGTTCACATAATAACAATATCTTTTATGTATTTTTCTAGAATACTAATGTGGTCGAAAAGGAAGTGGTTTTCTAGAACCTTTTTTAGTATGTGATAAGAAATATTTACGTGTAGCAAAAAAAAGTGATGCGTATATGTATTACAAAATGTCCTTTTTGCGAGGATAACAAATGTTCTTGAATGTGAAGAGAAATGTTCATGTATATAAAAAATACTTGTGTCCATTAAAAATGCTCATGTGTGTTTTAAAAGATGATTTTGTATGTAAAATAAAATGTTGTAAATTATAAAGGAGATGTTGATGTTTTGAGAATAACATTCAAGTTTTTTGGCATGTGTTTGTGTATGTCATAAAAAACTATTCATGTATTTACCAAAAAAAGTTAAAAATATGGAAATAAAAAATATTAAATCACAATACAAACTAGAAAACTGGAAAAATTAAAAGTATAAACAAAAATAGAAAAATAACTCACTTATTGGGTTGGTCCATGCGGGGTGTAAAAACGTAAATGAATTGCTCGCAAGAAGCGAGATATAGCGTCTCTTAGGCTTTGCTTAGTAAAAGAGGTGATCGTCATTAAGTATATATGCGCGAGGTTGAACCCATATATGTTGGTCTTCTATAGCCCATGAGGCTTTTTTCTTGGTCGCCTCTTTTGCTCACCCACGGTCGTTTCAATTTGTGTAGGAATAGGTCTATATTCATCTTCTTATCCAACCGTTTGAAATGAAGCTAATATTTGGAACTTGTCTTAAAGGAGGGTTTTCAACAATTTTGAAGATAAGTTTTTGCTTGTACATGTTTTCGTGTTTATAGTTTGTTCATAGAAGAAAATAAACGAACACTAGGGTTCAAATGACAATCGAGACAACACCAAGGGCGGTGATGTTCATATAACCTAACCTTTTAGTGTTTTAGGGTCTTGTTTCATGTTGCTTGTTTCAATGTGATTTGATGTGTTGTACCATCTTTACTCTACCAATATGCATCTCCTTAAAATCTTTGAGGTTATTCGTGTTTGTGCAACTATCATCTTTTGAAGTTTTTTTTGTTAAAGATACTTAAAAACACCATTGCAAGAATGTCAACTTTGATAAAAGATTATGTTTTCGCAAGTCGTCGCCTTTGTTAAAACAATGCGACATAATTCGATGTCTTGCTTTCTCCAAGAAAACATAAACAAAAGGTACATCATTAGTGAATTTCATTGTATTTTGAGGGAGGAGCGTGTTGGAGGGGGGTTGGGCATCCTAAATCCTATAGCCATGTCTTAATTCTACTAATTCAAATGGTTTGAAGATTGGTCACCACGCCTACCGCGCTTAATTCTACTAATTGAGACTAATAAGATAATTGATCCACTATGCCGACCATCATGATGAGATTTAGCACAACACACAGGCTAATTTGTGGCTCAAATACTTCCTCTAGAAAGGACACGTACTAGTTGACCAACCATAGGCCGACAAAATAAAGCCAGAAGAAAGCATTATGTGAGTCAATCTATTTAAGTCCACAAAACTCACGACGTGATCACACATCTGGAGCGACTTTGTGTACGGGCAGAACTACATGATCAGATGGCAGAAGATTTAATTAATAAATAATGCTGTACAATTATTATCAAAACAAGAAGAATGAATGATAGATGATGAATAGATTATAAGTTTTTCCAAAAAAAATGGAAGAAGAAATGTCTAATGTCGAAAGACGATCGGCGAGCCCACGATCGATCCCATTGTGCGTGCGACCATTTCTGGCTGCAAGACGTGCATGGCGCAAACAGCCTAGCTCGTCTCCCCTCTACCCCCTACGTGCCGGGCACCACGCAGCGCCCCATGTCGGTCACGGCCGGCCGCCCCGCGATCCGCACGCCCCGTATAAATCCCCGCCCGCCGCGCCGGACACTCCCAGCACCACCACGACGGCGACATTCCCCACTTAATTACCTGCAGAGGAGAACGAGGCAGCCATGGCGCGGTTGACGATCGCATCGGCGGCGGCGGTGGCGCTGCTCGTGCTCCTCGCGGCGGCGTCCGCGGAGGCCTCGCCGGCGTGGGCGGACTACGCCGGCGCGTTCGACAAGTCCCTCCAGTTCTTCGAGGCGCAGCGGTCCGGCAAGCTCCCAGCCGACCGCACCGTGCACTGGCGCGGCGACTCCGCCCTCACAGACGGCTTCTCCCAGGGGGTACGCGCGCGCGCCTCGATCCGACGTCGTACGAACTCCGATCGGAGCTCGATCCGCATTTGCTTACGGAGAAAGAATGGATGTGTGCAGGTGGATCTGGTCGGCGGGTACTACGACGCCGGCGACCACGTCAAGTTCGGGTTCCCGGCGGCGTACGCGGTGACCATGCTGTCGTGGGGCGTGCTCGAGTTCGAGAAGGAGATGGTCGCCGCCAACTCCCTCAACCGCGCCCTCGACGCCATCCGCTGGGGCACCAACTACTTCATCAAGGCCCACACCGAGCCCAATACCCTCTGGGTCCAGGTACACACCACTCCTAAGCCCAACCCTGTCCAGCCCAGCCCGGCCCGGCCCGGCCTAACTCGGCGTCTTGAACAACTTTGAAGGTGGGCGACGGGGACAGCGACCACCTGTGCTGGGAGCGCGCGGAGGACATGTCGACGCCGAGGACGGCGTCCAAGATCGACGCCAGCCGCCCGGGCTCCGAGGTGGCCGCCGAAACAGCAGCAGCGCTCGCCGCCGCCGCCAAGGTGTTCCGGCACTACGACTCCATGTACGCCGACCTGCTCCTCATGCACGCCAAGCAGATCTTCACCTTCGCCGACACCTTCCGGGGCCGCTACGACGACTCCCTGCAATGCGCCAAGAAGTTCTACCCCTCCGCCTCCGGCTACCAGGACGAGCTGCTCTGGGGCGCCGCCTGGCTCTACGAGGCCACCGGCGACCAGGACTACCTCGACTACGTCGCCCGTAACGCGGACGCCTTCGGCGGGACCGGCTGGGCCGTGCGCGAGTTCTCCTGGGACAACAAGTACGCCGGTGTCCAGGTGCTGCTCTCCAAGGTGCTCCTCGCGGGCGGCGGCGACGGTGACTACGCCGACACGCTCAAGCAGTTCCGGGCCAAGGCCGAGTTCTTCATGTGCGCCTGCATCCAGAAGAACGGCGGCAACAACGTCAGGACCACCCCCGGCGGCCTCCTCTACGTCGCCGACTGGAACAACATGCAGTACGTCAGCTCCTCCGTCTTCCTCCTCACCGTCTACGCCGACTACCTCGCCGAGTCCGGCGACAAGCTCAAGTGCCCCGACGCCGAGGTCGCGCCCGCCGAGATCGTCGCCTTCGCCAGGTCCCAGGTGGACTACGTCCTGGGCAAGAACCCGCTGTCCATGAGCTACATGGTGGGCCACGGCGACAAGTTCCCCACGCACGTGCACCACCGCGGCGCCTCCATCCCGTCCGTCTACGCCGTCAACGACACCGTCGGGTGCATGGAGGGGTTCGACGCCTACTACAACAGCAAGGGCGCCGACCCCAACGTCCTCGTCGGCGCGCTCGTCGGCGGGCCAGACGGCCACGACGGCTTCGTCGACGACCGCTGCAACTACCAGCGCGCCGAGCCCACCCTCGCCGCCGCCGCGCCCATGTGCGGCGTCTTCGCCCGCCTCGCCGCCCAACCCGCCGCCGCCGGTAACAGCCCGGGTTACCAGCCTCCGCAGGACACCCTGCACGTCGGAGGCGCGCCGCTGGAGTTCGTGCACGCGGTCACCAACTCGTGGGAGTACAACGGCGTGGACCACTACCGGCACACCGTGACGGCGAAGAACACGTGCGGCCACCCCATCACCTACCTGAAGCTGCGGATCGAGGGGCTGACCGGCCCCATCTACGGCGTCTCTGCCACACAGGACAAGGAGATGTACGGGTTCCCCTCGTGGGTCACCAGACTTGACGCCGGCGAGAAGCTTACCATCGTGTACATCCAGGAGGGCGGCCCCGCTGCCAAGATCGCCGTCGCCCAGTACAAGACGGGCTGAGTGTTAACCACACCAAACACTATGACACGCCTTTTTCTTTGCGTTTATATATTATGAATTTTGCCATGCTTTTTTAGTTTCTCTCTTTGTATGGTATATCCGAAGTCCCAATTGAGAACAACATCGTTGAATTGTTTGCTTTTGTTGCTTGGTTTATTAAGAGATTAAGAGAATATTACATTCTGAAACGTACTTACAACAAATTCGAACATTTTGAGCCGCACCTTGATGCTTCGAAAAGGCGACCCAACGAAATTGAGGTGATGTGATTGGTCGGGAAAGTCGGGACCTCCTAATCCACGTCTTTTTTGTTTGAGAAAACCTAATCCACGCCTGATTCAGAGGATACACCCTGCTTGATTTGGGCTGGCCCATTATGGGGCGTGGGTGCCATTTTTAACGTTTCTTTCGGTTTTTCATTACCTTTTTATTTTTATTACTATTTAATTTTATATAAAACAGAAAAAATCCTAGATTTAAAAGATAAATGAAAATTTCATGAATTAAAAAACAGTTTCAAATTATAAAAAATGTACAAATTCAAAACAGTTCATGAATTTCACAAGAATATTCTCAAAATTTAAAAAACTTAAAAATGTTCATGAAATGATCATGGGTTTCAAATACTTATTTGAAAAGGTTAAAAAATATGTTAAATTTCAAAAGATGTTCCAAATTATAAAATAATTCGAAATTTTAAATAAATTCATGAATTTATAAAACATTCGCGAATTTAGAAAAATGTTCACAAATTTAGAAATGTTCCAGATCTGAAAATAAATGTTCGTAAATTTAAAAATGTGTAGAAATTTTTAAAAAATGTTTGCATATAGTTTGCTTTTTTGGTTTGGTTTATGACAAAGATTACATTCTGGAATACAACTCACTTGATCATTTTGTGGTTTGATTTTAAAAAATATTACATTTTTTGCTTCAAGAATGAGACACAATGAAATCGAGGCAATATGATTGGTCGGAGAAAGTTTGCAAGTGAGGTCAACAACGATCCCTCCACGTGGGTTTGACTGAGTAGGCCATGAAGAACGGGTGCCAGAAGGAAAAAACTTCAATTGGAGGACTATTCTCTTCTTTCGAATACTTTGAAGATTACTCACCACGCGGTAGGATTTTTTTCCGAAGAAAGTAATTCATTGATCAAATGGGGTGCTACTGTCCACTGCCACAACACTAGCAATCTCTATAGGAGGAATGCGCAGCCAACACACAGTTCACTATTGTTCACTGCCCAGACTAGCAAGAATATGGCTAGCTACGGTAGCATCGCGCAAAACTTTAAAAAGAGCAATGGTCCCTCCTTGAGACAACATGACTCTATTCATACTCACTTGCAGACTTTCTTGTTTAGAAGAGAGATGATCTTGTATAACTGATATTTGCCTCAGTTCAGAAATAAGTGATGTTGTTTTAGTTCAAAGGGAGTACCTAATATATTCCAGTTTAAAGTGTAAGGGGGGTTAGATGCACAAGTTATGCTCTTCCAACATGCAGAGCCTTGCTCAAATAGCAGTTTTTTTGTTAATCATTTGAGGTAACAAAATAATACTCCCTTCGTCCGAAAATACTTGTCATCAAAATGGATAAAGAGATGTATCTCGAACTAAAATACGTCTAGATACATCCCCTTTTATTCATTTTGATAATAAGTATTTTCAGACGAAGGGAGTAGATGCCAAAAAATAAAGGAACATTCGTCCACGATGCTATGGGCCACATAATGCTCTGCCAATACATGGAAATCACTTAGTAGAGAATGATCAGTGTGACGATGATGGAAGAATGGCTGACTGGCTAGATTACCACTGGAGATGGGCCCACCCCGGCTGAAATTCCCGGGGAGAGAGATTATAGTTAGACAAAATTCCGTAAAAGCCTTCGTGCGTCTAGGATTATTGGTTACTCTATACTACTATTAAAAGAGCAAACATAATTTTGTCTAAAGCCACACAACAAACTATACACGGGGTAACCCGGACCTTCGATCAAATCAACTTAAACACATCCTACTGACCATATTACATCCATAATCTGCCATCTCAATCAACGTCTGAGATTAAATGTTCTGCCTGGCAGACACCGTCGTCTGCTAATCGCTCCGCGTCTACAGATCCCCGTAGCCTCGCCCGCAACTTCCTAATTTCCGGATCGATTCCATGAATCAGCAGCAAAGCTCGCGTCGCATTTCCTTCCTTCCCTCCTCCCGTGCGCTTCCCCCCATTCACCCTGCCTCCCGTCGCCGCCTGCGCTCCTGCAAGCCGCCGCCAACCTCCTTTGTAGGTCAGCCGTGCCCAGCGCCCTCCTCCTCCTTTCTCTCTCCCTCTCTCCGTCCCCGTGCAGGACGCCATGGCCATGGACCAAAGCTCCGCCGGACCTTCCATCGCGACTGCCAATCTTCCTCCTGACCAGATCACCGTCGCAGCTGCTGCGGTCCAGGCTGGCCGCCGTCTTTTGCGGGTTCGTGGCCACGTTTTCCTACTAGACCATGGCTGCCACTTCCTGCTAGATTAGCAGACAAGGAGAAGAAGGAAGAAGTTGCAGTAATCAGAAGTGGCGAACCAGGGAGGGGACACAGGATGATGATTATGAATCATGAGATAAACTTCCACTGAAAAAACATGATTCTAAGGTTAGCCCCTTTTCTGCTAGAACACCTATGCTAGGCTACGTATTTTTTTTCTGCGGCAAATCATGGATTAAGCTCTGCGGCAAGTTGTGTTCACAACTTTTAATCTAACTGCGTTCTTACATAAGAGCAAATTTTTCCAACAAACGGCAGAACAGAGGCCCCTCTTTCAACTTGCGCAGATTGGTTATCCCATAACCGGACGTCAGAGGGAGAAATTCAGCTCCATAACCTCCATATAAATACCATCATCCTTGTTCCCTCCTTCCCACTTCTGTTACATGTTTACTTTTCTGTGTTGGCATGTCCTACAAATGCTGCACTTTTCTTTGCCCTTCTCAGTAAATTGTTAGAAACCTAGACTCATGGGCAAAGGAATTATTTGATTCAGTGCTTTGTCAGATAAAAAACAGAATCTTTCTATTTTGCAGGTGATATATACTCGAGGGCATGAAGACGGGTATTTAATAATACTCCAGGTGAGATATATGCAGGTGTTATGGATTGTGGTTTCGAGGAAAACAATGATGGAACTCAATATGCGGCCGCTAAGTTTCTGAAGCTTGATCGACATCTTTTATCAGTTGTTAATTAGTATTAGGATTCATATGCATGTCTACTGTTTTTCAGGAAACTCAAGACATGATGGTTCTGTTTTGGACGGAAAAGAAAAGTAGCACCACTGTGTTAACCCAATGCTTAGGTGATTAACTGCAGACCAAACAATTTTTATCCCCTGTTTACGCAGTATGGAAGCACACATGGTTATTGGTGAGTGACCTTCTTGGCATATGTAGATTTTCTGCATTCTGAATTTTTAGCGCTTGTGATTCTTGTAGGTTATGCTTTATTCAGGTGTATCACTTGTACTTCCATTGCTCTACATTTTACTTAAATCACATATTTGACACCTTGTAAAATCTGCAGTTAATTACAAAATCCCCAGAGTTGCAGAGGTGTTCTAGATTATTTCATTAGTCCATTTAGAGCATGTCAAATGGAGCATCTTATTTAGGGATAAAATCAACTTTCCTCTGAAGTCTGCTGCTGGTACCGCTCTTTTATATGGTGTTCTGAACTGGCCACGCTCTTGTGACAGATTACTACATCTAGCTGAAGTTAATAGCGCAAGGTGCTTGCTTAAGCTGCCAGCATGTAAGAAATACTGACATATTTGTTACCATTGTAATATGATATCTCAATTAGGGTGCGCGTGTGCGTATGTGTGTGCCCTTGTAGCTGGTCTATTTGCAAATGGAACTGCTCCAAAAAAATTCAATTAGAGCTAGCTGATAGTGACAGATAACTACATCTATGTGAACCTGCATTGTCCTACAGTCATACTCTGAGCTAGCTGATAGTGACAGAGTACTACATCTATGTGAACCCGTATTATCCTATTATGCTTCTTTTGACCCTCTTTACTTTGCATTTCAAAAATTGACCCTGAATTTTTAAAACATGCTTTCCTACTGGTAAACTGGTAAGCTACATATGTACGGTATTGGAATGGATAGCAATTAGGATAGCAAAAGTGGGGAATCGGGAGTACCTCAAATCGAAAATAAGCATAGCAGAGTGCCGAAGTGGGGAATAAACAACCGGCGTCGGCTTGCAGTTGCAGGGGCACCAGCCGCCGCGGCACTGCTGCACGCAGCGTAGCGTAGCCGCGCAGGGCGGTGGGAGCCACGGACGAGCGGAGCCGGGCGAGCGAGACGGAGAGGAAGGACGCGTGATTGCCACGGCAGACGATCCGGTGGAGATGAGTCTCGCGCCTCCGCGCCCGCCTCCGTCAGCGCCTAGCACTGGGTTGGCCGCGAGCATGCCGAGCTCGAGCGGATCCTCGGGCACTTCAGCGACCAATTCGACGAGGAGGAGTTGAGAAGAGCGGGGGAGTGCGAGACCTCGCGTCGGCGGTGGGGACAAAGGGGAGAGGCGGCCTGATGAGAGAGAGAGAGAGCTATGGCCACCATGAAATGGGGAGCGGTGGGGAGAGAGCTGTTGCCACAACGATGAAGCGTCAGGCGTGGAGAACTGAGATGGAGCATCGGGTGTGTCTCTTTTGTTCTTTTTTTTCTTGATCGATAGCCCTTTTGGTCAAGTAACAAGTACTGCACGCATTAGTTGTAAAAAAGAACAAATATATACAAACATACACTTAAAAAATACACGCGTTGGAAAATTCATTTTTCTTTTTAAACACAATACATACGCAACCACTCATATATACGCACATACACTGACCCTTATGAACTACACACACCCTATCCCTATGAGCACCTCCAAAAGACTGAGCCGACATATCGTCTTGAGATTTTACAAAGTCACCGATGGAAACGTCTACTTCCACTGAACACGCATCGTCGAAAATCCTAAAATAAATTTAGGATAAATGCAAGTATCAGGACTTAAACCTTGGTGTACTCGGGATAACACTGTCCACCTAACTATCCAACCATCCAATAAATTCATTTTGCTATGGATGCCTTTTGGTCATTTTCAATCTGGCGTGTTCGGTTTGACTCTTTTGTGGGTAGAACTTGTATTACTCATAGAAGTTCAAAATTACAATCCTCCTTACATAAATCAGTAACCTCTCTAAGTTCGGAGGCCGACCAAACGACATTTCTACTCGCAGTTCTAGCAAATTTAGCAAAAAAAAAACACTAACCACATTCTAATTTTGATTGAGATGAGTAATACGAGTCAGACGTAAAGACCTCAAATGCTTGATCTCCGCTACCAAAGACTCATAGGCTCGGTAAAAAAGATTGGCTAGAAAGCAAGATTTAAAATAGATGTTTTTTATTATAGATATACGTGCATTTCACGTGCATGCTTACTAGTACTGTGTGATTGCAGTACCAGTTCCATTTTTCCAGGGAATCCTCAAAAGGTACTCCGATTGTGTAACACCCACGATGCGGCTATATCTCCCACATATCGGAGCACGACTTAGAGGCATAACCGCATAGTAGACATGTCGCAAGAGGGGTAATCTTTACACATCCCATGTATTGAACAAGAAAGGGATAAAGAGTTGGCTTACAATCGCCACTTCATACAATACATAAATATAACATTACATCAACTAGATACAATCAAGGTCCGACTACGGAACCAAAATAAAGACAACCCCAAATGCATAGGTCCCCGATCGCCCCAACTGGGCTCCACTACTGATCGTCCGGAAAGGAAACATAGTAACGTCCTGAATCCTCGTCCAACTCCCACTTGAGTTCGGTCGCATCCCCTGCAATGGCATCATCGACATCTGCATCTGGTTTTGGAAGTAATATGTGAGTCACGGGACTCAGCAATCTCACACCCTCGCGATCAAGTCTATTTAAGCTTATGGGTAGGAAAAAGGTAGTGAGGTGGAGCTGCAGCAAGCACTAGCATATATGGAGGCTAACTTACGCAAATGAGAGCGAGAAGAGAAGCAAAACTCGGTCGAGAAGCTATAATGATCAAGAAGTGATCCTGGAACTACTTACGTTCAAGCATAACACGAGACTGTGTTCTCTTTCCGGACTCTGCCGAAAAGAGACCATCACGGCTACACACACGGTTGATTCATTTTAAATAAGTTAAGTTTCAAGTTTTTTACAACCAGATATTAACAAATTTCCATCTGCCCATAACCGCGGGCACAACTTTCGAAAGTTCAAAACCCTGCAAGGGTGTCCCAACTTAGCCCATCACAATCTCTCACGGTCAACGAAGGATATTCCTTCTCCCAGGACGACCCAATCAGACTCGGAATCCCGGTTACAAGACATCTCGACAATGGTAAAACAAGACCAGCAAAGCCGCCCGATGTGCTGACAAATCCCGATAGGAGTCGCACGTATCTCGTTCTCAGGGCACACCGGATGAGCGCTCCGTACAACTAAAACCAAACCTCGAGTTTCCCCGAGGGGGTGCTGCAAAGGACTCTAGTTTGGACCAACACTCAGAGGAGCACTGGCCCGGGGGTTTAAAATAAAGATGACCCTTGAGTCCGCGGAACCTAAGGGAAAAAGGCTTAGGTGGCAAATGGTAAAACCAAGGTTGGGACTTGCTGGAGGAGTTTTATTCAAGGCGAACTGTCAAGGGGTTCCCATTATAACCCAACCGCGTAAGGAGCGCAAAATCAAGGAACATAACACCGGTATGACAAAAAGTAGGGTGGCAAGAGTGGAACAAACCACCAGGCATAAGGCCAAGCCTTCCACCCTTTACCAAGTATATAGATGCATTAAAGTAAACAATATATAATAATGATATCCCAACAATAATCATGTTCCAACAAGGAACAAACTCCATCTTCACCTGCAACTAGCAACGCTATAAGAGGGGCTGAGCAAAGCGGTAACAAGCCAAACAATGGTTTGCTAGGAAAGGTGGGTTAGGGGCTTGACATGGCAATACGGGAGGCATGATATAGCAAGTGGCGGGTATCGCGGCATAGCAAAAGAGCGAGCAACTATCAAGCAAAGATAGAAGTGATTTCGAGGGTAATGTCATCTTGCCTGCAAAGTTCTCCGAGTTGACGTAAGCTTGATCCTCGTAAGCATACTCAACGGGTCCCTCGATCACGTAATCGTCTCCCGGCTCTACCCAAGGCAAGAACACAAAGCAAAGGAAACAACAATCAACCACGGTGCAATGCGCAAGCAACATGATGCAAAACATGGCATGATATGCAGGATGTGATATGCAATGCATATGCGTGCTTCGGAAGGAAAAGATTGAACCAGGCATCAACTTGGCAAACCAAGTGCGCCGCTGGAAAGATGAGTTGATTTCGGTCGAAAACGATATAAAGATCAGCGGAATCGGATGCACGGTTTGCAAATGCCAAGCAAAACAATAATGACACAATTCTGCGATTAACAACGCGATGCCAATGTAAAATGCAACAAGAAACTAAGCTACTGCACTCTAATATAGCAACAAAGCACATGACAGTGATCTACTCAAGATGCTTGACAAAAGATGAACACTGAGCTACGGCTAAATCACAAAATAGCATGTTCAAACAAGCATGGCAAACGGGCAAAAGATATCAGCTTCATAGACTTAGTGAAAATACTAACATGCCAGGAGTTAACATCAGGAAGCAATGTTTAGAGTAAGATAAAAATATGCTACATGAACAGAACATAGCAAACAAAGGCATGGCATGAATCTACTCAAAGCATATAACAAAAGTCCCTTATTGACCATAAGCCAGAAGAGCACAGAAAATATGATGGTACCCATATAAACATAGCAAGTTTCGTTAACAGATTCAGACTTAGCAGAAAAACTGGACATGGCAAAAACAGAGTTACGAAGGCATGTTTGCGAGCTCGATTCACTCAACACAAGGCATTGCATGACAAGCTAAGCATACTACCAGCAAGAAGACAAGTTCATGAAGCTAACCAAAGCAAGAACAAACTCATAGTATGCATGGATCAACTACAACAACCTTGGCAAAATTAATTAACACGTAAACAACCTGCCAGGAACATTTTATAGCAAAAGTAGAGCAAGATTGAGTCATGCTAGGGCACTCCATAAATTCAAACAGGAGCATGGATGGATAGAGCATAACCATATGTCAAAATCATCCTTACTGAACATACTCAAAAGAAGCATGGATCTCCCTGTAGCAATATGAATACATGGCATTAAAAATAACAACAGGAAAATGACAGTGAAATTCTAAGTCCCTGAAATCAGCAATAACACGAGAGCTACTTTGCATGCATGTGCTACTCACCACATTGATCACAAAAAATACATGGCATACAACCCTGTAAATATGGCATGGCATAGCCAAAAACACATGTAGAGCTCATGCCCATATGCAGCACACAATAATCATGGCAAAAATGACAAATGCTCAAGATCTGTTAAGAATCAGCACCTAACAATTTATAGCACTCTTGGATTAACAATTTGGGCAACAAGATGGACTCAAACAAGCATGGCACAATGGAACAAAATGAAGAGCACAACCAGATGAACAATTTGATATATTATGCACAATAAACGGAGCTACGATGACAGAGTTATGATGTAATGAACAGAACTTCAGAATGTAGAAAAAAAGACTTAGAGGAAAAAACAGGGGTCAACCCTAGGGTTCTCAGATCCAGATCTGGCGCACGGAAGCCGAGGTTCGCCGGAGTAGCGGTTCTCGCCGGAATTGAAGACGAGGCGGTGGCTGGAGAAGATGGCTGGAGCTGCGGGGTCTCGCCGGATCTGGTGTTGGGGCGAAGGTGGCCGGAGAGGGGGGGCGGCTCCCGCGGCGGCGGTGGCGGACGAAGGCGGCGACGCGGGACTTGGCGTGGGGCGGCGGCGAGGCGTGGCGGCGGCGGCCGGCGGAGGAGGCGCAGGGCGGCGCGGCTCCTTGCGCGGGGGCGCGGGCGGCGGAGGGACGCGGCGTGAGCGGGCCGCGGGGGCCCCGCACGGGCCGAGCGGGCCGGCGGCGGTGTGGCGACACGTGGCAGCCCCTGGTAGGTCCACTAGTAGAAAACGGAGCTTTAGCGCCGGTTCGTAAGGGCCTTTAGTGCCGGTTCCATAACCGGCACTAAAGGCCCCCCCCCCTTTAGTACCGGTTCGGCACGAACCGGCGCTAAAGTGCCACCACGTGGCGTGAGCTCGCGCCCTGGTATGGGGGACCTTTAGTACAGGTTGGTGTTACCAACCGGTACTAAAGTTTTTTTTTTGAAAATTTTGGAAATTTTTTTTGATTTTTTTTGATTTTTAATTTTTCTGAATTATTTGATGATTTAGTCTCTAATCACCTCTCTTAACTGCTCAAGTGTGGATCACTTATTCCAAATCGTTTGACTTCCCGGCCAGTCACCCATCCTCTCACTCCCCCAACCTGAGCACGCTTAACTTCAGAGTTCTATTCCCGCTACATTTCAAGTCTGCACTTGTTGTTTTCCTGACAAATGTAAGCTGTCAATCCTATTAACCCTCAGCAGTTAGCTTGAGCATTAGGTCACACGTTTCACCGTTTGAGTTTGTAACTATTATTATAAAAAACAGTAATTATTTAGTAACACTAATATTTTTTGAATAAGTTTGACTATAGTTTGACCACAGTTTGACCAGATTTGACCAAAATTTAAAAAATTGAAATAATTATTTAGTAACACTAATATTCTTGAATAATTATGTAGTAACATTAATACTTCTTGAATAAGTAGTTTGACCAGATTTAACCAATTTTTTTTTTAAAAAACTGAAATTTGACCATATCTTTTTTTCGTTTTGGAATTTGAGGATTCTAAAAAATTGCAAACAGGCCATAGGCCGTCTCCATCGGATGCGGATTTTCGTGCTGAATTTTTTGATATATTATACGTTTTTTCCCGACATCGTATGCAAAAGTTATAGCCGTTTTACATTTTCCCTACACTTTTTGCAAAACATGTCCAAATTTAAGTTTTCAAATTTTCCTAACTAGTAGATGTAGTAATATAACTACCTCTCGAAGGATTTTATTTTTTAAAGTTTTTATCATTTTCTTTTGATTTTTTCAGAACTGAAATGGCGACACACGACGGGGGGGGGGGGGGGGGGGGGGGGGGGGGGGGGGTGGTAGAGTTTGAAAATTGCCCTATAGTGCCGGTTTATGTTACAAACCGGTACTATAGGTCAGACCCCTTTAGTATCGGTTCGTGGCACAAACCGGTACTAAAGGTTAGCCCTTTAGTACCGGTTTGTGACACGAACCGGTACTAAAGGTGATCGTGGGGCTCCGGCCTGACGCCAGCCTGCCATCACCCCTTTAGTACCGGTTCGTGGCACGAACCGCTACTAAAGGTTCAACACGAACCGACATTAATGCATAGCCGTTCGAACCGGCACTAATGGTACCATTAATACCGGGCTAAAATCAAACCAGCACTAATGTGTCTCACATTAGGTCCTTTTTCTACTAGTGGTCAGGCGGCGGTGGTGGACATGTCCGGCTCCGCCCGGACGTGTCCGGCGGCGGCGGGGAATGAAATTAGGGTTTTGGACTGCGAATTTTTTGGGGGAGGTGCAAATATATAGGTAGAGGGAGCTAGGAGAGTCCAAATGAGGTGTGGTTTTCGGCCACGCGATCATGATCGAACGGCCGAGAGAATGGAGGGGTTTTGGATGGGTTATTGAGCCACTTTGGAGGGGTGTTGGGCTGCAACACACACGAGGCCTTTACGGTTCCTCGGTTAACGGTTGGAGTATCAAATGGACTCCAAATGGCACGAAACTTGACAGGCGGTCTACTGGTGGTGTACCAAGGCCGCTTGGCAAATCTCGGTCCATTCCGAGATTGTTTAACAACCGCTCACAGAAAAAGGCAAAAAGGGGCGCCAGAGGACGTAGGAGTGCCGGATTGCAAAACGACAACGGGAAAAATGCTCGGATGCATGAGACGAATACATATGCAAATGAGATGCACATGATATGAAATGCATGACATGGACAAAATGCAAAACGAAGATAAAACCCAACCACGAGGGAATAACATAACTTAGAGCCGAAAATGGCAAGAGTTGTAGTACAAATATGATAAATTACATCCGGGGTGTTACAGATTGCATCTTTTAGCAAAAAGAAAATTCTCCGATTGTCTTACGGTTACAGGCAGGAACACTATTGATGATTTTCTAACCTTTAGAAAACACGACCATGAAGGAGGACTCGAAACATTATTGCGTAAACAGACATTATTCGATGGATAGCATGAACATACCACATCAAACAGTACATCCTGCTTATTTATCTTATTTATTTATTTCTATTTTGGCAGGCACGTGTTTTAAGGGTAGACTTCAATGATGGACCGATATCCAAGCATTGGAGTGATCTTGTAGTCCTTGAAGCCGGCCTCAAAGAGAATCTTCCTCCACTGATGCTCGTCTCGATCGGTCCCGTCAACACGCATCATGAAGACATCATACAGAACCTGCATCTCCTTGAGAAGAACTTCGTCCCGCGACACCCCGGAGCCTATCACGACGTCGATGATTATCACCTTCCCTCCGACGCTTCTACCGGTTGTTATGGCTTCTTTGCACCGTCGTAGCACCTTGACGGCATCTTCGTCTTGCCACAAGCACATAACCCACTGGAGAAAAGGAAGAAGACGCACACGTGCGTATGTAATAGTTGAACGACCCCGTCAAAAAAGAAGTTGGAGGAAGAAAGAATACACATGTTCTACATACGTGTACATTACCTTGAGTAGAACAACGTCGGCAGGTGGCACGTACTCAAACAAATCGCCGGCGACAAACTGGACGTTTTCGATGGCAGGCGCCCCTGCGATCGCGTGAGGGAGATCAAGCACGGTGCAGTTGATGTGGGGGAACGCCTTGGCGATGGCTTCCGCCGCGGCACCATGGGCACCGCCGGCGTCGACGAGGGAGCTCACGCCCTCGAAGATGCCGCGGTGCTCCTTGAGGACGACCTCCATGACGAGGCGGCTATCGGCGGCCACACCGACGTTGTACTCCCCGCGCGTGTCCATCCTTGCTACCATCTCATCTCGCGTGCACCCATGCGCCACCTCGAAGAGCGTGCGAGCAGACGCCCGCTCGTCGGTGAACCACTCCGCTATGCTGCAGAGAGCGGTCACGTACGACGGGTCCAAAAACAAACGCACGATGGGAGACTGGTTGTAGTCCCCGACGAGGACGTGGGAGACAGGGGTGAGCTTGTAGCGCACGTCATTGGCATCGGCGTGGCGGCCTTGGTCGACGGAGAAGATGCCGAAGGTGGTGAGGACGCGCATGAGCCGACGGAGGTGGGAAAGCTTCGCTGGTTGGACCCTGGTCTCAGTGGCAACTTCGGACAAGGTGGCGGCACCTCCGCGGCGGTGGATGGCGTCGGAGATGCGTAGGTCCACGGTGGCCTTGAGCGCCGCGGACCTGACAAACGCCATGGCGTGGTGGTAGAGCTCAAGCTGAGCTTGTAGTGCCATGATATATGTTCTGTGCCAAGAACTCTGCTATGCTCCTCAGGTACTTATAGACTTGTACAGTAAGCCTTGCGTGTAGGAGTGTCTAGCTAGGAAAATGATTGTGCATGCATGGTCTATCTACCTGGATCTGGATGGATGTGTCTTTCGGGACTCTGGACGTGGATATAGTGGCACGTCGGAGACACGCGCGTGCCTTTCGGCCGCTCCAGCCAACACCGCCGATCGCTGGTGCTCCAAGGTGGACCGATGAACTCAATCTTTGTGTGAGTCCTACCTCATCCCTTCCTTTTTTTCTGAGCGGTTGGATCTGTTTTTTCATCCATCCTTCTGCATGCATGCAACCCGCACCGCAAGCATTCGCCGGAGCCTGTTTCTGGCGTGGAGCGTGGCAAGAGAAGGTACACACACAAGAAAAGGAAAACTAACCATGTGACATATGTGGTAAGCAATTCAAACCAATTCAAAAGAAAAGGAAAACTAAAGTACACAAAAAATCATTTTTTATTTTGCGAGTGAAATAGGGAGAAGATTTCTAAAAAAAATATGAAACATGGACCTCAATGTAGGTCCGTTGGCTATATACTTAAATCGATTGAACATTTTTATATTTCTCAACCGACGACTATGAAATACAGTAGGAAACAGTCAATTTGTACATGTCATCGTTCGACCAACAATTCGATATTTTCTTAATAATATATGAACCCCGGGCTTTACCGCTCGACATATACATTTTTTGATGAATTTAACCGATACAAGCATATATTGTATTGTGCCGGTAAAAAGCATACACATTAGGAATCTGCAAGAAAATGTAAGGCTGGTCCGGACGGATACATGGGATTTGAGGGTATTGTTGGATTGAAAACTTTAAATTCTGTTGCCCTGTGAGGTAGCGTTAGTGTTAGTTTTGCCACCTGGTCCCATCGAAAATAAAAATGTTCTGCTTGCTGGTGGTTTGGGCGATTTAACTCTGCTGTGTACCCTTTTTTTTCGCAAAAATAACCTCGTCTGTCACGCCGGTGACCGGACACGCACCCGCCGGACGCTATCGATCGTGTCGTCTAGCATCACATGCAATGTTAGGCGTGTCGCTGCTGTTGGAGTTCCCTCATCCATTCGATAAACTATGTCCCATCATTTCTATATACTATGATTCATACCCTGTACCCTATATGATTAGATGAAATTTTTATCCGCAAAGAGAAAAAAAGAGTTCCCTCAACCACCTACATCCTGAACCATCTCCTCTATAATTGACGCAACAACCGCTCATTATCAAGGGAAGGATCCTCACCCTGGGTGATATATACTCCTCCTCTTTGAATCACGGGCCACACTGCAGCAGCACCACTTGAAGCAGAGACAATGAAGCTGCAAACCCAACTACTCCTCTTGGCTTCCATCACCGCAGCGCTGATCATGAGCTGCGGCGTCCTCGCCGGCACCACCCACGCGATACCGGTGCCCACGCTACGCGGCATCGAGGACGACGACGTGGGCTTCGCGGAGCGCGAGGAGGCGGCGTACCCGCGGAGGAGGGTGCTTTACGGCGACCAGTACATCAGCTACAAAGGGGTGCAGGCGAGCAGGCCGGCGTGCTCCGGCTCCTGCGCTGGCCGGGGGCAGCCCTACACCGGTAGCGGCTGCCAGGCCATCTTCGGCTGCCGCGGCCGTTAATTTTCTAGAAGCTACTACCATTCCTATTTGCCTCCCTGGTCAAGAAGCTGCGGGGAGATTATGAAATGTGGTTATCGTATAAGCTCAAGTGGTTATACATGTATTTGTGTTGTTGTATTTGTATGTAATGTTTGGTGCACAATAATGTGTTTGGATCCGATGCAAAAAAGTAAAAAAAAAATGTGTTTGGATGAATTTAAGCAAGAAAAATGTTTTTTTGTTATTGGTTTCTAGGAGCTAGGCCTCCATGGCTCATCCAAGAAGCTAATTCAGGAATCATCTCGCAGCCACCTCGCCAATTAATCAATCGATTAGTTGATATCTTGAATCTCTTCTTCCTTTTTTGAATCTCTTCTTCCCTTGCACGGTTGCATCTCCTTGGACTTGTGTTGCTACTCTCATCTCTCCTGCTGCTTCTGATGCTTCCCTCGTCTGAGTCGTCTCTGCTAGAGCTTCCCTATCCACCTACCCATGTCGACGTGGCAGAGCACGAAGTAGTTTTCATAGGAATACTCCTATATAAGGCTCGGTACGGACCATGATCGGTATCTCTATAGTCTTTAGTCTTTACACAGTCGACTCATCGCAACTCATCGCAGTACACCTCATTCCTCATACGATCTTACAGCCTCTTCGTACCCACAAATCCTAGTTCTCGTACAAGACTAGAGCAATCAATCCAGATAAGCAGAAAGTACAGATAAGCGTTTTCTAGGAGGAGAGATGGGGGGGGGGGGGAGGAGGCCGCCTGAGGGGATCGGTCTCTCACCGCCGGCGCCCCAATCCGCGCCGCATCTCAGCGCTGGGGGGTCACACCTGATCCCATCGAGATCTCCTACTTCACCTGCGGCGGCGCCGTTGGAGAGAAAGGAGGGGTCTACGGGATCGGGAGGGGGCCGTGGTGAGCCGAGGCGTGAGATCGGGCGGGAGGAGCGCCGGTGGTCGCAATGGCGAGTCTCGTTCTCTCTCGTGATGGATCCGGGTGTGTGGATCGAAGGGCGGCTTCGATTCACCCCTCATTCAAGATGGGTGGTTCTTCTCGATCTGGAGAATGACGTCCTCGCCGGCGATTATCTTCCAGTCGGAGATGTGATTGAGGTAGGTCTTCAATTCAAGCTTGATGATTATAACATAGTTGTTGGCGAGTATGTGCAGATAAACCTACGTTCGAAGGCATCCGAGGTGATTGATCTGACGGAGCCGATTCAGGCAAGACTGGGAGGACGTTTTTGGGTGCTTCTGGAGAGCGACGACGAAGATCAAGCGGAGTGTGTCCCCTCCAGAGTCATGGCTTTGCCGGCTGTCGGGCCGTTGCCGGAGCCCATGATTAAGATCGTTCGACGTCGCTCAAATTTTGAAAACTCCAAGCCGACTACGAAGCCCTGGATCGGACCGATCCCTAAGGTAAGTAGAGAACCTATGACCTTGTCTCAATTTTTGCCGGATGATTGGACTTTGGTGACGCGAAAGAAGAGGGGAAAGATTGGCCGGCCGCCGCCGCCGCCAAGATCGCCGGTGGCGAGTTCGGGCACTGTTCGTGCGGCCAGACGGGCTTCGCCGCTGATCAGAGGGATCAACGAGATCCGTGCCGACAGGTCTCGCCGTTTGAATTCGATATTGGGCCTCAGTGGCCCCGATCAGGCATCGGGAGACGTGGGCCGGCCTGCCGATGGGTATGAGGCCCATCGCGCGGCAGATCCACCTGGGCCGTTAACTGGGTGTGTGGCCCAGCCTAACGAGGATTCTGTGGGGGCGACCGTATAATCCCTGCATGCGTGCGATCGATCTCCAGGTCACGTACGTTCGGCCGCCGTCGTTGTGCCCTAGTTTGCGCAGGGGAGGCACGCCGGGGTTTCACCGCTGTGGCCCGGGGAGAGCGGCGCGCATTCCTCCTCTTGGGTCCATGGCAGGCCGCGGGGCTGCGGCGCCGCCCGCTAAGAAGCAGCCGGCCGCTGCTGCTGTTGGTCGGGGTGGGGCTGCTCCGCAGCCGGGCGGTGCGGCACTGCCGCCGGCGGTGAGCGCGGGGCGCGGGGCCCTGGGGCAGCCTGGCCAGAGGCCGCCGGCGGGCGGTGGTGTGCCGCCGGGCACCCAGGGTCGCGGCGTTGGCCTTGTGGGCGCTCGGCCACCGGGGCAAGTACCCATCCATGCTACGGCCGGAAGAGGCGGGCTCAGGCCTCCGGCATCGGGTGCGGCATCTGTGGCTCAGCCGGCGGCGGGTCATGGTGGGCCCCGGCCTCAGGCGCCGGGCGTTGCCGGTGTGGTTCCGGCTGGCCGTGGTGGAGGGCCTCGGTCTTCTGGGGGCGTGCCATTGCCGTCGAGCAATCAGCCTCGGGCCGCACCTCCGCCCCATCACGTTGCGAGGCCGGCGCAAAACCGGTCAGGTCCAACTCAGACAAGATAGTATTCTACCAATAGAGAGCCCACTGATCCGCCCCGAGGCCAGTGGGGGATGACGGGTATGATGCGTATGGTGAGGGACGGCATCGTGGTTCCTCGTCCACGGGAGGAGGTCGTGGCCATGCCTGGCAGAGTGATGGGTCTGCCGACAGACCGTTTCTCGGCCCTCCAGGCGGATTTGTTGAAGGAGCCACAGGCCCAGACTACCGTCAGAGAGGAGGCTATCGGGGTCATCGTGGTGGTCGGGGAGGGGGCCGTGGGAGGTTTCGTCGCCCGCCTCCGCCTAAGGCAGTTGTTGAGCACATGGCGTCAGCACTGGAGGCCGATCACGCGTCCACTGATCTTCCTTCCCAGGCGATGGAGGTGGTGACTGCCTTGGCCAGTGTTGAGGTTCCTGCGACTGGGACTGTGGCAGAGGTTACTGACAGGTCGGATGCTGAGAGGGCGTCCAAGTATGCACGCAAGAAGGAAAAGATGCTTTGCTATCATTGTGGGGAGAAGGGCCACTTTATTGCTGAGTGCATGGCCGAGCTGTGTGAGCCGTGTGGCAAGCCGGCACATGCCTCGGGGGAGTGCCAGTTCTTGCGTGACCAGGCTCCGTCGCTGACTTTGTATGGAGTCTACTGTGCTAAGCTTATGTTCTCTGAGTCACCGGCTGCGCGAGAGATTCCGGAGGAGACCCAGAGTTTGACCACCGGGGTTGTGAAAGCTACCCAGGGCGAGGTGACTAAGGCTCAGATCGTGTGGAGGCTTCAGGAGCTGGCTCCGGGGGACTTTCGGTGGGAGCTGGTTGGTCTCGAGGAAAAGGTTTTTAAGGTTGATTTCCCCACGGTGGATGACTTGCAGCGGCTGTTGAGCTTTGGTTTGTGTAGAGTTCCTGGCACTTCGTGCATTCTGGAGTTTCACGAGTGGAAGAAGGTGGAGCCTAAGGGAAAGCCGCTTACGCAGGTCTGGTTGCGGTTTGTAGGGGCCCCGTCTAAGCCTTTGCAGGATGTTCGAGTTGTGGCCAGTTTGGGTATGATGGTTGGGAAGACGGAGAGAGTTGATATGGCTTTTACCCGGGCTCATGGGGTGGCCCAGCTTTTAGTCAGTATTCTGGATATTGAGTTCGTGCCTGATGTGGTCAATTGGACTTATAGGGGAGAGGTGTTCCCCGCTCGAGATTGAGTTTGAGGACCCTGATCTGTTTGCTGATGCAGTTAATGGGAATGATGTTGATATGCACGAGGGAGACGGCGGTGCGGGAGCCAATGGGGCACAGACTGATGAGTCCACACGAGAGGGGTCTAACAGCTCTCGCCCAAATGCTCAGTTGCCCAGGGATGGGACCGGGGTTGAGCCGGCAGCATCACCTTCGGTGCCTATGACTTCGTTGCGGTTTGGGTCCTTTGATCCAGCATCTGCGCCGCCCAGACTTTGGAGTGACCGGGTAGACTCTGATGATATGTTTGAGCGCACGCTTCCTCTGTTGGAGTTTGAGGGAGCTGGCGGTTCTGTGCCTGGACGCTTGGTGAGGGCCCCATCGGTGAGGACTCTGGATGGAGTTGGGGTGGGGGAGCCGGAGGTTGCTTCTCTTTCCCTTGTTCCTCCTGTGGTCGAGGCTCCGGTGCGGTTTGCTGAGGCTGAGCTGGTGTTGGAGGGAGGGGGTTCGGGGCAGGAGGCCTTGACTTCCCCCCTCCATTTCCCTACGCCGGTGAGGTCGGCCACGTTGGAGTCGGCCAGCGCCAGGGGAGGGAGCCCGAGGCAGGCGGCCTCGGCTCCCGCTACTCCGGTTGTAGCGGCGACGCCTGCGCCAACAGCGGTGTTGGGAGGGGGGCTGGGGCAGGTGGCCCTGGCCCCTCCTTCGTCCCAGGCGGTCAGGAGGACCGTCTCTCCTTCGCCGACGGCTCTTCCGTTTGCGCCGGCGGGTGGGGCGGGAGGAGGGCGCGGGCAGGCGGCCCACGTTATCCCCTCTCCGTTTGTACCCGTGGCCACGGACCCCGGCGTGGGTGAGGGAGTCCTGAATTAGGGGGTGTCCGGATGGCCGGACTATACCTTCAGCTGGACTCCAGGACTATGAAGATACAAGACTGAAGACTCCGTCCCGTGTCCGGAAGGGACTTTTCCTTGGCGTGGAAGGCAAGCTTGGCGATACAGATATGAAGATCTCCTACCATTGTAACCGACTCTATGTAACCCTAACCCTATTCGGTGTCTATATATACCGGAGGGTTTTAGTCCGTAGGACAACATACACATCAACAATCATACCGTTGGCTTGCTTCTAGGGTTTAGCCTCTCTGATCTCGTGGTAGATCAACTCTTATAATACCCATACCATCAATATTAATCAAGCAGGACGTAGGGTTTTACCTCCATCGAGAGGGCCCGAACCTGGGTAAAACTTCGTGTCCCCTGCCTCCTGTTACCATCTGGCATAGACGCACAGTTCGGGACCCCCTACCCGAGATCCGCCGGTTTTGACACCGACATTGGTGCTTTCATTGATAGTTCCTTTGTGCCGTCGCCGTCAGGCCCGATGGCTCCTACGATCTTCAACAGCGATGCAGTCCAGGGTGAGACCTTTCTCCCCGGACAAATCTTCGTCTTCGGCGGCTTCGCACTGCGGGCCAATTCACTTGGCCATCTGGAGCAGATCGAAAGCTACGCCCCTGGCCGTCAGGTCAGATTCGGAAGTTTTAACTACATGGCTGACATCCGCGGTGACTTGATCTTCGACGGATTCGAGCCACTGCCGAGCGCGCCGCACTGTCCCGACGAGCATGATCTAGCTCTGCCACTGAACAGTGCCCTGGAGGCCGCACCCGCATCGGCTCCGGTCCCTAATTCGGAGCCAACTGCGCCGATCGAGGATGGGCGGTTGGACGCCACCTCGGGGGCTGCGATCCCAACGGCGATTGAGCCGAACACCAGCCCCGCACTCCGCGAGACTCATGACTCCAAGGAGCCGGACTCCTTTTCGGACTCCGAACCCTCCGCGCCCCGGCCTATCGAATCCGATTGGGCGCCGATCATGGAGTTCACTGCTGCGGACATCTTTCAGCACTCGCCTTTCGGCGATATCCTGAAGTCACTGAAGTCTCTCTCTTTATCAGGAGAGCCCTGGCCGGACTGCGGCTAGCGAGGTTGGAATTCGGACGATGAAGAAATTCAGAGCCCACCCACCACCCACTTTGTAGCCATTGTCGACGACTTAACCGACATGCTCGACTTCGACTACAAAGACATCGACGGTATGGACGCCGATGAAGGAGATAATGAAGAACCAGCACCTACTAGGCCCTGGAAAGCCACCTCGTCGTATGACATATACATGATGGACATCCCAAATGAGGGAGATGGCGATGGAACAACGGAGGATGACCCCTCCAAGAAACAGCCTAAGCGCCGATGTCAGCGGCGCCGCTCAAAATCCCGCCAAAACAAACACGGTGATTCCAGCACGGGAGATAATAACACTCCGGAAAGCGCCGAAGAAAACCCCCTCCAGCAAGATTTAACACAGGAGGATGGAGAAACCAGCCCTCATGAGAGAGCGGTAGACAGAGAGGTCGAGGATGATAATTATATGCCTTCCTCCGAAGACGAGGCAAGCCTCGACGACGACGAATTCATCGTGCCAGAGGATCCCGTCGAGCAAGAGCGTTTTCAACGCAGGCTTATGGCCATGGCAAGAAGCCTCAAGAAAAAACAGCAACAACTCAGAGCTGATCAAGATTTGCTAGTTGATAGATGGACTGAAGTCCTTGCGGCCGAAGAGCATAAACTCGAACGCCCCTCCAAGAGCTACCCAAAGCACAGGTTGCTACCCCAATTAGAGGAGGAAGCACTCGATGCGGCCGACCGGCCACCTCGTGGCCGCGACAGAGAGGCCTCTCGGCCCTCCACTCAAGCCGCACCCCGTACCAAGGCACGGGACTATGCGTCGGACTTACGAGATATGTTGGAGGACAAGGCTAAACAAACAAGATCGATCTACGGATCGCGTGGGCGCCCAACGGCTCGAGACGGCATCCGTCAAGCCGACCACAAATTCGGCAGGGCCGAGCACAGTAGACAAGGCTCACTGGAGCTACGTCATGATATAGCCCAGTACAGAGGCGCCGCACACCCACTCTGCTTCACAGACGAAATAATGGATCATCAAATCTCCGAGGGTTTCAAACCTGTAAACATTGAATCATATGATGGCACAACAGATCCTGTGGTATGGATTGAGGATTATCTCCTTCATATCCATATGGCCTGCGGCGACGATTTCCACGCCATCAAATACCTCCCACTCAAGCTTAAAGGACAAGCTCGACATTGGCTTAACAGCTTGCCAACATGATCAATCAGTTGTTGGGAGGACCTGGAAGCCGCATTCCTCGACAATTTCCAGGGCACCTATGTGCGACCCCCAGACACCGATGACCTAAGCCACGTAATTCAGCAGCCAGATGAATCGGCCAGGCAATTCTGGACACGGTTCTTAACAAAGAAAAATCAAATGGTCGACTGTCCGGACGCTGAGGCCCTAGCAGCCTTCAAGCACAATATCCGCGACGAGTGGCTAGCCCGGCACCTTGGACAGGAAAAGCCGAAATCTATGCCAGCACTCACGACACTCATGACCCGCTTTTGCGCGGGAGAAGACAGCTGGCTTGCTCGTAGAAACAATATAACCAAAAACCCTGGTAATTCGGACACCAGGGACAGTGGTGGCAGGTCGCGTCGAACCAAGCAGAAGCGCCGCATTAACGGCGACAATGCTGAGGATACGACAGTTAATGCCGGATTCAGAGGCTCTAAATCCGGTCAGCGGAAGAAGCCATTCAAAAGGAATCCTAGGGGCCCGTCCAGTTTGGACCGAATACTCGACCGCTTATGCCAGATACATGGCACCCCCGAAAAGCCGGCCAATCACACCAATAGGGATTGTTGGGTGTTCAAGCAGGCAGGCAAGCTAAACGCTGAAAACGAAGACAAGGGGCTGCAGAGCGATGACGACGAGGAGTCTCGGCCGCCGAACAACAGGGGACAGAAGGGTTTTCCCCCACAAGTGCGGACGGTGAACATGATATACGCAACCCACATCCCCAAGAGGGAGCGGAAGCGCACGTTAAGGGACGTATACGCGATAGAGCCAGTCGCCCCAAAGTTCAACCCATGGTCCTCCTGCCCGATCACCTTTGATCGAAGGGACCACCCCACTAGCACCCGTCACGGCGACTTCGCTGCATTGGTTCTAGACCCAATTATTGACGGATTTCATCTCACTAGAGTCCTTATGGACGGCGGCAGCAGCCTGAACCTGCTTTACCAGGATACAGTGCGGAAAATGGGCATAGATCCCTCGAGGATTAAGCCCACCAAAACGACCTTTAAAGGCGTAGTACCAGGTGTAGAGGCCAACTGTACAGGCTCAGTCACACTTGAAGTGGTCTTCGGATCTCCGGATAATTTCCGAAGCGAGGAGTTAATCTTCGACATAGTCCCGTTTCGCAGTGGTTATCACGCACTGCTCGGGCGAACCGCATTCGCTAAGTTCAATGCGGTACCGCATTACGCATACCTTAAGCTCAAGATGCCATGCCCTCGAGGAGTAATTACGGTCAATGGAAACACCGAACGCTCCCTCCGAACAGAGGAGCACACGGCGGCCCTTGCGGCGGAAGTTCAAAGCAGCCTCTTTAGGCAGTTCTCCAGTCCGGCCACTAAACGACCAGACACCGTCAAACGCGCCCGGAGTAACCTACAACAAGACCGCCTGGCACGATCCGAGCAGGCGTAGCAATGCGGCCCCAACCCGAACCCTCGCAAAAAGGCGACGCCAGTACTTCGCGTACATAACTACGCTCTAGAGATACCATGGGCACAGGGGGAGGGGCACCACCACGGCACACCCGAAACACGGCTTAAACCGCACCAGGGGCTGCCGATTTTTTAAATTTTCTCTTACTTTCAGGACTCCACTCTTCGGAAGGCCTGTTCGGCAGTTCAGTTGCCGCACAAACGATGCAAGAACCAGGGAAGCAGCCAAGCCACGCCGCATTACGGAACTCCCAGGTGGTCTTTATCACGAGCAGTATACCTGTTTCGCACATTATTCCGCAGCTTGCCCCTGGAGCGGACATGTTACATAGTCCAACCTTTTGCTTATCGCATTATTTGTATCGTTCTGCTTTGATCGCAGCCCTTTTTAATAAACAATGCATAGCTTTTGTCTATTTTTGCATTACTTTTTTTATATATTTATATATGTTCCTTAACGACATGTTGCACCCGTACACTTTGGTACGGCCAAAATACGCCAGGGGCTTCCGTACCCCTCAACATGGTGTGAGAAGTTCGAACACTTTAACAAGTACGGCACCCCGAACTTATAGCATTATATGCATCGGCTCCGAATCATGTCTTGGGTCAATAGTTTGGTTTGCCCGGCTCCTATGTTTTGGTGCCTTACGTTCCGCTATATCGGCTAAGGTAGCACTAGGAGAACCACTGCGATTGTGCCCCGGTTGAGCTGGGTCGAGCACCTCAATGGAGAAAGCTAAAACTGACCGTCATGATGAGGCGAGAGCTGGTTGCTGTTCGAGAGGTTTTTTCGACTCCCTAAAGACTTATGCCACTTAGGGCGAGGAGCCGGCTCTATCCGGCCAAGGCATGGATAGCGCCCCGAATTCGGTCTTCCGAATACTAGGGGCTTCGCCCAAATTTAAAATTATAGAATTCTATGGCTAAGTGAGAGTGTTCACGCATTATAGTCCGATTGCCTCGTTTGACGGGCTGAGCGCCTCCCTCGAAGGACCCAAATATGGGAAAAAGAGCGCTCAGGTTTATCCCCGAACACCCCAGCACTAGCGGCAAGGGGGCAGAAGCCGACGACTCGCCATCTATCAGTATTGATAAATAGCCGCACAGAAGGTAATATTTTAAATTCAAACAGCATTTCCTAAGCGCATATGAACAAGTTTTCAGCGCACAGGACAAAACGAGCGAGTTTTACTCAAAAATTACATCCATAGAACATTCCTCCGCCACAAGGCGGGCACCCTTCAGAACATCCTTATAATAATTTTCGGGCTTACGATGCTCTTTCCCCGGCGGTGGCCCGTCCTTCACAAGCTTCTCAGCATCCAGCTTGCCACAGTGCACCTTCGCACGGGCAAGGGCCCTACGGACACCTTCAATGCAGACGGAGCGCTTGATGACCTCGAGCCTGGGACAGGCCTCCACCAGCCGCCGCACCAGTCCGAAATAGCTCCCAGGCTGAGCCTCTCCAGGCCACAGCCGAACTATGAGGCCCTTCATGGCTTGTTCGGCCGCCTTATGGAGCTCGACCAGTTGCTTCAACTGGTCGCTCAGGGGCACGGGGTGTCCGGCCTCAGCGTACTGAGAACAGAACACCTTCTCCGTCGAGCTGCCCTCCTCGGCTCGATAGAATGCGGCGGCATCAGATACACTTCGGGGAAGGTCTGCGAACACGCCCGGAGAACTCCGGATTCGGGTAAGTAACAAGTAACTCACGCTTATGTGTTTACTTTGCATAAAGAATGCCTTACCTGCCGCTATCTTCTTCACCTCATCCAACTCCTGGAGGGTCTTCTGGGATTCGGCCTTGGCAGACTTGGCACTTTCAGTAGCCGCCGCGAGCTCGGACGCTCGCGTCCTTGAGTCACGCTCCAAACTCTCATGTTTTTCCATGAGAGCCTGGAGCTCTTGCCGCACCCTGCCAACCTCGGGCTCATACTTTTCTCGCTCACGCGCTCCGCGGCAGACCTATTCTCGGCCTCGAGCAGCGCTTGCTTCAGGGTCGCCACCTCAGACGTGGCCCCTACAATAGCCATGATAATCCTGTCATTTTTTGCAATCGCAGCTTTTTATATATACATAAGGTATTTCCTACCTTCATTGTCCTCGAGCTGCTTCTTGGCACGTCCGAGCTCTTGCTCGGACCGCTCGAGGTTCTGCTTTAGCACTTCCACTTCCACAGTCAGTGCGGCGGATGCCAGCAGGGAAGCCTGCACACGCATATTGACTCTTTTTAGACTCCTGTGATTTTTTTATTTTATCCTCTATTCTACTTTTCTTTCCGAATGCCAAACAGAGATCCAGGGGCTACTGTCTATGCGGTAATGTTATTTACACATTCTTTACTTACCTCAAAGCCTGTTAAAAGGCTTGTACAAGCTTTAGTCAGTCCGCTCTTGGCGGACTGAACCTTCTGGATCACCACACTCATAATAGTGTGGTGCCCCTCGTCGATGGAGGCGCCTTGGAGAGCCTCCAACATATTGTCCGGCGCCTCCGGTTGGACGGAGGTCGCCGCTGCGGTGGGTTTGCTCCTCTTGGAAGGAGGTTCCCCGCCGGACTCTGGAACCTTTGAAGGTTCCGGAGCGGTGTCCGGCCTAGGGCCGGACTTGGAGCCCTGGGGGGTTTTGTCCCCTTTACTCCTGGAGTCCGGGAGGTCGCCTTGCGGCGCCTCCAGGACCACCTCCTCCCGGATTGGACCCTATTGGGACAACACTTCGGTGTCGTCCGTAGGGCGGGGGGAGGAAGCCGTCGGCAGCGAGTTCACGTCCGACGAGTCCAGTGAGCCGCTCGACGACGCGTCGAGCCGGTCTTTGGGTGGGCTGCATAAACATATTCGACATAAGGGAAAGCTGTGCAATAAACGAATACTATGAAATCACTCTGGTATCCGGATACTTACGATTTCGCCAGGGGCTTGGCCCTGGGCTGCCACTCCTCTTCACCATCGTCGGCTTTGGTGGAGTAGTCCGGAGGAGGGATTCTCCCCTTCTTGGACCCTTCGGCCTCCCTAGTTGGGGCGGTCTTCCTTTTCTTCCCTTCCCCTGCTGGAGGGGGAGGGGTCTCTTCTTCCTCCTCATCTTCGTGGGAGGAGTGCGTCTTGGATTCATCAGATGATGAATCCGACACCTCCGGGCGCCGGGCACTCTTTCGAGTCCCCGTGGCCTTCTTCTTGGCCTTCTTCTCCGGCACCACATAGGGTGCCGGAACCAGCAGCTTCGCCAATTGAGCGTCCGCTGGGCCTTCGGGCAAAGGAGACGGACAGTTGATCTGTCCGGACGTCACCTGCCAGTCCTGTCAAAGGAAAGGGAGCTTAGATCCTGCATGGAGTCAAACTATGAAACACTGGTACCTTGTAAAAAGGAAAAAGACAGCTTACCGCAAGAGCATGACGCTGTGCACTGAACCCGCGATCCTCAGTAGCGGATGCGGGAGCCACGGCGCCCTTGAAAAGCACCTTCCAGGCATCTTCGTACGTCGTGTCGAAGAGCCTGCTCAGAGTTTGGTGCCGCGCCGAGTCGAACTCCCACAGGTTGAAAGCCCGTTGTTGACACGGGAGGATCAAGCGGATGAGCATAACCTGGACTACGTTGACAAGTTTAAGCTTCCTGTCCACCAGGGTTTTGATGCATGTTTGGAGTCCGGTCAGCTCTCCTTTTTTACCCCACGACAGGCCCGTCTCTTTCCAGGACGTGAGCCGTGTTGGGGGTCCGGACCGGAACTCAGGGGGTGCGACCCATTCGGCGTCGCGCAGTTCGGTGATGTAAAACCACCCCGATTGCCACCCCTTCAGGGTCTCCACAAAGGAGCCCTCGAGCCATAGGACGTTGGCCATCTTGCCCACCATGGCTCCTCCGCACTCCGCCTGGTTGCCACGCACCACCTTTGGCTTAACGTTGAAGGTCTTGAGCCATAGGCCGAAATGGGGGCGGATGCGAAGGAAAGCCTCGCACACGACGATAAATGCCAAGATGTTGAGGACAAAATTCGGGGCCAGATCGTGGGAATCTAGGCTGTAGTAGAACATGAGCCCCGGGACAAATGGATGCAGAGGGAAGACCAGTCCGTGGAGGAAATGGGGGAGGAATACTACCCTCTCATGGGGCCTGGGAGTGGGGATGAGCTGCCCCGTTTCGGGAAGCCGGTGTGCGATGTCGCTAGCCAGGTATCCGGCCTTCCTCAGCTTTTTGATGTGTCCCTCCGTGATGGAGGAGACCATCCACTTGCCTCCCGCTCTGGACATGGATGGAGAAGGTTGAGGTGAGGAGTGCGGACTTGGGCGCTGGAGCTCGAGTGCGCAAGAATGGATAGGCGAGGGAGGAAGAGGGCGTAGGTGAAAAGGTGGATCCTTATCCCCTTATATGGGTGGATGCAACTACATGTCCCCACCAGCCTGGTAAAACTCGCTTGTCTCCCAAGCGCCGTAATCAAAGGCGCGGTTGGGTTACCCACGCCCGTATTGATGAGAATCCCGGAATAAGGGGACACGATCTCTTCTTTAAAAAGACGTGCCAAGGAAACCGCCTCGCATAACGCGCTGAGATGGGACAGTAAAACGGTTCGAATAAAAGCTTGGCCGTGGTGTGATGTCACACTACGGAGTGCGTCAGTAGATTAGATTTGTGTAAATATTATTCTCTCTATGGCAATATGTGGAAACTTATTTTGCAGAGCCGAACACTACTTTTGTGTTCAAATCTTCTATGAAGTACTTGGAGGAGGAACCCGCCTTGCAATGCCGAAGACAATTTGCGCGCCGGACTCGTCATCATTGAAGCCTGGTTCAGGGGCTATCGAGGGAGTCCTGGATTAGGGGGTGTCCGGATGGCCGGACTATACCTTCAGCCGGACTCCAGGACTATGAAGATACAAGATTGAAGACTCCGTCCCGTGTCCGGAAGGGACTTTTCCTTGGCGTGGAAGGCAAGCTTGGCGATACGGATATGAAGATCTCCTACCATTGTATCCGACTCTATGTAACCCTAACCCTATCCGGTGTCTATATAAACTGGAGGGTTTTAGTCCGTAGGACAACATACACATCAACAATCATACCGTAGGCTAGCTTCTAGGGTTTAGCCTCTCTGATCTCGTGGTAGATCAACTCTTGTAATACCCATACCATCAATATTAATCAAGCAGGACGTAGGGTTTTACCTCCATCGAGAGGGCCCGAACCTGGGTAAAACTTCGTGTCCCCTGCCTCCTGTTACCATCCGGCCTAGACGCACAGTTCGGGACCCCCTACCCGAGATCCGCCGGTTTTGACACCGACAGTGGGGCACCTGTCTGAGGGGCTTGGGAGCCCGCAGCCGCCCTCTCCGGTAACCTCGGCTGACCCTTTGAGGGACTCAGTGCCAGGCTTTACTAGGGAGGAGGTTATCACTTTTGGCGGGATCCCAGACCCCATCTCCATGGGAAGACGGATGAGTGCTCGCATCCACGAGCTCCCGGAGGTGGATGATATGCAGCAGCGGTGTGCTATGAGGGCGGCCAAGCTTCAGGATGCTGCATTATCTTCTGGTATGTCCGTCAACATCTCTAATTCTTTATTGCATTTTTCTAATGAGGAGATTATAAATAATGCAAACCAATTAGGAGTTTCACTAGGTGCTACGGATAGTGAGATTACCAATTCGGTGAATGATCTGTTAGATTTGGAGGCAGAGCGTGCCTTAGAGACTATTCGTAATCTTGCAGTGGTTAAACCAATGAATGATGATGAGATTGGTGCGTTAGGGGTTAGTGTGCTCGATAATCTGTGTGCGGATCTAGCACCCCCAATCATGAGTCTGAGGACGATGATGTGCCCCTAGAGAATGATACTTGTAGTTTAATTGAACCCGGTTATAAGGACCGAGCGCCAGAGCCTAGTAAACCAAAGCGCAAGTGGAAACGGAAGATCTATCCCGATTCCACGGTTCGTAGGAGTGCTAGGATTCGGACCACTAAAAAATTCCATGATGAAATATGAAAGGAATCTTTTGGAATAGCAGAGGTCTAAAGGACTTGGCTAAAAGAAGGTTCCTTGCTGAGGCATCCTTAGAGCAGCGTTTAGATTTCATTGCTCTATCGGAGACTGGTAGAGATAACTTTGCACCCCAGTTTCTTTCCTCTCTTGTGGGTGGTATTGATTTCGATTGGCACTGCCTCCCTCCGTGAGGAAGATCGGGTGGTATCTTAGTCGGTGTGAGATGCGATTTGCTTGAAGTCCGAAGTGTAGTGATGGGCGACTTCGCGGTGAAGTTTCGAGTCAGGTCTAAGATAGATGGTTTCAACTGGGCTTTGGTGGCGGTCTATGGTGCCGCACAGCCCGAGCTTAAACCGGAGTTTCTAGCGGACCTTGTTCGAATCTGTGGGTCAGAACAGCTTCCAATTTTAGTTGGAGGTGATTTCAATATCATTAGGAGGAGAGAGGAGAAGAACAATGATAACTTTGATGGAAGATGGTCGTTTATGTTCAATACCATTATTGAAAGCCTGGATCTGATGGAGATAGAGCTTTATGGTAGAAAGTTTACCTGGGCTGATGCTCTGCCAAACCCGACTTACGAAAAACTTGATCGAGTTCTCGCGAGTGTGGAGTGGGAACAAAAGTTCCCTCTGGTTACGGTGCAAGCTCTATCGAGGGGAATATCCGATCACACACCCTTGTTCGTAGACTCAGGGGAGCCGAACCACGTGGGTAACAAGAACACCTTCTCTTTCGAGATGTCATGGTTCGAACGCGAGGGGTTCTTGGACTTGATTGCCAGGGAATGGGATAGAGGTGCAGGAGGTAGGACTGCGATCGAGTGTTGGCAGAATAAGATTAGGCATTTGAGAAGTTTCTTACGAGGTTGGGCTAAGCACCTCAGTGGTGTGTATAAGATTGAAAAGGATAGACTCCTTTCTCTTATACAGGCTCTGGACATAAAGGTCGAATCCACGATTTTACTGCCAGCTGAGCTTCAGGTTAAAACTCAGGCGGAGAAGAGGTTGAAAGAACTGCTCCGCGAAGAAGAATTGAAGTGGGCTTTGCGTGCTAAAGTCCGCAAAGTGGTCCAAGGGGACGCGAATACTCAATTCTTTCATTTGATAGCTAATGGTAAGCACAGAAAGAAGCGTATCTTTCAGCTTGAACAAGATGAGGGCACTATTTTAGGACAAGATAACCTAAAAATATATATTACCGAGTATTATAAGCAGTTATTTGGACCTCCGGAGGATAATTGTGTGTCCCTCGACGAGTCCAGGACTGAGGATGTGCCTCAGTTATCGGCTACCGAAAATGATATTCTGGTTGCCCCGTTCTTAGAGAAGGAGGTGTTTGATGCTATTGCATAGATGAAAAACAATAAGGCTCCCGGTCCGGATGGATTCCTGACCGAGTTCTATAAAAAGTGCTGGCACATTATTAAGGGGGATTTGCTACCTATGTTCCATGATCTGTTCTCTGGACAGCTTCACTTATTTCACTTGAATTTTGGAACTATCACACTGCTTCCTAAGAAAACAGATGCTGTGAGGATTGAGCAATTCAGGCCGATCTGCCTCCTCAATGTTAGTTTCAAAATTTTCACCAAGGTTGGGACTAATAGGCTCACACAGATTGCGCATTCTGTGGTGCAACAGTCCCAAACTGCTTTCATGCCCGACAGAAATATCCTTGAAGGGGTGGTCGTCCTGCATGAAACGCTCCATGAAATCCATTCCAAAAAATTAGATGGAGTAATTTTTAAGGTGGATTTCAAGAAAGCGTACGATAAGGTCAAATGGCCATTCCTCCAACAGTCATTGCATATGAAAGGTTTTGATGAAGCCTGGCGCCGACAGGTGGAATCATTTACGCAAAAAGGTAGTGTGGGAATTAAAGTTAATGATGACATAGGTCATTACTTCCAGACACATAAAGGCCTAAGACAAGGAGATCCGATGTCTCCTATCCTGTTTAACATTGTGGTGGATATGTTAGCAATTCTGATAGGAAGGGCTAAGGAAAATGGTCAAGTAGGTGGATTGGTACCTCATCTTGTTGATGGAGGTGTATCCATCCTTCAGTATGCTGATGATACAATTATCTTTATGGAGCATGACTTGGCCAAGGCGATAAATATGAAGCTTGTGTTATGCCTATTTGAACAATTGACCGGGTTAAAGATTAACTTTCATAAGAGCGAGCTGTTTTGTTTTGGTCAAGCCAAAGACGAACAAGAGGCTTATAGGCAATTGTTTGGGTGCGAGTTGGGAGAGTTACCCTTCTCTTACCTAGGTATTCCAATCCACCATCGTAGGCTGACAAACAGAGAGTGGAAGTGCATCGAGGACCGATTTGAGAAGAAACTGAGTTGCTGGAAGGGTAAGCTCATGTCATACGGAGGCCGATTAATCCTGATAAATTCGGTGCTCACCAGTATGCCTATGTTTCTCCTATCGTTCTTTGAGGTCCCAGTTGGTGTTAGGAAGAGACTGGACTTCTATCGATCGCGTTTCTTTTGGCAGGGTGATGAGCTTAAAAGAAAATATCGGCTTGCTAAATGGGATATCATATGTAGACCGAAAGACCAAGGGGGTCTCGGTATTGAGAATCTAGAAGTTAAGAACATATGCCTTCTTAGCAAGTGGCTGTGGAAGCTCTCAACGGAGAATGATGCCATGTGGGCTCAAATCCTTCACAGCAAGTACCTCCAGACAAAAACTTTGTCCCAGGTTACAGTCAGGTCGACCGATTCACCTTTCTGGAAAGGACTGATGAAAGTTAAACAATCTTTGTTTAATAGGATAAAGTTTGTTATTGGAAACGGCACTAGTACACGTTTCTGGGAGGATACTTGGCTTGGTGACACACCCTTGGCCATCCAATATCTGTCTTTGTACCATATTGTTCAACGACGTGAGGTGTTCGTCGCATCGGTATTTCAATCTATCCCCCTTAATATTCAGTTCCGACGGACGCTAGCGGGCAATCGTTGGGAAGAATGGCTCCGTCTAGTTAGGAGACTGATGGAGGTCCAGGTTTCTCAACAACCCGATGAATTACGCTGGAAACTGACTAAGTCTGGAGTATTCACAGTTAAATCAATGTATATTGATGTTATAAATTCGAACTCCATTCCTACCTCCAAGCATGTTTGGGATGTCAAAGTTCCACCGAATTCTGTTAACACATTATTTTGGACATGGCTTAATGGGATTGAGCCTGACTTAGCGAGACACATTCGGGTTGGTGTTTGCGCTTTGATGTGGACTATCTGGACTTGCAGAAATGATTTGGTTTTTAACAGAATATCATGTATCCACTTTTTGCAGGTTATATTCCAAACTACGGCACTGATCCGTTCGTGGTCAGTACTCACCCCGACGGAGGCCAGGGAGCATTTGGTTACTGGATCTTTACGCTGGGAGATGGTAGCTCGGGATATCTTCAACCGGTTTGGATGGCGGTCATGTAATAGGATAGGCATTTAGTTTACCTACCTAGTTTTAGCCAGCCGGTTGTGGCATCTTTTCATGGCTAGTTGGTGTTTATAGCCCGTTTTGGCTCTAAGCTTTCTTTACTTTTTCATTACTTTTGGAGACCTTGGAACCATGTTCGCATTGCTTTATTTGGTTAATAAGATGGCCGTATGCATCACTCTGATGCAGAGGCCGGGGAGTCCCCCTTTTCAAAAAAAAGATAAGTAGAAAGTAGGGAATCTCCTTTGTCCGAGGACCTAAACATAGGTAAATCTCTCCTTATGTGTACATCCGGATCATCCACGCGCGTGCTACCCGAAATTGTTAGAAGGGAGAGGGGATTTGGTGGAATAGTCATTGTATTGCTTGAGCCTCATGGCATATATATAGGAGTACATGATCTACTTGGAGTACAAGACAAGCCAGAATATTTCCTAGTCTAACCTAGGTTTCCTAATACAATCACGTTACTCAACATCCCCCGCAGTCACAAGCGACGCAGACGGTGAGACTGAAGAAGAATCCGAAGGCAAGCCGATGGACACCCCCCCCCCACACACAGTCGTAACGGTCGACGCATCGCAGAGTCGTGGCTGGAGTGAAAACCGACAAGGTTTGTCAAGCAAGGCGGTAGCCCTTTGTGCCATTTGTCAATGTAGCCGAGAGCGTAGGGTGGTGTAGCCA
Organism: Triticum urartu; assembly: GCF_003073215.2. NCBI lineage: Eukaryota > Viridiplantae > Streptophyta > Magnoliopsida > Poales > Poaceae > Triticum > Triticum urartu. The sequence continues at coordinate 733,854,140 of NC_053023.1, read as the reverse complement.
TGGTCGAGGTAGCCGTGAGAAGAATGCTGTGGTCGATGTCGAGTTGGGGTAGCCGGTGTTGAGGAAGTCGCCGTGGAGCCGCGGGCGCAAGGGGGCGCCGAGTTAGCATGGGCATAGTGGCGTCGAAGTAGTGGTGCGCCGGAAAGGAGATGTTGTTGACGACACGTCGCGGCGGGTTTGCCAATCCCGGGGACACATCATAGACAAAGGCACACACAGGTGTTGCTAGCACCGGGCATGCGTAGACGGACGAAGACGAAGTTGACAGAGCGCCGCACCAGGCTTGCTAGGCCCGGGGACACGTCGTGGATGAAGGCACGCGGCGGTGTTGCTAACACCGGGCACGCGGAGACTGGGACCTACACGAGCTATACGCCATGTCAAAGACGTCGGAGAGGCCAGCAGAGAAAAACTCGACGACAATTGTGGCGTCCATCGGCGCGGGGCTGATGTCACCAACGGTGGTCGGAGTAGACAAAGTGGTCGGGATAGATGACGGCGACGCTGGCGACGGGCTGGTGCTGGACGAAGATGAAGGAGGTGGACGGGCGGCGGCTACGTGGGTAGCGGCGGCGGCGACCAAAGAAGAGCGGCGGCGGCAGCTAGGTTAGGAGCGCAATGGCAGTGCTCGAAGTTGGCGAAGAACCCGACAACATGACGGAGACCGGCGCGGACGGTGGCGTTCCTGCGCCAAGGGAGGCGGCACGACGCATACCACACGAAGTCAGTGTTGGAAATATGCCCTAGAGGCAATAATAAATTAGTTATTATTATATTTCCTTGTTCATGATAATCGTTTATTGTCCATGCTAGAATTGTATTGATAGGAAACTCAGATACATGTGTAGATACATAGACAACACCATGTCCCTAGTAAGCCTCTAGTTGACTAGCTCGTTGATCAATAGATGGTTATGGTTTCCTAACCATGGACATTGGATGTCATTGATAACGGGATCACATCATTAGGAGAATGATGTGATGGACAAAGACCCAATCCTAAGCCTAGCACAAGATCATGTAGTTCGTATGCTAAAGCTTTTCTAATGTCAAGTATCATTTCCTTAGACCATGAGATTGTGCAACTCCCGGATACCATAGGAGTGCTTTGGGTGTGCCAAACGTCACAACGTAACTGGGTGGCTATAAAGGTACACTACAGGTATCTCCGAAAGTGTCTGTTGGGTTGGCACGAATCGAGACTGGGATTTGTCACTCCGTGTAAATGGAGAGGTATCTCTGGGCCCACTCGGTAGGACATCATCATAATGTGCACAATGTGATCAAGGAGTTGATCATGGGATGATGTGTTACGGAACGAGTAAAGAGACTTGCCGGTAACAAGATTGAACAAGGTATCGGGATACCGACGATCGAATCTCGGGCAAGTATCGTACCGCTAGACAAAGGGAATTGTATACGGGATTGATTAAGTCCTTGACATCGTGGTTCATCCGATGAGATCATCGTGGAACATGTGGGAGCCAACATGGGTATCCAGATCTTGCTGTTGGTTATTGACCGGAGAGTCATCTCGGTCATGTCTGCATGTCTCCCGAACCCGTAGGGTCTACACACTTAAGGTTTGGTGACGCTAGGGTTATAGAGATATTAGTATGCGGTAACCCGAAAGTTGTTCGGAGTGATGGGGAACGTTGCAGAAAACAAAAATTTTCCTACTCGTTTCACCAAGATCATCTAGGAGTTCATCTAGCAACGAGTCATTGGATGCATCTACATACCTTTTTAGATCGCGCACGGAAGCGTTCAAAAGAACGGTGATGATGTAGTCGAACACGACGTGATCCAAATCACCGATGACCAAGCGCCGAACGGACGGCACCTCCGCGTTCAACACACGTACGGGACGGGAGACGTCTCCTCCTTCTTGATCCAGCAAGGGAGAAGGAGAGGTTGAGGAAGATCCGGCAGCACGACGGCGTGGTGGTGGATGCAGGGCGTCACAGTAGCAGGGCTTCGCCTATACTACGAGGAAGAGAGACGTAACGGGGAGAGAGGGAGGCGCCAGGGGCTGGGTATCAAGTCCCTCCTCTCCCCCACTATATATAGGGGTGCCAAGGGGGGGTGGTGCGCAGCCTAGGTAGATAGCATCTACTGGGGGGGCGGCGGCCTAGGGTGGGGGGCTTGCCCCCCAAGCAAGGGGGCGCCCCCTCTAGGGTTTCCCCTCAACCCTAGCCGCATGGGCCCTTGGGGGGTGGCGCCCCAGCCCACTATGGGCTGGGTTCCCTCCAACTTCAGCCCATGGGGCCCTCCGGGATAGGTGGCCCCACCCGGTGGACCCCCGGGACCCTTCCGGTGTCCGGTACAATACCGGTGACCCCGAAACTTGTCCCGATGGCCGAAACAGCACTTCCCATATATAATTCTTTACCTCCGGACCATTCCGGAACTCCTCGGACGTACCGGGTATCTCATCCGGGACCCGAACAACATTCGGGTTACTGCATATATCATATCTTCACAACCCTGCGTCACCGAACCTTAAGTGTGTAGACCCTACGGGTTCGGGAGACAAAGACATGACCGAGACGACTCTCCGGTCAATAACCAACAGCGGGATCTGGATACCCATGTTGGCTCCCACATGCTCCACGATGATCTCATCGGATGAACCACGATGTCGAGGATTCAATCAACCCCGTATGCAATTCCCTTTGTCAATCGATATGTTACTTGCCCGAGATTCGATCGTCGGTATCCCAATACCTCGTTCAATCTCGTTACCGGCAAGTCACTTTACTCGTACCGTAATGCATGATCCCGTGACCAGACACTTGGTCACTTTGAGCTCATTATGATGATGCATTACCGAGTGGGCCCAGTGATACCTCTCCGTCATACGGAGTGACAAATCCCAGTCTTGATCCGTGTCAACCCAACAGACAACTTTCGGAGATACCCGTAGTCTACCTTTATAGTCACCCAGTTACGTTGTGACGTTTGGTAGACCCAAAGCACTCCTACGGTATCCGGGAGTTACACGATCTCATGGTCTAAGGAAAAGATACTTTGACATTGGAAAACTCTAGCAAACGAACTATACGATCTTGTGCTATGTTTAGGATTGGGTCTTGTCCATCACATCATTCTCCTAATGATGTGATCTCGTTATCAATGACATCCAATGTCCATAGTCAGGAAACCATGACTATCTGTTGATCAACGAGCTAGTCAACTAGAGGCTCACTAGGGACATGTTGGTGTCTGTTATTCACACATGTATTACGATTTCCGGATAACACAATTATAGCATGAATGAAGACAATTATCATGAACAAGGAAATATAATAATAATGCTTTTATTATTGCCTCTAGGGCATATTTCCAACAGTCTCCCACTTGCACTAGAGTCAATAATCTAGTTAAATTGTGATGAATCGAACACCCATGGAATTCTGGTGTTGATCATGTTTTGCTCTAGGGAGAGGTTTAGTCAACGGATCTGCTACATTTAGGTCTGTATGTACTTTACAAATCTCTATGTCTCCATCTTGAACATTTTCACGAATGGAGTTGAAGCGACGCTTGATGTGCCTTGTCTTCTTGTGAAACCTGGGCTCCTTGGCAAGAGCAATAGCTCCAGTGTTGTCACAGAAGAGCTTGATCGGCCCCGACACATTGGGTATGACTCCTAGGTCGGTGATGAACTCCTTCACCCATATTGCTTCATGTGCTGCCTCCGAGGCTGCCATGTACTCCGCTTCACATGTAGATCCCGCCACGACGCTTTGCTTGCAACTGCACCAGCTTACTGCCCCACCATTCAAAATATACACGTATCCGGTTTGTGACTTAGAGTCATCCAGATCTGTGTCGAAGCTAGCGTCGACGTAACCCTTTACGACGAGCTCTTCGTCACCTCCATAAACGAGAAACATTTCCTTAGTCCTTTTCAGGTACTTCAGGATATTCTTGACCGCTGTCCAGTGTTCCTTGCCGGGATTACTTTGGTACCTTCCTACCAAACTTACGGCAAGGTTTACATCAGGTCTGGTACACAGCATGGCATACATAATAGAACCTATGGCTGATGCATAGGGGATGACGCTCATCTCTTCTATATCTTCTGCCGTGGTCGGACATTGAGCTGAGCTCAATTTCATACCTTGTAACACAGGCAAGAACCCCTTCTTGGATTGATCCATATTGAACTTCTTCAATATCTTATCAAGGTATGTGCTTTGTGAAAGACCTATGAGGCGTCTCGATCTATCTCTATAGATTTTGATGCCTAATATATAAGCAGCTTCTCCAAGGTCCTTCATTGAAAAACTCTTATTCAAGTAGGCCTTGATGCTGTCCAAGAGTTCTATATCATTTCCCATCAAAAGTATGTCATCTACATATAATATGAGAAATGCTACAGAGCTCCCACTCACTTTCTTGTAAACGCAGGCTTCTCCATAAGTCTGTGTAAACCCAAACGCTTTGATCATCTCATCAAAGCGAATGTTCCAACTCCGAGATGCTTGCACCAGCCCATAAATCGAGCGTTGGAGCTTGCACACCTTGTCAGCATTCTTAGGATCGACAAAACCTTCCGGCTGCATCATATACAATTCTTCCTTAAGGAAACCATTAAGGAATGCCGTTTTGACGTCCATTTGCCAAATTTCATAATCATAAAATGCGGCAATTGCTAACATGATTCGGACGGACTTCAGCTTCGCTACCGGTGAGAAAGTCTCATCGTAGTCAACCCCTTGAACTTGTCGATAACCCTTAGCGACAAGTCGAGCTTTATAGATGGTCACATTACCATCCGCGTCTGTCTTCTTCTTAAAGATCCATTTATTTTCTATGGCTCGCCGTTCAACGGGCAAGTCAGTCAAAGTCCATACTTCGTTTTCATACATGGATCCTATCTCGGATTTCATGTCTTCTAGCCATTTGTCGGAATCCGGGCCCGCCATCGCTTCTTCATAGTTCGAAGGTTCACCGTTGTCTAACAACATGATTTCTAAGACAGGGTTGCCGTACCACTCTGGTGCGGAACGTGTCCTTGTGGACCTTCGAATTTCAGTAGGAGCTTGATCAGAAGTATCTTGATCATTATCATTAACTTCCTCTCTAGTCGGTGCAGGCACCTCAGGAACATTTTCTTGAGTTGCGCCATTTACCGGTTCAAGAGGTAATACCTCATCAAGCTCTACTTTCCTCCCACTTACTTCTCTTGAGAGAAACTCTTTCTCTAGAAAGGACCCATTCTTGGCAACAAAGACCTTACCTTCGGATCTGAGGTAGAAGGTGTACCCAATAGTTTCTTTTGGGTATCCTATGAAGACGCATTTTTCCGACTTGGGTTCGAGCTTTTCAGGTTGAAGTTTCTTGACATAAGCATCGCATCCACAAACTTTTAGAAACGACAGCTTAGGTTTCTTTCCAAACCATAATTCATACGGTGTCGTCTCAACGGATTTCGACGGAGCCCTATTTAAAGTGAATGCGGCAGTCTCTAAAGCATAGCCCCAAAAAGATAGCGGTAAATCAGTAAGAGACATCATAGACCGCACCATATCCAATAGAGTGCGATTACGACGTTCGGATACACCGTTACGCTGAGGTGTTCCAGGCGGTGTGAGTTGTGAAACTATTCCATATTTTCTTAAGTGTGCACCAAATTCGTGACTCAAGTATTCTCCTCCACGATCTGATCGTAGAAACTTGATTTTCCTGTCACGTTGATTTTCAACCTCACTCTGAAATTCCTTGAACTTTTCAAAGGTTTCAGACTTGTGTTTCATTAAGTAGACATACCCATATCTACTCAAGTCATCAGTGAGGGTGAGAACATAACGATAGCCACCGCGAGCCTCAACACTCATTGGACCGCACACATCAGTATGTATGATTTCCAATAAGTCGGTTGCTCGCTCCATTGTTCCTGAGAACGGAGTCTTGGTCATCTTACCCATGAGGCATGGTTCGCACGTGTCAAATGATTCATAATCAAGAGACTCTAAGAGTCCATCTGCATGGAGCTTCTTCATGCGTTTGACACCTATGTGACCAAGGCGGCAGTGCCACAAGTATGTGGGACTATCATTATCAACCTTACATCTTTTGGTACTCACATTATGAACATGTTTAGTAATACGCCCGAGATTCATTAAGAATAAACCATTCACCATAGGAGCATGACCATAAAACATATCTCTCATATAAATGGAACAACCATTATTCTCAGATTTAAATGAGTAGCCATCTCGAATTAAACGAGATCCCGATACAATGTTCATGCTCAAAGCTGGCACTAAATAACAATTATTAAGGTTTAAAACTAATCCCGTAGGTAAATGCAGAGGCAGCGTGCTGACGGCGATCACATCAACCTTGGAACCATTCCCGACGCGCATCGTCACCTCGTCCTTTGCCAGTCTCCGTTTATTCCGCAGCTCCTGCTGTGAGTTACAAATATGAGCAACGGCACCGGTATCAAATACCCAGGAGTCACTACGAGTACTGGTAAGGTACACATCAATTACATGTATATCAAATATACCTTTGGTGTTGCCGGCCTTCTTGTCTGCTAAGTATTTGGGGCAGTTCCGTTTCCAGTGACCCTTCCCTTTGCAATAAAAGCACTCTGTCTCAGGCTTGGGTCCATTCTTTGGCTTCTTCCCGGCAGCTTGCTTGCCAGGCGCGGCAACCTCCTTGCCGTCCTTCTTGAAGTTCTTTTTACCCTTGCCTTTCTTGAACTTAGTGGTTTTATTGACCATCAACACTTGATGTTCCTTCTTGACTTCTACCTCCGCTGATTTCAGCATTGAGAACAACTCAGGAATGGTCTTTTGCATCCCCTGCATGTTGAAGTTCATCACAAAGCTCTTGTAGCTTGGTGGAAGCGACTGGAGGATTCTGTCAATGACCGCATCATCCAGGAGATTAACTCCCAGCTGAGACAAGCGGTTGTGTAACCCAGACATAGTGAGTATGTGCTCACTGACAGAACTGTTTTCCTCCATCTTACAGCTGAAGAACTTGTCGGAGACTTCATATCTCTCGATCCGGGCATGAGCTTGAAAAACCATTTTCAGCTCTTCGAACATCTCATATGCTCCATGTCTCTCAAAACGCTTTTGGAGCCCCGGCTCTAGGCTGTAAAGCATGCCGCACTGAACGAGGGAGTAGTCGTCAACACGTGTCTGCCAAGCGTTCATAACGTCTTGGTTCTGTGGGACGGGTGGATCACCTAGCGGTGCTTGTAGGACATAATCTTTCTTGGCAGCTATGAGGATGATCCTCAGGTTCCGGACCCAGTCCGTATAGTTGCTGCCATCGTCTTTCAGCTTGGTTTTCTCTAGGAACGCGTTGAAGTTGAGGACTACGTTGGCCATTTGATCTACAAGACATATTGCAAAGATTTTAGACTAAGTTCATGATAATTAAGTTCATCTAATCAAATTATTAATGAACTCCCACTTAGATTAGACATCCCTCTAGTCATCTAAGTATTGCATGATCCGAGTTGACTAGGCCGTGTCCGATCATCACGTGAGACGGACTAGTCAACGTCGGTGAACATCTTCATGTTGATCGTATCTTCTATACGACTCATGCTCGACCTTTCGATCTTCTGTGTTCTGAGGCCATGTCTGTACATGCTAGGCTCGTCAAGTTAACCCTAAGTGTTTTGCATGTGTTCCGAGGCCATGTCTGTACATGCTAGGCTCGTCAACACCCGTTGTATGTGAACGTAAGGATCCATCACACCCGATCATCACGGCGTGCTTAGAAACGACGAACTTTATGAACGGTGCACAGTTAGGGGAGAACACTTCTTGAAATTGTTATGAGGGATCATCTTATTTACTACCATCGTTCTAAGTAAACAAGACGCAAAACATGATAAACATCACATGTAATCAAACAATTAACGTGACATGATATGGCCAATATCACATAGCTCCTTTGATCTCCATCTTGGGGCTCCATGGTCATCTTGTCACCGGCTTGACACCATGATCTCCATCATCGTGTCTCCATGAAGTTGCTCGCCAACTATTACTTCTACTACTATGGCTAACGCGTTTAGCAATAAAGTAAAGTAATTTACATGGCGTTTCTCGATGACACGCAGGTCATATAAAAGAATAAAGACAACTCCTATGGCTCCTGCCGGTTGTCATACTCATCGACATGCAAGTCGTGATTCCTATTACAATAGCATGAACATCTCATACATCACATATAGATCATTCATCATTCATCACAACTTTGGCCATATCATATCACAAACCACTTGCTGCAAAAACAAGTTAGACGTCCTCTAATTGTTGTTGCAAGTTTTACGTGGCTGAATTAGGGTTCTAGCAAGAACGTCTTCTTACCTACGTCAAAGCCACAACGTGATTTGTCAACTTCTATTTACCCTTCATAAGGACCCTGTTCATCGAATCCGCTCCAACTAAAGTGGGAGAGACAGACACCCGCCAGCCACCTTATGCAACTAGTGCATGTTAGTCGGTGGAACCGGTCTCACGTAAGCGTACGTGTAAGGTTGGTCCGGGCCGCTTCATCCCACAATACCGCTGAAGCAAGATAAGACTAGTAGCGGCAAGAAAGTTGACAAATCTACGCCCACAACAAATTGTGTTCTACTCGCGCAAGAAGAACTACGCATAGACCTAGCTCATGATGCCACTGATGGGTTGGGGAACGTTGCAGAAAACAAAAATTTTCCTACTCGTTTCACCAAGATCATCTAGGAGTTCATCTAGCAACGAGTCATTGGATGCATCTACATACCTTTGTAGATCGCGCACGGAAGCGTTCAAAGAACGGTGATGATGTAGTCGAACACGACGTGATCCAAATCACCGATGACCAAGCGCCGAACGGACGGCACCTCCGCGTTCAACACACGTACGGGACGGGAGACGTCTCCTCCTTCTTGATCCAGCAAGGGGAAGGAGAGGTTGATGAAGATCCAGCAGCACGACGGCGTGGTGGTGGATGCAGGGCGTCACAGTAGCAGGGCTTCGCCTATACTACGAGGGAGAGACGTAACGGGGAGAGAGGGAGGCGCCAGGGGCTAGGTATGAAGTCCCTCCTCTCCCCCACTATATATAGGGGTGCCATGGGGGGGGGCGCCGGCCCTAGTAGATGGATCTACTAGGGGGGGCGGCGGCCTAGGGTGGGGGGCTTGCCCCCCAAGCAAGGGGGCGCCCCCTCTAGGGTTTCCCCCCAACCCTAGCCGCATGGGCCCTTGGGGGGTGGCGCCCCAGCCCACTATGGGCTGGGTTCCCTCCCACTTCAGCCCATGGGGCCCCCCGGGATAGGTGGCCCCACCCGGTGGACCCCCGGGACCCTTCCGGTGGTCCCGGTACAATACCGGTGACCCCGAAACTTGTCCCGATGGCCGAAACAGCACTTCCTATATAATTCTTTACCTCCGGACCATTCCGGAACTCCTCGTGACGTCCGGGATCTCATCCGGGACCCCGAACAACATTCGGGTTACTGCATATACATATCTTCACAACCCTAGCGTCACCGAACCTTAAGTGTGTAGACCCTACGGGTTCGGGAGACAAGCAGACATGACCGAGACGACTCTTCGGTCAATAACCAACAGCGGGATCTGGATACCCATGTTGGCTCCCACATGCTCCACGATGATCTCATCGGATGAACCACGATGTCAAGGATTCAATCAACCCCGTATGCAATTCCCTTTGTCAATCGATATGTTACTTGCCCGAGATTCGATCGTCGGTATCCCAATACCTCGTTCAATCTCGTTACCGGCAAGTCACTTTACTCGTACCGTAATGCATGATCCCGTGACCAGACACTTGGTCACTTTGAGCTCATTATGATGATGCATTACCGAGTGGGCCCAGTGATACCTCTCCGTCATACGGAGTGACAAATCCCAGTCTTGATCCATGTCAACCCAACAGATACTTTCGGAGATACCCGTAGTCTACCTTTATAGTCACCCAGTTACGTTGTGACGTTTGGTAGACCCAAAGCACTCCTACGGTATCCGGGAGTTACACGATCTCATGGTCTAAGGAAAAGATACTTTGACATTGGAAAACTCTAGCAAACGAACTATACGATCTTGTGCTATGTTTAGGATTGGGTCTTGTCCATCACATCATTCTCCTAATGATGTGATCTCGTTATCAATGACATCCAATGTCCATAGTCAGGAAACCATGACTATCTGTTGATCAACGAGCTAGTCAACTAGAGGCTCACTAGGGACATTTTGGTGTCTGTTATTCACACATGTATTACGATTTCCGGATAACACAATTATAGCATGAATAAAGACAATTATCATGAACAAGGAAATATAATAATAATGCTTTTATTATTGCCTCTAGGGCATATTTCCAACACGGAGTCCCGGATGAGATCCCGGACGTCACGAGGAGTTCCGGAATGGTCCGGAGGTAAAGATTTATATATGGGAAGTCTTGTTTTGGTCGCGGGAAAAGTTTCGCGCATTATCGGTATTGTACCGGGAGTGCCGAAAGGGGTCCGGGGGTCCACCAAGGGGGTCCACCTGCCCCGGGGGGCCACATGGGCTGTAGGGGTGTGCGCCTTGGCCTATATTGGCCAAGGACACCAGCCCCAAGAGGCCCATGCGCCAAGAGATAAAGAAGAAGGAAGAGTCCTAAAGGGGGAAGGCACCTCCTAGGTGCCTTGGGGAGGATGGACTCCTCCCTGGCCGCACCCTTCCTTGGAGGAAGGGCCAAGGCTGCGCCCCCCTCTCCCTTGGCCCTATATATAGTGGGGGGAAGGGAGGGCAGCCAAACCTAAGCCCTGGCGCCTCCCTCTCCCTCCTCCCGCAGCGCTTGGCGAAGCCCTGTTGGAATCCCGCTACTTCCACCACCACGCCGTCGTGCTGCTAGATCTCCATCAACCTCTCCTTCCCCCTTGCTGGATCAAGAAGGAGGAGACGTCGCTGCTCCGTACGTGTGTTGAACGCGGAGGTGCCGTCCGTTCGGCGCTAGGATCATCGGTGATGTGGATCACGACGAGTACGACTCCATCAACCCCGTTCTCTTGAACGCTTCCGCGCGTGATCTACAAGGGTATGTAGATCCACTCCTCCCTCGTTGCTAGATGACTCCATAGATAGATCTTGGTGACACGTAGGAAAATTTTGAATTTATGCTATGTTCCCCAACAGTGGTATCAGAGCTAGGTCTATGCGTAGTTTCTATGCACGAGTAGAACACAAAGTAGTTGTGGGCGTTGATTTTGTTCAATATGCTTACCGTTACTAGTCCAATCTTGATTCGGTGGCATTGTGGGATGAAGCGGCCCGGACCGACCTTACACGTACTCTTACGTGAGACTGGTTCCACCGACTGACATGCACTAGTTGCATAAGGTGGCTAGCGGGTGTCTGTCTCTCCCACTTTAGTCGGATCGGATTCGATGAAAAGGGTCCTTATGAAGGGTAAATAGCAATTGGCATATCACGTTGTGGTTTTTGCGTAGGTAAGAAACGTTCTTGCTAGAAACCCATAGCAACCACGTAAAACATGCAAACAACACTTAGAGGACGTCTAACTTGTTTTTGTAGGGTATGCTATGTGATGTGATATGGCCAAAAGGATGTGATGAATGATATATGTGATGTATGAGATTGATCATGTTCTTGTAATAGGAATCACGACTTGCATGTTGATGAGTATGACAACCGGCAGGAGCCATAGGAGTTGTCTTAATTTATTTATGACCTGCGAGTCAACATAAATGTCATGTAATTACTTTACTTTATTGCTAACCGTTAGCTGTAGTAGTAGAAGTAATAGTTGACGAGACAACTTCATGAAGACACGATGATGGAGATCATGATGATGGAGATCATGGTGTCATGCCGGTGACGATGATGATCATGGAGCCCCGAAGATGGAGATCAAAAGGAGCAAAGTGATATTGGCCATATCATGTCACTATTTGATTGCATGTGATGTTTATCATGTTTATACATCTTATTTGCTTAGAATGACGGTAGTAAATAAGATGATCCCTCACTAAAATTTCAAGAAGGTGTTCCCCCTAACTGTGCACCGTTGCGAAAGTTCGTCGTTTCGAAGCACCACGTGATGATCGGGTGTGATAGATTCTTACGTTCGAATACAACGGGTGTTGACGAGCCTAGCATGTACAGACATGGCCTCGGAACACATGCGAAACACTTAGGTTAACTTGACGAGCCTAGCATGTACAGACATGGCCTCGGAACACAAGAGACCGAAAGGTCGAGCATGAGTCGTATGGTAGATACGATCAACATGAAGATGTTGACCGATGATGACTAGTCCGTCTCACGTGATGATCGGACACGGCCTAGTTGACTCGGATCATGTAATCACTTAGATTACTAGAGGGATGTCTATCTGAGTGGGAGTTCATAAGATGAACTTAATTATCCTGAACCTAGTCAAAAGGTCTTCGCAAATTATGTCATAGCACGCGCTTCATTTCTACTGTTTAGATATGTTCCTAGAGAAAATTTAGTTGAAAGTTAATTGTAGCAATTATGCGGACTAGGTCCGTAGACTGAGGATTGTCCTCGTTGCTTCATAGAAGGCTTATGTCTTTAATGCACTGCTCAGTGTGCTGAACCTCGAACGTTGTCTGTGGATGTTGCGAACATCTGACATACACATTTTGATAACTACGTGATAGTTCAGTTAAACGGTTTAGAGTTGAGGCACCGAAGACGTTTTGAAACGTCGCGAAACATATGAGATGTTTCGAGGGCTGAAATTGGGATTTCAGGCTCGTGCCCACGTCAAGAGGTATAAGACCTCCGGCGATTTTCTTAGCCTGCAAACTAAGGGAGAAAAACTCAATTGTTGAGCTTGTGCTCAGATTGTCTGAGTACAACAATCATTTGAATCGAGTGGGAGTTGATCTTCCAGATGAGAAAGTGATGTTTCTCCGAAGTCATTACCACCAAGCTGCTAGAGCTTCGTGATGAACTATCAGGGACATATATGATGATCCTTGAGATATTCGCGGTGTTTGACACCACAAAAGTAGAAATCAAGAAGGAGAATCAATTGTTGATGGTTGGTGAAACCACTAGTTTCAAGAAGGGCAAGGGCACGAAGGGATACTTCATGAAACGGCAATTCAGCTGCTGCTCTAGTGAAGAAACCCAAGGTTGAACCCAAACCCGAGACTAAGTGCTTCTGTAATAAGGGGAACAACCACTGGAGCAGAATTACCCTAGATACTTGGTAGATGAGAAGGCTGGCAAGATCTGTAGAAGTATATTGGATATACATTGTGTTAATGTGTACTTTACTAGTACTCCTAGTAGCACCAGGGTATAAGATACTGGTTCAGTTACTAAGTGTTAGTAACTCGAAATAAAAGCTACGGAATAAACGGAGACTAGCTAAAAGGTGAGATGACGATATGTGTTGGAAGTATTTCCAAGGTTGATCAAATATCTTCAACCGGTTTGGATGGCGGTCATGTAATAGGATAGGCATTTAGTTTACCTACCTAGTTTTAGCCAGCCGGTTGTGGCATCTTTTCATGGCTAGTTGGTGTTTATAGCCCGTTTTGGCTCTAAGCTTTCTTTACTTTTTCATTACTTTTGGAGACCTTGGAACCATGTTCGCATTGCTTTATTTGGTTAATAAGATGGCCGTACATCAATTGTTGATGGTTGGTGAAACCACTAGTTTCAAGAAGGGCAAGGGCACGAAGGGATACTTCATGAAACGGCAATTCAGCTGCTGCTCTAGTGAAGAAACCCAAGGTTGAACCCAAACCCGAGACTAAGTGCTTCTGTAATAAGGGGAACAGCCACTGGAGCAGAATTACCCTAGATACTTGGTAGATGAGAAGGCTGGCAAGGTCGATAGAAGTATATTGGATATACATTGTGTTGATGTGTACTTTACTAGTACTCCTAGTAGCACCAGGGTATTAGATACCGGTTCGGTTGCTAAGTGTTAGTAACTCGAAATAAAAGCTACGGAATAAACGGAGACTAGCTAAAGGTGAGCTGACGATATGTGTTGGAAGTATTTCCAAGGTTGATCAAATATCGTACGCTCCCTCTACCATCGAGATTGGTGTTTGCGTTGAGCATAGACATGATTGGATTATGTCTATCGCAATATGGTTATTCATTTAAGGAGAATAATGGTTACTCTGTTTATTTGAATAATACCTTCAATGGTCTTGCACCTAAAATGAATGGTTTATTGAATCTCGATCGTAGTGATACACATGTTCATGCCAAAAGATATAAGATAGTAATGATAGTACCACCTAGTTGTGGCACTGCCACGTAAGTCATATCGGTATAAAACGCATGAAGAAGCTCCATGTTGATGGATCTTTGGGCTCACTCGTTTTTGAAAAGTTTGAGACATGCGAACCATGTCTATTGGTGCATATGCATGAAGAAACTCCATGCAAATGGACCGTTTGGACTCACTTGATTTTGAATCCCTTGAGACATGCAAATCATACCACATGGGCAAGATGACTGAAAGCCTCGTTTTCAGTAAAATGGAACTAGAAAGCAACTTGTTGGAAGTAATACATTTTGATGTGTGCAGTCCAATGAGTGCTGAGGCATGTAGTGGATATCGTTATGTTCTTGCTTCACAGATGATTTGAGTAGATGTTGAGTATATTTACTTGATGAATCATGAGTCTGAATTATTGAAAGGTTCAAGTAAGGGTGAAGTTGAAAGATCGTCGTGACAAGAGGATAAAATATCTATGATATGATCATAGAGATGAATATCTGAATTACGAGTTTGGCATAGAATTAAGACATTGTGGAAATTGTTTCACAACTAATACAGCCTGGAACACCATAGTGTGATGGTGTGTCCGAACATCATAACTACACCCTATTGGATATGATGCATACCATGATGTCGCTTATCGAATTACCACGATAGTTTATGGGTTAGGCATTAGAGACAACCACATTCACTTTAAATAGGGCACCACGTAATTCCGATGAGATGACACCGTATGAACTATGGTTTAGAGAAACTTAAGCTGTCATTTCTTAAAAGTTTGGGGCTGCGACGCTTATGTGAAAAAGTTTCAGGCTGATAAGCTCGAACCCAAAGCGGATAAATGCATCTTCATAGGACACCCAAAACAGTTGGGTATACCTCCTGTCTCAGATCCGAAAGCAATAAGGAATTGTTTCTAGAATCGGGTCCTTTCTCGAGGAAAAGTTTCTCTCGAAAGAATTGAGTGGGAGGATGGTGGAGACTTGATGAGGTTATTGAACCGTCACTTCAACTAGTGTATAGCAGGGCACAAAGAGTTGTTCCTGTGGCACCTACACCAATTGAAGTGGAAGCTTATGATATTGATCATGAGACTTCGGATCAAGTCACTCCCAAACCTCGTAGGATGACAAGGATGCGTACTACTTCAGAGTGGTACATAATCCTGTCTTGGAAGTCATGTTGCTAGACAACAATGAACCTACGAGCTATGGAGAAGCGATGGTGGGCCCGGATTCCAAAATGGCTCGAGGCCATATAATCCGAGAGAGGATCCATATATGAAAACAAAGTGTAGACTTTGGAAGAACTACTTGATGGTCGTAAGGCTGTTAGGTGCATATGGATTTTAAAAGGAAGACGGACAATGATGGTAAATGTCACCATTAAAAAAGCTCGACTTGTCGTTAAGATGTTTTCTGACAAGTTCAAGGAGTTGACTACGATGAGACTTTCTCACTCATAGCGATGCTAAGAGTCTGTTGGAATTATATTAGCATTATTTATGAAATCTTGCAGATAGGATGTCAAACATTGTTTCCTCGACGATTTTCTTGAGGAAAGGTTGTATGTGATACAACCGGAAGGTTTTATCAATCCTGAAAGATGCTAATAAGTATGCAAAGCTCCAGCAATCCTTCTAAGGACTGGAGTAAGCATCTCGGAGTTGGAATGTATGCTTTGATGAGATGATCAAAGATTTTGGGTGTATACAAAGTTTATGAGAAACTTGTATTTCCAAAGAAGTGAGTGGGAGCACTATAGAATTTCTGATAAATATATGTTGACATATTGTTGATCAGAAATGACGTAGAATTTCTGGAAAGCATATAGGGTTATTTGGAAAGTGTTTTTCAATAGAAAGCCTGGATTAAGCTATTTGAACATTGAGCATCAAGGTCTATAAGGATAGATCAAAAAATTCTTAATGGTACTTTCAAATGAGCACATACCTTGACATGATCTTGAAGGTGTTCAAGATGGATCAGTCAAAGAAGGAGTTCTTGCCTGAGTTGTAAGGTATGAAGTTAAGACTTAAAGCTCGACAAAGGCAGAAGAAAGAGGAAGGACGAAGGTCGTCCCCTATGCTTTTATCATAGGCTCTCTACAGTATGCTATGCTGTGTACCGCACCTGAAGTGTGCCTTGCCATGAGTCAGTCAAGGGGTACAAGAGTGATCCAAGAATGGATCACAGGACAGCGGTCAAAGTTATCCTTAGTAACTAGTGGACTAAGGAATTTTCTCGATTATGGAGGTGGTAAAAGAGTTCGTCGTAAAGGGTTACGCCGATGCAAACTTTGACACTAATCCAGATTATTCTGAGTAGTAAACTGGATTCGTATAGTAGAACATTTGTTTGGAATAGCTCCAAATAGAACGTGGTAGCTGCATCTAGGAGATGCCATAGAGATTTGTAAAGCACACACGGATCTAAAAGGTTCAGATCCGTTGACTATAACATCTCTCACAAGCATAACATGATCAAACCCAGAACTCATCGAGTATTAATCACATGGTAATGTGAACTAGATTATTGACTCTAGTAGACTCTTTGGGTGTTAGTCACATGGGGATGTGACCTTGAGTGTTAATCACATATCGATGTGAACTGGATTATTGACTCTAGTGCAAGTGGGAGACTGTTGGAAATATGCCCTAGAGGAAATAATAAATTAGTTATTATTATATTTCCTTGTTCATGATAATCGTTTATTGTCCATGCTAGAATTGTATTGATAGGAAACTCAGATATATGTGTGGATACATAGACAACACCATGTCCCTAGTAAGCCTCTAGTTGACTAGCTCGTTGATCAATAGATGGTTACGGTTTCCTGACCATGGACATTGGATGTCATTGATAACGGGATCACATCATTAGGAGAATGATGTGATGGACAAAGACCCAATCCTAAGCCTAGCACAAGATCATGTAGTTCGTATGCTAAAGCTTTTCTAATGTCAAGTATCATTTCCTTAGACCATGAGATTGTGCAACTCCCGGATACCGTAGGAGTGCTTTGGGTGTGCCAAACGTCACAACGTAACTGGGTGGCTATAAAGGTACACTACAGGTATCTCCGAAAGTGTCTGTTGGGTTGGCACGAATCGAGACTGGGATTTGTCACTCCGTGTAAACGGAGAGGTATCTCTGGGCCCACTCGGTAGGACATCATCATAATGTGCACAATGTGATCAAGGAGTTGATCACGGGATGATGTGTTACGGAACGAGTAAAGAGACTTGCCGGTAACGAGATTGAACAAGGTATCGGGATACCGACGATCGAATCTCGGGCAAGTACCGTACCGCTAGACAAAGGGAATTCTATACGGGATTGATTAAGTCCTTGACATCGTGGTTCATCTGATGAGATCATCGTGGAACATGTGGGAGCCAACATGGGTATCCAGATCCCGCTGTTGGTTATTGACCGGAGAGTCATCTCGGTCATGTCTGCATGTCTCCCGAACCCGTAGGGTCTACACACTTAAGGTTCGGTGACGCTAGGGTTATAGAGATATTAGTATGCGGTAACCCGAAAGTTGTTCGGAGTCCCGGATGAGATCCCGGACGTCACGAGGAGTTCCGGAATGGTCCGGAGGTAAAGATTTATATATGGGAAGTCTTGTTTTGGTCGCCGGAAAAGTTTGGCGCATTATCGGTATTGTACCGGGAGTGCCGAAAGGGGTCCGGGGGTCCACCAAGGGGGTCCACCTGCCCCGGGGGGCCACATGGGCTGTAGGGGTGTGCGCCTTGGCCTATATGGGCCAAGGACACCAGCCCCAAGAGGCCCATGCGCCAAGAGATAAAGAAGAAGGAAGAGTCCTAAAGGGGGAAGGCACCTCCTAGGTGCCTTGGGGAGGATGGACTCCTCCCTGGCCGCACTCTTCCTTGGAGGAAGGGCCAAGGCTGCGCCCCCCTCTCCCTTGGCCCTATATATAGTGGGGGGAAGGGAGGGCAGCCAAACCTAAGCCCTGGCGCCTCCCTCTCCCTCCCATGACACATCTTCCTCCTCCCGCAGCGCTTGGCGAAGCCCTGTTGGAATCCCGCTACTTCCACCACCACGCCGTCGTGCTACTGGATCTCCATCAACCTCTCCTTCCCCCTTGCTGGATCAAGAAGGAGGAGATGTCGCTGCTCCGTACGTGTGTTGAACGCGGAGGTGCCGTCCGTTCGGCGCTAGGATCATCGGTGATTTGGATCACGACGAGTACGACTCCATCAACCCCGTTCTCTTGAATGCTTCCGCGCGCGATCTACAAGGGTATGTAGATCCACTCCTCCCTCGTTGCTAGATGACTCCATAGATAGATCTTGGTGACACGTAGGAAAATTTTGAATTTATGCTACGTTCCCCAACAGTCAGCACGCGTGGACGACTAAGTGGACCGTGGACCGCTACGCTACGGCCCGAAGGGGCGACGCAACGGCGGCGGGCAGGTCGGGGTGATGGCTGGAAGACCTCGGGGCGGCAGGGACCATGGGCCGCGGCGCGACAGCCCGAAGGGGCGGCGCGGCGGAGGAGCGCGGGTCGATGCAATCGCGGGGGCGGCCTCTAGACGGCGGCATGGACCACGTGCCACGCTCGCTACGGCCCGACGGGGCGACGCAGTGGCGGCGCGAGGGTCGGTGCTGCCACGGGGACGACCTGGAGCGGACGGGCTCTGGGCGGCGGTGGACCGCGGGCCGCGGTACTACGGCCCGAAGGGGCGACACAGCGGTGACGCGGGTCGGTGCAGCTGGGAGAAGAACCACGGGGCGGCAGCGCTGCGGCCCGACGGGGCGACGCAGCGGCAGCCCATTGCTCGATCGGTAGAGGGGCGCGCTGAACTCGGGACGGTCTTCATGGAGCCTGCGGAGGCGCGCGCAACCGACGGACCAGGTCGGTCGCACGGCGTAGATGAGGCGGATCGCGGTGGCGGGTGGCTGATCAATCCGATCGCGCGCGAGGTCAGAGACGCCGCTCGGTGAAGGCGCGGTGGCGGCGGAGTCCGAGATAAAGCCGGCGGCGGCGGACGGCAGGGCGGCTATGATTGGCCGCAGCATGGCGCGAGGCCGCCGGATCGGGGTGATGCAGGAGTCCCGGTCGAAGCAGGGCGGTGACGGCCGACGCGTGGCCGCCGGGTCGGAGGAAAGGCCGGCTGGTCGCGCCGGGGTCGGAGTAGAGGCGCTCGGGGTCGACGGCGACGGTAGGTGACGCAAACCGATCAAGAATAGATCGGAAGATAAAAAAACCACCGATCAAGTTGACCGGCGGGAGAGAGAAAACCCCAAAGCAAGGGCTCGGGAAAAAGACTCTTTAGGGCAGCCGGCCAACACGACTGGCGGACAAACCCTAGGTACGGGCGGCGCGGCCTCCGGCGGCGGTCATGGAGGCCGACCGCCCCGGGGGCGGCGCGTGGATGCGGAAGCGGCGGCAGCTAGGGTTTAAGACCGACTTGCAATAGATACCATGTTAGAAGGGAGATGTGATTTGGTGGAATAGTCGTTGTATTGCTTGAGCCTCGTGGGCATATATATAGGAGTACATGATCTATTTGGAGTACAAGGTAAGTTAAAATATTTTCTAGTCTAACCTATGTTTTATAATACAATCACGTTACTCAACAGAGATCAGTATTGTCAGGAAAATACCAAGACACATAGATATTAGGTAGAATAGAAACTTTGTATTTTTTTGATAAAAAATTGTATGACCATTTGCAACATATTTGTGGATGCATGTAGCTTTTCTCATCTCCGAATATGTCTCAAATGGTCATTTTCTTTTAAAAACAAGTCACATGATTTAATTTCTAGCGAAAACATATGTCTTCATCGATTTTTCAACTTTTTGAAACTTAAAATACACTTTTTATTAAGCCTTGAAAGAATGATTGGTATGTGTTGATGATAATTCAAATTATCTATGGCTTGTCCCTCATCACCCTTCCAATCCGCCCAAGGACCAAGGACAAGATATCAATCCTAGGAGAAGCGACACCGCAAATGGAGGAACTTTCAACATAGAGTTTTCCATAACTAGAGCTGCATAAGAAGCACCATAGAGGAGGATCTGCTCCTTTTTTTTGCTTAGACTGGCCTACACCACAGAATATTTCCAACATGCCCAGGTACCCTTTTTTTGTGTGTGTCTGTACTGATGCTCAAAAAAAAACTGTTGTGAAAATATAATTTTGTTTCCGGATAATTTGTAAAAAATGTTTGTATCATACAAAACAATTATTTTATCACATTTAGAAAATGTTCACGTTTTTCCAACAATGTTCATGGCATTTAAAAAAATCGATCATACAATGTAGAATTGTTTTCACTTAAATTTGGAAAAAAATTCGTACCATTCAAAAAAAAGTTATCAACATTCTAAAAATGTTTGTGGAACGCAAAAAACAATTGGACGTTTAAGAAAATGTTCAATTAGTTTTTAAAACTATTCACCGTGTAATTAAAAGAATATTCAGTGTTCATTTAAGAAACTTTGGCAAGATCAAAAAAAGTTCACTATGTATCTGTATAAAGTTCAACTCGTATATGAAAAATGTACAATGTGCATTTGGCAGATGTTCAATATGTATTCAGATAAAAATGATCAACATGTATTTGCAAAATGTTCAACGTTTATCTAAAAAATGTCATTTTATAAGAATAAGTTTGAACCTGTATTAAAAAGAAGTCAACATGTATATGTAAAATAAATAAATAAAAGAACAAAAGAAAGGAAAAAAAACCGAAAAACTGGGGAGGAAACTAGCGAGTATAATGGGCCGGCCCGTTTAGCCAGGACCCCGGTTTTGGGAATTTTCATATGTTCCCTCTTCTATGTTTTTGAGAAATGAGAACCTTCAAAGAGGTTCCGGGCCGATTTTTATTGTTATTTCTTTAATTTTACGGTATTTTTGTTTTTAGTTTTCTTAATAATTTAAAAAAATCTTCCTATTTTTGAAAGTGATCGTGTTATAAATTATTCATGTATTTAAGAAATGTTCAGAAATTTTATAAAATGTTCTTATATTAAAAAGGTTCAAGCTTTCGAAACATGTACGCATCTTAAAAATGTTCCCAAATTATTTTTTAAATACTCAAATTTAAATTAAATACAGTTTTCTAGTTAAAATCTTATTTATAAAAAACAAAAAATGTTTGCAATTTTAAAAGATGTTTGCGTCTTTCAAAAAGTATTCGATTGAAAAAAATGACTTCTTTAAAATAAATGAATTTCTTAGTTTTTCTATAAAACCAAAATTAAAAATTGAAAAACCACAAGAAGAGAAAAAATAAGAAAATTAATAGTGCTCGCTATAAAAAAAGTTTTGGTACATCGGCGGGCTCAATGAGGGTCACTCGGGTGGAATTGGGCGACGTATATAGCAGCTCGGAGCTAGGAACTGCAAATTTAAACTAAAACCACGACAAGTAATTTGGAACGGAGGGAGTATATGCTTGCAGTTGCAGGTATACTGTCGGTCAGCATGTGACTTGGTAGGATCAAACAATTAGAGGACCGTCAGGGAAACCAAACTCGATGGAGTCTCTACTACCTAAAAGAAATATAAGGTTCCATATCCCCTCTTAGAGCAACTCTAGCAGACCCTGTATATGTTTTACTCTGCCACACACGATTTCGACCCGCAAAACAGTTCTTCGTCGAACTGTAAACGCCTTATGCAGGTCGCAGTTTTATGAGGTGTGCTAGAGATGCTCTTACGTCTTACCTTTCATTGAGGAAAACTCTTCTTTTCAGCCGGTTGATTTCTCGTCTCCTTAAGTCGCCTTCGTCAGGCGCCACGTGTCCAAACGGGACAGCCAAACCGCTTCTCTCTTCCTTATCTTCTCGGCCGCACCGCTCCAGGCGCTCGATCCCCTCTGCTTGCTCCCGTTCTTGCTACCTCTTGAGCACTGCGTTGGTTTTCCCCGAAGAGGAAGGGATGATGCAGCAAAGTAGCGTAAGTATTTCCCTCAGTTTTTGAGAACCAAGGTATCAATCCAGTAGGAGGCTACGCACGGGTCCCTCATACCTGCACAAAACAAATAAATCCTCGCAACCAACGCAAATAGGGGTTGTCAATCCCTATAAGGGCACTTACGAGAGTGAGATCTGATAGATATGATAAGATAATATTTTTGGTATTTTTCTGATAAAGATGCAAAGTAAAATAAAGGCAAAGTAAATAGAAAAAGAAATAACTAAGTAGTAGGAGATCAATATGATAAAGATAGACCCGGGGGCCATAGGTTTCACTAGTGGCTTCTCTCGAGAGCATAAGTATTCTACGGTGGGTGAACAAATTACTGTTGAGCAATTGACAGAATTGAGCATAGTTATGAGAATATCTAGGTATGATCATGTATATAGGCATCACGTCCGAGACAAGTAGACCGACTCCTGCCTGCATCTACTACTATTACTCTACTCATCGACCGCTATACAGGATGCATCTAGAGTATTAAGTTAAAAACAGAGTAACGCCTTAAGCAAGATGACATGATGTAGAGGGATAGACTCATGCAATATGAAGAAAACCCCATCTTATTATCCTTGATGGCAACAATACAATACGTGCCTTGCTGCCCTTACTGTCACCGGGAAAGG
This sequence comes from Triticum urartu, assembly GCF_003073215.2. Lineage (NCBI taxonomy): Eukaryota > Viridiplantae > Streptophyta > Magnoliopsida > Poales > Poaceae > Triticum > Triticum urartu. Next base: position 733,831,273 of record NC_053023.1, on the reverse strand, counting down.
ACACCGTAAGATTGAACCCAAAGCTAAGCACTTCTCCCATTGCAAGAAAGATCAATCCAGTAGGCCAAACCAAACTGATAATTCGAAGAAACTTACAAAGATAACCAATCATACATAAAAGAATTCAGAGAAGATTCAAATATTATTCATAGATAGACTTGATCATAAACCCACAATTCATCGGTCTCAACAAACACACCGCAAAAAAGAAGATTACATCGAATAGATCTCCACAAGAGAGGGGGAGAACATTGTATTGAGATCCAAAAAGAGAGAAGAAGCCATCTAGCTACTAACTATGGACCCGTAGGTCTGAGGTAAACTACTCACACTTCATCGGAGGGGCTATGGTGTTGATGTAGAAGCCCTCCGTGATCGATGCCCCCTCCGGCGGAGCTCCGGAACAGGCCCCAAGATGGGATCTCGTGGATACAGAAAGTTGCGGCGGTGGAATTAGGGTTTTGGCTCCGTTTCTGATCGTTTGGGGGTACGTGGATATATATAGGAGGAAGGAGTACGTCGGTGGAGCAACAGGGGGCCCACGAGGGTGGAGGGCGCGCCTAGTGGGGGTGGGCAAGCATCACCAAGCTTAATTCCTGCTCGTCCTCAAGTAGGTAAATGATAAAAATAGAATTTTTGATGCGGAGTGCTAATTGGCATAATTTTAATGTAATTCTTCTTAATTGTGGTATGAATATTCAGATCCGAAAGATTCAAGACAAAAGTTCATATTGACATAAAAATAATAATACTTCAAGCATACTAACTAAGCAATTATGTCTTCTCAAAATAACATGGCCAAAGAAAGTTTATCCCTACAAAATCATATAGTTTAGTCATGTTTCATCTTCGTCACACAAGAATGCTCTCATCATGCACAACCCCGATGACAAGCCAAGCAATCGTTTCATACTTTAGTAATCTCAAACCTATAAACTTTCACGCAGTATATGAGCGCGAGCCATGGACATAGCACTATGGGTGGAATAGAATATAATGAGGGGGGTTATGTGGAGAAGACAAAAAAGGAGAAAGTCTCACATCAAAGAGGCTAATCAATGGGATATGGAGATGCCCACCGATTGATGTTAATGCAAGGAGTAGCGATTGCCATGCAACGGATGCACTAGAGCTATAAATGTATGAAAGCTCAACAAAAGAAACTAGTGGGTGTGCATCCAACTTGCTTGCTCACGAAGACCTAGGACACTTGAGGAGGCCCATTATTGGAATATACAAGCCAAGTTCTATAATGAAAAATTCCCACTAATATATGAAAGTGACAAAATAAGAGACTCTCTAACATGAAGATTATGGTGCTACTTTGAAGCACAAGTGTGGCAAAGGATAGTAACATTGTCCCTTCTCTCTTTTTCTCTCATTTTTTTCTTTCTCTTTTTTTGGGCCTTCTCTCTTTTTTATGGCCTTTCTCTTTTTTTGGGCCTTTTCTTTTTTTATGGCCTTTCTTTTTTTATTCCTCACTTGGGACAATGCTCTAGAAAATGATGATCATCACACTTCTATTTATTTACAACTCAATGATTACAACTCGATACTAGAACAAAAGATGACTCTATATGAATGACTCCGGCGGTGTACCGGGATATGCAATGGACCAAGAGTGACATGTATGAAAGAATTATGAACGGTGGCTTTGCCACAAATACTATGTCAACTACATGATCATGCTAAGCAATATGACAATGATGAATGTGTCATGATGAACGGAATGATGGAAAGTTGCATGGCAATATATCTCGGAATGGCTATGGAAATGCCATAATAGGTAGGTATGGTGGCTGTTTTGAGGAAGATATAAGGAGGTTTATGTGTGAAAGAGCGTATCATATCACGGGGTTTGGATGCACCGATGAAGTTTGCGCCAACTCTCAATGTGAGAAAGGGCTATGCACGGTACCGAAGAGGCTAGCAAGGATGGAAGGGTGAGAGTGCGTATAATCCATGGACTCAACATTAGTCATAAAGAACTCACATACTTATTGCAAAAATCTACAAGTCATCAAAAACCTAGGTACTACACGCATTCTCCTAGGGGGATAGATTGGTAGGAAAAGACCATCGCTCGTCCCCGACCGCCACTCATAAGGAAGACAATCAAATAACACCTCATGTTTCAAATTTGTTGCATAACGTTTACCATAAGTGCATGCTACGGGACTTGCAAACTTCAACACAAGTATTTATCAGTTTCACAACTACTCAACTAGCACGACTTTGATATTATTACCTCCATATCTCAAAACAATCATCAAGCATCAAACTTCTTCTAGTATTCAAAACACTCTTAAGAAAATTTTACTAACTTTGAATACCTAGTATATTAGGATTTTAAGCAAATTACCATGCTATTAAGACTCTAAAAATAATCTAGGTGAAGCATGAGAGATCAATAGTTTCTATAAAACAAATCCTCCACTGTGCTCTAAAAGATATAAGTGAAGTACTAGAGCAAAATTATATAACTCAAAAGATATAAGCGAAGCACATAGAGTATTCTAACAAATTCTAAATCATGTATGGCTCTCTCAAAAGGTATGTACAGCAAGGATGATTGTGGTAGACTAAAAAGTAAAGTCTCAAATAATACAAGACGCTCCAAGCAAAACACATATCATGTGGCGAATAAAAATATAGCTCCAAGTAAAGTTACCGATAGAAGTAGACGAAAGAGGGGATGCCTTCCGGGGCATCCCCAAGCTTTGGCTTTTAGGTGTCCTTAGATTATCTTGGGGGTGCCATGGGCATCCCCAAGCTTAGGCTCTTGCCACTCCTTGTTCCATGATCCATCAAATCTTTACCCAAAACTTGAAAACTTCACAACACAAAACTTAAAGTTGAAAATCTCGTGAGCTCCGTTAGCGAAAGAAAATAAAATACCACTTCAAGGTACTATAATGAAATCATTATTTATTTATATTGGTGTTATACCTACTGTATTCTCACTTCTCTATGGTTTATAAACTATTTTACTAGCCATAGATTCATCAAAATAAGCAAACAACACACGAAAAACAGAATCTGTCAAAAACAGAACAGTCTGTAGTAATCTGTATCTAGCGTAAGATCTGGAACTCCAAAAATTCTAAAATAAATTGCTGGACGTGAGGAATTTATCTATTAATCATATGAAAAAATAATTAACTAAATATCACTTTCCAAATAAAAATGACAGCAGTTCTTGTGAGCGCTAAAGTTTCTATTTTTTTACAGCAAGTTCAACAAGACTTTCCCCAAGTCTTCCCTACGGTTCTACTTGGCAAAAACAATAATTAAGCACAAAAAACACAACCAAAACAGAGGCTAGATAAATTATTTATTACTAAACAGGAGCAAAAAGCAAGGAATAAAAATAAAATTGGGTTGCCTCCCAACAAGCGCTATCGTTTAACGCCCCTCGCTAGGCATAACAAGCAAGAATAGATCTAGGTATTGCCATCTTTGGTAGGCAATCCATAAGTGTCTCTCATAATAGATTCATAAGGTAATTTAATTTTCTTTCTAGGAAAGTGTTACATGCCTTTCCTTAATGGAAATTGGAATCTAATATTTCCTTCCTTCATCTCAATAATTGCACCAATCGTTCTAAGGAAAGGTCTACCAAGAATAATAGGACATGAAGTATTGCAATCTATGTCAAGAACAATAAAATCTACGAGCACATAATTCCTATTTGCAACAATAAGAACATTATTAATTCTTCCCATAGGTTTCTGGTTGGAAATATTCCCTAGAGGCAATAATAAATTGGTTATTATTATATTTCCTTGTTCATGATAATCGTTTATTATCCATGCTAGAATTGTATTGATAGGAAACTCAGATACATGTGTGGATACATAGACAACAACATGTCCCTAGTAAGCCTCTAGTTGACTAGCTCGTTGATCAATAGATGGTTACGGTTTCCTGACCATGGACATTAGATGTCGTTGATAACAGGATCACATCATTAGGAGAATGATGTGATGGACAACACCCAATCCTAAGCCTAGCACAAAGATCGTGTAGTTCATATGCTAAAGCTTTTCTAATGTCAAGTATCATTTCCTTAGACCATGAGATTGTGCAACTCCCGGATACCGTAGGAGTGCTTTGGGTGTGCCAAACGTCACAACATAACTGGGTGGCTATAAAGGTTCACTGCAGGTATCTCCGAAAGTGTCTCTTGGGTTGGCACGAACCGAGACTAGGATTTGTCACTCCGTGTAACGGAGAGGTATCTCTGGGCCCACTCGGTAGGACATCATCATAATGTGCACAATGTGAACAAGGAGTTGATCACGGGATGATGTGTTACGGAGCGAGTAAAGAGACTTGCCGGTAACAAGATTGAACAAGGTATCGGGATACTGACAATCGAATCTCGGGCAAGTACAATACCGCTGGACAAAGGGAATTGAATACGGGATTGATTGAATCCTCGACATCATGGTTCATCCGATGAGATCATCGTGGAACATGTGGGAGCCAACATGGGTATCCAGATCCCGCTGTTGGTTATTGGCCGGAGAGTTGTCTCGGTCATGTCTGCATGGTTCCCGAACCCGTAGGGTATACACACTTAAGGTTCGATGACGCTAGGGTTATTAGGAAGACTTGTATGTGATTACTGAATGTTGTTCGGAGTCCCGGATGAGATCCCGGACGTCACGAGGAGTTCCAGAATGGTCCGGAGGTAAAGATTTATATATGGAAAGTTGTTGTTCGGGTTCCGGGAAAAGTTCGGTTTTTTCCGGTATTATACCGGGAAGCTTCCGGAAGGTTCCAGAGGATTCCGGAGGGGTCCGGAGGTCCGGAAAATGTTCCACCACGTCCAATACAGCAGCATGGGCTGTAAGGGGGCGCCCTAACCTTAATGGGCCAAGGGCACCAGCCCCCCCAAGGCCCATGCGCATGGGAGAGGGGAAACCCTAAGGGGGAGGGCCTCCACTTGACTTGGGAGGCACTCCTCCCCCCTTGGCTGCCGCCCCAACCCTAGATGGGATCTAGGGGGGCCGGCCCCCTCTCTCCCCACTTATAAATAGTGGAGGGGTGGGAGGGCGGCCACACCCTTGAACCTGGCGCAGCCCCTCCCCTCTAATACCTCTCCTCCTCCGCGTGAGCTTGGCGAAGCCCTGCCGGAGAATTGTCACTCCATCACCACCACACCATCGTGCTGCTGTTGGACTCTCTTCCTCAACCTCTCCCTCCTCCTTGCTGGATCAAGGTGTGGGAGATGTCTCCGTTCCGTTCGTGTGTTGAACGCGGAGGTGCCGTCCGTTCGGCGCTAGGATCATCGGTGATTTCGATGAGCACGAGTACGACTCCATCAACCCCATTCACTTGAACGCTTCCGCTTAGCGATCTACAAGGGTATGTAGATGCACTCTCCTTCCCCTCGTTGCTAGATTACTCCATAGATTGATCTTGGTGATGCGTAGAAAATTTTTAAATTTCTGCTACGATCCCCAACAATGGCATCATGAGCTAGGTCTATGCGTAGTTTCTATGCACGAGTAGAACACAAAGCAGTTGTGGGCGTCGATATTGTCAATTTACTTGCCGTTACTAGTCTTATCGTGATTCGGCGGCATCGTGGGATGAAGCGGCCCGGACCGACCTTACACGTACGCTTATGTGAGACTAGTTCCACCGACTGACATGCACTAGTTGCATAAGGTGGCTAGCGGGTGTCTGTCTCTCCCACTTCAGTCGGATCGGATTCGATGAAAAGGGTCCTTATGAAGGGTAAATATAAATTGGCATATCACGTTGTGGTTTTCGCGTAGGTAAGAAACGTTCTTGCTAGAAACCTATAGCAGCCACGTAAAAACTTGGAACAACAATTAGAGGACGTCTAACTTGTTTTTGCAGCATATGCCTTGTGATGTGATATGGCCAAAAGGATGTGATGAATGATATATGTGATGTATGAGATTGATCATGTTCTTGTAATAGGAATCACGACTTGCATGTCGATGATTATGACAACCGGCAGGAGCCACAGGAGTTGTCTTAATTTATTTATGACCTGTGTGTCAACATAAACGTCATGTAATTACTTTACTTTATTGCTAAAGCGTTAGCCATAGTAGTAGAAGTAATAGATGACGAGACAACTTCAAGAAGACACGATGATGGAGATCATGATGATGGAGATCATGGTGTCATGCCGGTGACAACGATGATCTTGGATCCCCGAAGATGGAGATCAAAAAGGAGCAAAATGATATTGGCCATATCATGTCACTATTTGATTGCATGTGATGTTTATCATGTTTTACATCTTATTTGCTTAGAACGATGGTAGCTTAAATAAGATGATCCCTCACTAAAATTTCAAGAAAGGTGTTCCCCCTAACTGTGCACCATTGCGAAGGTTCGTTGTTTCGAAGCACCACGTGATGATCGGGTGTGATAGATTCTAACGTTCGAATACAACGGGTGTTGACGAGCCTAGCATGTACAGACATGGCCTCGGGACACATGTGAAACACTTAGGTTGACTTGACGAGCCTAGCATGTACAGACATGACCTCGGAACACGGAAGACCGAAAGGTCGAACATGAGTCGTATAGAAGATACGATCAACATGAGATGTTCACCGTTGATGACTAGTCTGTCTCACATGATGATCGGACACGGCCTAGTCGATTCGGATCATGTTTCACTTAGATGACTAGAGGGATGTCTATCTGAGTGGGAGTTCATTAAATAATTTGATTAGATGAACTCAATTATCATGAACATAGTCTAAATTGTCTTTGCAAATATGTTGTAGATAAATAGCTCACGTTGTAGCTCCCTGTTTCAATACGTTCCTAGAGAAAGATTAAGTTGAAAGATATTGTAAGCAATGATGCGGACTAGGTCCGTAGTCCGAGGAGTGTCCTCACTGCTACACAGAAGGCTTACGTCTTTGATGCACCGCTCGATGTGCAAACCCCTACAATGTCATCTGTGGATGTTGTGAACACCTGACAGACACATTCTGATGACTACTTGATAGTTTAGTGCACCATACTTTACGGCTTAGAATTGGGATTCCAATGACGTTTTGAACGCCATAGAACATATGAGATGTTCCAAGAGCTGAAATTGGGATTTCAGGCTCATGCCCGTGTTGAGAGGTGTGATACCTCTGACAAGTTCTTTTGCCAACAAGATGGAGGAGAATAGCTCAGCTAGTGAGCATGTGCTCAGAATGTCTGGGTGCTACAATCACTTAAATCAAGTGGGAGTTAAACTTCCAGATAAGATAGTGATTGATAGAGTTCTCTAGCCACTATCACTAAGCTACTAGATCTTTGTGATGAACTATGACATGCAAGGGATGGAGTTGATCCCGGAGCTGTTCGCGGTGCTTAAGACCGCAAAAGGTAGAAATCAAGAAGGAGCATCAAGTGTTGATGGTTTAACAAGACCACTGGTTTCAAGAAGGGCAAGGGCTAGAAGGGAAACTTCATGGATGGCAAACCAGTTGCTGCTCCAGTGAAGGAACCCAAGGTTGAACCCAAACCCGAGACTAAATGCTTCTATTGTAAGGGGAATAGTCACTGGTAGCGGAATTACCCCAAATGCATGGTAGATGAGAAGGCTGGCAACTTCAAAGTATATACGTGTTATTAATGTGTACCTCACTAGTACTCCTGGTAGCACATGGGTATTGGATACCGGTTCAGTTACTATTATTGGTGACTTGAAGCAAAAGCTACGGACTAAACGGAGACTGGCTAAGGGTGAGGTGACGATGTGTGTTGGAAGTGTTTCCAAAGTTGATGAGATCACCATCGCATGCTCCATCTACCTTCGGGATTAGTATTGAACCTAGATAAATGTTATCAGGTGTCTACGTTGAGCATGAATATGATTAGATCATGTTCATTGCAATATAGTTATTCATTTAAATTAGAGAATAATGGTTATTCTGTTTACATGAATAATACCTTTCATGGTCGTGCACCCTATGTGAATGGTTCATTGAATCTCGGTCGTGGTAATACACATGTTCACGCCAAAAGATGTAGAGTTAATAATGATAATACCACTTTGTTGTGGCACTGCCGCTTAGGTCATATTGGCGTAAGATGCATGAAGAAACTCCATATCGATGGATGTTTGGAGTCACTTGATTTTGAATCGCTTGACACATGCGAGCCATGCCTCATGGGCAGGATGACTAAGACCCCGTTTTTAGGTACAATGAAACGGGCAAGTGACTTGTTGGAAATCATGCATGCTGATGCGTGCGATCCAATGAGAATTGAAGCGTGCGGTGGATATCGATATTTTCTCATCTTCACTGACGATTTGGGTAGATATAGGTATATCTACTTAATGAAGCACAAGTCTGAAACGTTTGAGAAGTTCAAGCGATTTCAGAGTGAAGTTAAGAATCATCATAACAATAAGATCATGTTCCTACGATCTGATCAAAAGGGGATTTTCTGAGTTGTGAGTTTGGCAATCACTTAAGACATTGTGGAATTGTTTCACAGTTGAAGCCATCTAGAACACCACAAGGTAATGGTGTGTCCGGACGTCGTAATCGAACCCTATGAGATATGGTGCGATCTATGATGTCTCTTACCAATCTACCATTTTCATTTTGAGGTTATGCGTTAGAGACAGCTGCATTCACTTTAGATAGGACACCATCTAAGTCCGTTGAGACGACGTCATATGAACATTGGTTTGGCAAAAACCAAAGTTGTCGTTTCTTAATGTTTGGGGATGCGATGCTTAGGGCTTCAGCCGGAGAAGCTCAAACCCAAAGCGGACAAACACATCTTCATAGGATACCCAAGGATGACAGCTGGGTATACCTTCTATCTCAGATCCGAGGGCAAATTGTTTGTCGTAAGAACGGGTCCTATCTCGAGAAGGAGTTTCTCTCAAAAGAATTGAGCGGGAGGAAGATAGAACTTGATGAGGTTGTCGAACCTTTACTTCAACCAGAGAGTGATGCAACATAGAAAGATGTTTTCTGTGGCGCCTACGTCTGTTGAATAGGAATTTAATGATAGTGATCATAAAGCTTCGGATCAAGTTGCTATCAAACCTCGTAGGTCGACAAGGATATGTACTACTCCTAAGTGGTACGGTAATCCTGTCTTAGATATCATGTTGTTAGACAACAATAAACCTACGAGCTATGGAGAAGCGATGGTGGGCCCGTATTCTGACAAATGGTTAGAAGCCATGAAATCCGAGATAGGATCCATATATCAGAACAAAGTATGGACTTTGGTGGACTTGCCCGATGATCGGCAAGCCATTGAGATAAATGGATCTTTAAGAAGAAGACGGACGTGGGCGGTAATGTTACCATCTATGAAGCTCGACTTGTGGGAAAGAGTCTTTTCACAAGTTCAAGGAGTTGACTACGATGAGAATTTCTCACCCGTAGCGATGCTTAAGTCCGTCGGAATCATGTCAGCATTAGCTGTATTTTTCAATTATGAAATCTGACAGATGGATGTCAAAACAAGTTTTCTTACCAATTTTCATAAGAAAGATTTGTATGTGATACAATCAAAGTTTTGTCGATCCTAAGGATGCTAAAAGGTATGCTGGCTCCAGCGATCCTTCTATGGACTAGAGCAAGCATCTCGGAGTCAGAATATATGCTTTGATGGAGTGATCAAAGCTTTTAGGTTTATACAATGTTTGCTAGAAACTTGTATTTACAAGAAAGTGAGTGGGAGCACTACAGCATTTCTGATAAGTATATGTGGATGACATATTGTTGATCCGAAATGATGTAGAATTTCTAGAAAGCATAAACGGTTGTTTGAAGAGTGATTTTCAAAGGAAGACCTGGATAAAGCTGCTTACATATTGGGCATCAGGATCTATAGAAATAGGCCAAGACGCCTGATGATACTTTCAAAGAACGCACACCTTGACATTTTTTTGAAGGAGTTCAAAATAGACCAGTCAAAGAAGGGGTTCTTACCTGAGTTGTAAGGTGTGAAGTTGAGTAAGACTCAAAGCTTGACCACGGCAGAAGAAAGAGGAAGGACGAAGGTCGTCCCCTATGCTCTTGTCATAGGCTCTACACGGTATGCCATGCTGAGTACCGCACCTGATGTGTGCCTTGCCACATGTGTGGCAAGAGGGTACAAAGGTGATCTAGGAATGGATCACCAGATAGTGGTCAAAATTGTCCTTAGAGGAATAAGGAAATGTTTCTCAGTTATGGAGGTGATAAAGAGTTCGACAAAAAGGGTTACGTCGATGCAAGTTTAACACCTATCCGGATAGCTCTTAGTAGAGATGCCGGATACGTATAATGGAGCAACAATTTGGAATAGCTCCAAGTGGAATGTGGCAGCAGCATCTATGATATAAAGTTTTGCGAAATACATAGGGATCTGAATATGGCAAGACCCGTTGACTACAACCTCTCTCACAAGCATAACATGATCAAACCCAGAACTCATTGAGTATTAATCACAGAGTGATGTGAACTAGATTAGTGACTCTAGTAAACTCTTTGGATGTTGGTCACATGGCGATGTGACCTGTGAGTGTTAATCACATGCCGATGTGAACTAGATTATTGACTCTAGTGCAAGTGGGAGACTGTTGGAAATATGCCCTAGAGGCAATAATAAATTGGTTATTATTATATTTCCTTGTTCATGATAATCGTTTATTATCCATGCTAGAATTGTATTGATAGGAAACTCAGATACATGTGTGGATACATAGACAACAACATGTCCCTAGTAAGCCTCTAGTTGACTAGCACGTTGATCAATAGATGGTTACGGTTTCCTGACCATGGACATTAGATGTCGTTGATAACGGGATCACATCATTAGGAGAATGATGTGATGGACAAGACCCAATCCTAAGCCTAGCACAAAGATCGTGTAGTTCATATGCTAAAGCTTTTCTAATGTCAAGTATCATTTCCTTAGACCATGAGATTGTGCAACTCCCGGATACCGTAGGAGTGCTTTGGGTGTGCCAAACGTCACAACGTAACTGGGTGGCTATAAAGGTTCACTACAGGTATATCCGAAAGTGTCTGTTGGGTTGGCACGAATCGAGACTAGGATTTGTCACTCCGTGTAACAGAGAGGTATCTCTGGGCCCACTCGGTAGGACATCATCATAATGTGCACAATGTGACCAAGGAGTTGATCACGGGATGATGTGTTACGGAATGAGTAAAGAGACTTGCCGGTAACAAGATTGAACAAGGTATTGGGATACCGACGATTGAATCTCGGGCAAGTACAATACCGCTGGACAAAGGGAATTGAATACGGGATTGATTGAATCCTCGACATCGTGGTTCATCCGATGAGATCATCGTGGAACATGTGGGAGCCAACATGGGTAACCAGATCCCGCTGTTGGTTATTGGCCGAAGAGTTGTCTCGGTCATGTCTGCATGGTTCCCGAACCCGTAGGGTCTACACACTTAAGGTTCGATGACGCTAGGGTTATTAGGAAGACTTGTATGTGATTACCGAATGTTGTTCGGAGTCCCGGATGAGATCCCGGACATCACGAGGAGTTCCAGAGTGGTCCAAAGGTAAAGATTTATATATGGAAAGTTGTTGTTCGGGTTCCGGGAAAAGTTCGGTTTTTTCCGGTATTGTACCGGGAAGCTTCCGGAGGATTTCGGAGGGGTCCGAAGGTCGGAAAATGTTCCACCACGTCCAATACAGCAGCATGGGCTGTAAGGGGGCGCCCTAACCTTAATGGGCCAAGGGCACCAGCCCCCCCAAGGCGCATGCGCATGGGAGAGGGGAAACCCTAAGGGGGAGGGCCTCCACTTGACTTGGGAGGCACTCCTCCCCCCCTTGGCCGCCGCCCCAACCCTAGATGGGATCTAGGGGGGCTGGCCCCCTCTCTCCCCACCTATAAATAGTGGAGGGGTGGGAGGGCGGCCACACCCTTGAACCTGGCACAGCCCCTCCCCTCCAATACCTCTCCTCCTCCGCGTGAGCTTGGCGAAGCCCTGCCGGAGAACTGTCACTCCATCAGCACCACGTTGTCGTGCTGCTGTTGGACTCTCTTCCTCAACCTCTCCCTCCTCCTTGCTGGATCAAGGCGTGGGAGACATCTCCGTTCCGTACGTGTGTTGAACGTGGAGGTGCCATCCGTTCGGCGCTAGGATCATCGATGATTTGGATCACGACGAGTATGACTCCATCAACCCCGTTCACTTGAACGCTTCCGCTTAGCGATCTACAAGGGTATGTAGATGCACTCTCCTTCCCCTCGTTGCTAGATTACTCCATAGATTGATCTTGGTGATGCGTAGAATTTTTTTAAATTTCTGCTATGATCCCCAACATTTCTTAATAGTGGAATCCGCAAGGTGCAAGTTTAGAGAGCAATCATCAAAATCACGGAAACCTAACAAATCACACAAAGTCTTTGGAATCATGGAAACACTAGCACCCAAATCACATAAAACATGGCATTCATGATCTTTAATTTTAATTTTAATAGTTGGTTCCCACTCATCATAAAGTTTTCTAGGGATAGAAACTTCCAATTCAAGTTTTTCTTCATAAGATTGCATCAAGGCATCAACGATATGTTTAGTAAACGCTTTATTTTGACTATAAGCGTGAGGAGAATTTAGCACGGATTGCAACAAGGAAATACAATCAATCAAAGAGCAATTTTCATAGTTAAATTCCTTGAAATCCATAATAGTGGGTTTAGCAACATCTAGGGTTTTAATTTCTTCAATCCCACTTTTATCAAATTTAGCATTAGGACCAACAAATTCCGAATTCTTGGAACGCCTTCTAGGTAAAGGTGGATCATATTCAGTCCCATCATTATCAAGATTCATATTGCAAAACAAAGATTTAATAGGGGACACATCAATAACTTTTAGATCTTCATCTTTATTTTCATAGGAACTAGAAGAACACGCTCTTATAAAGGCATCTTTCTTAGCACGCATCCTAGCGGTTCTTTCTTTGCACTCATCAATGGAAATTCTCATGGCTTTGAGAGACTCAATGATATCATGCTTAGGTGGAATAGATCTAAGTTTCAAAGAATCAACATCAAAAGCAATTCTATCAATGTTCCTAGCCAAATCATCAATCTTAAGCAATTTTTCTTCAATCATAGCATTAAAATTCTTTTGCGAAGTTGTAAAAGCATCTAGTGCCACCCCAAGTTGGTTTTGGAGTATTTACGACAAACCTAGTTGAGGGACTAATGTGTTTGTGAGAATTGTAGGATAACACAGGTAGAAGTCCCTCATTGATTCGGTTTTCCTACCAGAGATGACCCCTAAAAATGTATGAAGACATTGAAGTCAAAGGTGGTATATGAAGATATTCACATTGAAGACTATGACAAGAGAAGACACCACATGAAGCCTATGGAGCTCGAAGACTTAGATCTTTCGTAGTTCTCTTTCTTTTTGTGTTGAGTCATAGGAACCACCATACTGTTAAGTGGGGTCCAAGAGAACCAGTCAGAATGACTGAAGTGATGCCTAACCAAAACCTATGTCTTCGAGTGAAGACTATGAGAGCGAATCTTGTCCAGAGTCGGACAAGTCAGCTTTGCTTGTAGCCCAAGTAAAGTTGCCGTGTGAGTTTGAAATCTGACCGTTGGAACACGTGTCAGTTCCTTAGTGACCCAGGGTCATTTCGGACAAATCAGGTCGGGTTGCCAAGTGGCTATAAATAGCCCACCCCCTACAACATAAACGGTTGGCTGCTCAGATTCAGTGTACGACTTTTGTCATTTGAGAGCAACCCACCTCGAAGCCTTTGAGAGAGAATTCCTTGCGAGGATAAAGCCCTAACCACCCAGAGCCAAAGAGAATTAGGCATCACTTAAGTCTTCTTGTCTGTGTGATCTGAAGACTTATTACACTTGAGGACTATGCATCCTCCAGCCGGTTAGGCGTCGCGTTCTGAGCATCCAAGAGACATTGTGGATTGCCGATGAACAAAGTCTGTGAAGGTTTGTGAGTCTACCTTGAAGACTTACCAGAGTGATTGGGCGAGGTCTGTGTGACCTTAGCTCAAGGGGAATACGGTGAGGACTGGGTGTCCTGAGCTGTGTGTTCAGGACTGGGTGTCCGGGACTGTGTGTCCTAAGGTTTAAATACCTAGCCGCCCCAACCAGACGTACAGTTGTCACAACAACTGGAACTGGTCCAACAAATCATTGTCTTCAACGAGTCACTGGTTTCATCTTCCCTTCCCTTTACTTACTGTTACTTCTTGTGAAGTCATTGTATATTTGCACTATCTTTTGTCTTCACTGAGTGACTGCGTGTTCTGTCTGGCTTCACAATATCTTCCTACCTGATCCTTACTACATTGCTGCTATTAGTCATTGTGCTTTCACTCTATTGAATACTTGACTATGGCTTGCCTAGTGTAGTCTACCTTCCGCTGCAGGGTATTAGGTTTATTTCTATCGTTTGTCTTCATAACTCCCACGTTTTGAAGACTTTCATAAAAATCGCCTATTCACCCCCCATCTAGTCGATATAACGCACTTTCAGAAGTAATAAATTCTTTAATATTAGAATCAAAATCAGAGGGCATCTTATTATAATTTCCATAAGAATTGTTGTAGGAATTACCATAATTATTATAGGGATTACTAGGATAAGGCCTAGGATTGAAATTTCCTCTATACGCGTTGTTACCAAAATTGCTCCTACCAACAAAATTCACATCCATAGATTCATTATTATTCTCAATCAAAGTAGACAAGGGCATATCATTAGGATCAGAAGAAACACTCTTATTAGCAAATAATTTCATAAGTTCATCCATCTTTCCACTCAAAACATTAATTTCTTCTATCGCATGCACCTTTTTATTAGTAGATCTTTCAGTATGCCATTGAGAATAATTAACCATAATATTATCGAGGAGTTTAGTAGCTTCTCCTAAAGTGATTTCCATAAAAGTTCCTCCCGCGGCCGAATCTAAAAGATTTCTAGAATCAAAATTCAATCCGGCATCAAAATTCTGAACAATCATCCACAAATTTAAACCATGAGTAGGGCAATTACGTATCATTAATTTCATTCTCTCCCAAGCTTGTGCAACATGTTCATGATCAAGTTGCTTAAAATTCATAATATCATTTCTAAGAGAGATGATCTTAGCGGGAGGAAAATACTTAGAGATAAAGCATCTTTGCACTTGTTCCATGAATCAATACTATTTTTAGGCAAAGACGAAAACCAAGCTTTAGTACGATCTCTAAGCGAAAAAGGAAATAGCTTCAATTTAACAATATCATTATCCACATATTTCTTCTTTTGCATGTCACACAAATCAACGAAGCTATTTAGATGAGTAGCAGCATCTTCACTAGGAAGGCCGGAGAACGAATCTTTCATGACAAGATTCAGCAAGGCAGTATTAATTTCACAAGATTCAGCATCAGTAAGAGGAGCAATCGGAGTGCTAATAAAATCATTATTGTTGGTATTGGTAAAGTCAAACAATTTAGTATTATCTTGAGCCATCGTGACAAGCAAGCAAACTAACACACAAGCAAACAAAAAGCAAGCGGACAAAAAAAGGCAAATAGAGAGGGAGGATAGAGAGAGAGGGCGAATAAAATGGCAAGGATGAAGTGGGGGAGAGGAAACGAGAGGCAAATGGCAAATAATGTAATGCGGGAGATAAGGGTATGTGATGGGTACTTGGTATGTTGACTTTTGCGTAGACCTCGCCGGCAACGACGCCAGAAATCCTTCTTGCTACCTCTTGAGCACTGCGTTGGTTTTCCCCAAAGAGGAAGGGATGATGCAGCAAAGTAGCATAAGTATTTCCCTCAGTCTTTGAGAACCAAGGTATCAATCCAGTAGGAGGCTACGCGCGAGTCCCTCGTACCTGCACAAAACAAATAAATCCTCGCAACCAACACAAATAGGGGTTGTCAATCCCTATCAGGCCACTTACGAGAGTGAGATCTGATAGATACGATAGGATAATATTTTTGGTATTTTTGTGATAAAGATGCAAAGTAAAATAAAGGCAAAGGAAATAGCAAAGGAAATAACTAAGTAGTAGGAGATCAATATGATAAAGATAGACCCAGGGGCCATAGGTTTCACTAATGGCTTCTCTCGAGAGCATAAGTATTCTACGGTGGGTGAACAAATTACTATTGAGCAATTGACAGAATTGAGCATAGTTATGAGAATATCTAGGTATGATCATGTATATAGGCATCACGTCCGAGACAAGTAGACCGACTCCTACCTGCATCTACTACTATTACTCCACTCATCGACTGCTATCCAGCATGCATCTAGAGTATTAAGTTAAAAACAGAGTAACGCCTTAAGCAAGATGACATGATGTAGAGGGATAGACTCATGCAATATGAAGAAAACCCCATCTTGTTATCCTCGATGGCAACAATACAATACGTGCCACGCTGCCCTTACTGTCACCGGGAAAGGACACCGCAAGATTGAACCCAAAGCTAAGCACTTCTCCCATTGCAGAAAAGATCAATCTAGTAGGCAAACCAAACTGATAATTTGAAGTGACTTGCAAAGATAACCAATCATACATAAAAGAATTCAGAGAAGATTCAAATATTATTCATAGATAGACTTGATCATAAACCCATAATTCATCGGTCTCGACAAACACACCGCAAAAAGAAGATTACATCGAATAGATCTCCACAAGAGAGGGGGAGAACATTGTATTGAGATCCAAAAAGAGAGAAGAAGCCATCTAGCTACTAACTATGGACCCGTAGATCTGAGGTAAACTATTCACACTTCATCGGGGGGGCTATGGTGTTGATGTAGAAGCTCTTCGTGATCGATGCCCCCTCCGGCGGAGCTCCGGAACAGGCCCCAAGATGGGATCTCGTGGATACAGAAAGTTGCGGCGGTGGAATTAGGGTTTTGGCTCCGTTTCTGATTGTTTGGGGGTACGTGGATATATATAGGAGGAAGGAGTACGTCGGTGGAGCAACAGGGGGCCCACGAGGGTGGAGGGCGTGCCTGGTGGGGGTGGGCGCGCCCCCCTACCTCGTGGCCTCCTGTTTCCTTTCTTGACGTAGGGTCCAAGTCTCTCTGGTCTTATTCGTTTAGAAAATCACGTTCCCGAAGGTTTCATTCCGTTTGGACTCCGTTTGATATTCCTTTTCTTCGAAACCATAAAACAGGCAAAAAACAGCAATTCTGGGCCGGGCCTCCGATTAATAGGTTACTCCCAAAAATAATATAAAAGTGAATAATAAAGCCCAATAATGTCCAAAACAGTAGATAATATAGCATGGAGCAATCAAAAATTATAGATACGTTGGAGACGTATCAGTTCTCTCTCCGTTTTATCTCCAATCAATTCCGCCACTGGCAAGCTAGTGCTCCCACGCCTGTCCAGCCACCACGCATCGCCGGCGCTTTCTCGTTGCATGAACTCTGTGGGCTGCAGCCTGCTGATGGGGTGCGACGCCACCGGGGTCATCGGTGTTGCGATGCCGGCGGGGATGCAGTGGTCGGCATCTCGCAGTTGAGGCGTTGTCGGCCAGCGCGCGTGACAGAGTGTCGACGGCGCCGCAGAGGAGGGGGGCATGGCCCGCTGTGTTGCAGCATCCACCGTGTTGTATGCCGGATGGGGTGTGACATCATCAGGTCACCGGTGCTGCGATGCAGGCGCGGATGCAGCAGCCGGTGAATCAAAGGGAGCACGCGCGACATCATGATGAAGCGTTGCTGGGGCCGCCGGAGCTACAGTGAAGCACGCGGGGGTCGTTGAAGCTCCACCTGTTGGAAATATGCCCTAGAAGCAATAATAAATTAGTTATTATTATATTTAATTGTTCATGATAATCGTTTATTATCCATGCTAGAATTGTATTGATAGGAAACTCAGATACATGTGTGGATACATAGACAACACCATGTCCCAAGTAAGCCTCTAGTTGACTAGCTCGTTGATCAATAGATGGTTACAGTTTCCTGACCACGGACATTGGATGTCGTTGATAACGGGATCACATCATTAGGAGAATGATGTGATGGACAAGACCCAATCCTAAGCCTAGCACAAGATCGTGTAGTTCGTATGCTAAAGCTTTTCTAATGTCAAGTATCATTTCCTTAGACCATGGGATTGTGCAACTCCCGGATACCGTAGGAGTGCTTTGGGTGTACCAAACGTCACAACATAACTGGGTGGCTATAAAGGTACACTACAGGTATCTCCGAAAGTGTTTGTTGGGTTGGCACAAATCGAGACTGGGATTTGTCACTCCGTGTAAACGGAGAGGTATCTCTGGGCCCACTCGGTAGGACATCATCATAATGTGCACAATGTGACCAAGGAGTTGATCACGGGATGATGTGTTACGGAATGAGTAAAGAGACTTGCCGGTAATGAGATTGAACAAGGTATCGGGATACCGACGATCGAATCTCGGGCAAGTACAATACCGCTAGACAAAGGGAATTGAATACGGGATTGATTGAATCGTCGACATCATGGTTCATCCGATGAGATCATCATGGAACATGTGGGAGACAACATGGGTATCCAGATCCCACTGTTGGTTATTGGCCGGAGAGTTGTCTCGGTCATGTCTACATGGTTCCCGAACCCGTAGGGTCTACACACTTAAGGTTCGATGACGCTAGGGTTATTAGGAAGACTTGTATGTGATTACCGAATGTTGTTCGGAGTCCCGGATGAGATCCCGGATGTCACGAGGAGTTCCGAAATGATCCGTAGGTAAAGGTTTATATATGGAAAGTTGTTGTTCGGGTTCCGGGAAAAGTTCGGTTTTTTCCGGTATTGTACCGGGAAGCTTCCGGAAGGTTCCGGAGGGGTCCGGAGGTCCGGAAAATGTTCCACCACGTCCAATACAGCAGCATGGGCTGTAGGGGGAGCCCTAACCTTAATGGGCTAAGGGCACCAGCCCCCCAAGGCCCATGCGCATGGGAGAGGGGAAACCCTAAGGGGGAGGGCCTCCACTTGACTTGGGAGGCACTCCTCCCCCCTTTGGCCACCGCCCCCAACCCTAGATGGGATTTAGGGGGACCGGCCCCCTCTCTCCCCACCTATAAATAGTGGAGGGGTGGGAGGGCGGCCATACCCTTAAACCTGGCGCAGCCCCTCCCCTCCAATACCTCCTCTCCGACGCGTGAGCTTGGCGAAGCCCTGCCGGAGAACTGCCACTCCATCACCACCATGCCGTCGTGCTGCTGTTGGACTCTCTTCCTCAACCTCTCCTTCCTCCTTGCTGGATCAAGGCGTGGGAGACGTCTCCGTTCAGTATGTGTGTTGAACGCAGAGGTGCCGTCCGTTCGGCGCTAGGATCATCGGTGATTTGGATCACGACGAGTACGACTCCATCAACCCCGTTCACTTGAACGCTTCCGCTTATCGATCTACAAGGGTATGTAGATGCACTCTCCTTTCCCTCGTTGCTAGATTACTCCATAGATTGATCTTGGTGATGTGTAGAAAATTTTAAATTTCTACTACGATCCCCATATTATTTTGAGGTTATGGTGTGTCGTAATCGAACCTTATGAGATATGGTGCGATCTATGATCTACCTCTATTATTTTGAGGTTATGCATTAGAGACAGCTGCATTCACTTTAGATAGGACACCATATAAGTCCGTTGAGACGACGCCGTATGAACATTGGTTTGACAAGAAACCAAAGTTGTCGTTTCTTAATGTTTGGGGCTGCGATGCTTAAGGCATCAGCCAGAGAAGTTCGAACCCAAAGCGGACAAACACATCTTCATAGGATACCCAAAGGTGACAGTTGGGTACACCTTCTATCTCAGATCCGAGGGCAAATTGTTTGTCGCTAAGAACGAGTCCTTTCTCGAGGAGTTTCTCTCGAAAGAATTGAGTGGGAGGAAGATAGAACTTGATAAGGTGTCTGTCGTGGTTTTGTCACGGCAGATGTCCTAGAGAAAGGACTTAATCGTGGAGCCATCGCGACGGGTTAGCTTGAAGGGGTTAAAGCGGACACAAGGACGCAAGAGAGTTTATACTAGTTCGGCCCCTTCGATGAAGGTAAAAGCCTACGTCTAGTTGTTATGGAATTGATGGGGTTTCGATTACTAGGGCGCCAACATGCTTCGCCTATGTCTCGAGTTGTTGTCTGTTGTCCTTGAACTGCCGCCGGGTCGTCCCCTTATATACACGGGTGACTCCCGTCGGCTTACGGAGTCCCAATACCGGCTCATAGATGTGTCCAGTTTGGTCTGTACTTATTCCTAACTTACAATACAGGTTAACTACTAACGCCGGTTTACGGCTACAGGCCTTGAACCGACCATGGGCCTTGAGCCCTCCTCTGTCTTCTTGGGCTTTAACATACTTAACTACTGACGAAGTTAACCCGGCCTAGATAGGCCGGTTTACGCCCAGTAGTAATATCCCCGACATTAGGCCCCAGATTGATTTGAACGGGTTCATGTCAATCCTTTAATAAAAGCTTCATTTTCAACATCTTTTTATAAATTGGTAAACCGCCATGATGTCATCTTCTCTGATTGCTATAAACCGGAGTGATGTCACCTGTCTTAACGAAGCTATCCATTATGCTTCTTTGTTAATAGATCGGCGGAAATCGAGGTGACAGCTTCGTTTTGTGGCCCCTTGATTGTCGCGCCTGACTCATGTTCTTTCGCCTTATAAATAGGACCGAAGGGTCATTTCTTTTCTCCTTTCGTGCCTTCTTCGTCTTCCTCGCGTCGCCAGCCTCGGAGCTCCGCCGCCGCCGTCGACCTCTGCCTCATCCTTGGCTGCTGCAGCAACCTGAGCGCACCAGAACATCGCGGCACCCTTCCGCATCTTCCTCAGCTCCGGTAAATCTTCTATCCTTTCCCCACAAATCTGGCCTAGGGTTTCGCAGTTCTTCAGTGTTCATCGTCTGCATCTTGCTCATACGACAGATCTTTAGATGAATCTGCAAATCTTTACTCTGTGCAACGATAGTTGTTTGACCTTCGCCTTCACTTATGCATCTCAAACCATAGATCTATATGAACGTTTTTCTCATTGGTTCGGTACTGCTCCTTTGAACCTCTAAGCATTTATCTCTTTTCTGAACTTGCTTCAGATCCAATGCTGTAAAGAAATCTTGTGAAACCTGTTTCTGCGTACTTGTCCATCCGCAATATCAACTTTTCAATGCTTAGATCAGGCGGTTTAACCTTATAGAAAATTGTCCAAACCGGTATATGCCATTAGTCCCCTTGTTGAACTGCCAGATGTTGGTTGCTTCATGAAACTCCGGTTCAGATAGTTCTGTCTCCGGTTTAACAGTGCACATACCAACGTACCTTGATCAAATGCATTTTTGAACCGGGACCTTATACCTTGCAGATTCCATCATGGCCAAGCAAGTATATGAGTGCAATTGGGTTCCTTCTCGTGTCACAGAGGATCAACTGGACGATTTAGTCCTGATTGGCGCTTTAGGAAGCAAAGATACCATCCATTAGAGGGCTCCTGGCAAAGAATGCCCTCCCACACCTCGAGAAGGATAGGTTGTTGTTTTCGTAGATCACTTAGCCCGGGGCTTTAAGCCGCCTGGTTCTAAATTTTACCGGGATGTTTTAGCCGATTTCCAACTCCATCCGCAAGACACTGGCCCCAACTCTGTTACAAATATGTGTCACTTCCAAGTGCTCTATGAGGTGTTCTTTCAAGAGGAGCCCACAGTGGAATTGTTCAGAGACCTTTTCCATCTAAACCGCCATACTGAGTTTACTGATGGCTCTAATATAGAGTTGGGTGGCGTGGCGATTCAGAAAAGGAAAGAGGTCACATGCCCTCACGCCAAGCTGCACAGTCACCCCAAGGAGTGGAATCAGACATGGTTCTACTGCAAAGACACCTCCCCTGCTGGTGAGAATCCCTTGCCTGGCTTTCGTCCGGAGCGCTCAGCAATACACACCCTTTTCCTCAAAGATTGACTACCCAGGAGAGAAGCAAATATGCTCCCCAACTGTCAAAGCTCAGAGCCTTTATGGCCAACGGTTTAACAGGGGTTGATCTCGCTCGCTGTTGGATATCATGGAGCATACTGCCCCTTAGTCAGCGCTCCAGTTTGATGTGCGAATATACTGACAATGTTGATGACCCACTGCGACATTCAAAAATCCCGCTCTCCGATGAAGAAATCACAGAGGCTGTAAATAAGATGCTGAATGAACCGGAACACGTCTGCGCTAGAACCGGCCTGCTTCCCTTCCGTGCCACCAACAAACCGCCAGCTGTAAGATTTTGATTTTTCTCTTTGCTGAATCTGTTATTGATATGTCTGGTCATTGTTTAATATCAGTGTCTGCATAATCAGGGCAATGATCCGTTTTGGAGTAAAAAACTGCCGCAGGAGAAACCAGACAAGCCGGAAAGAGCAACCCGGCAAAAGACTAAAGCTGTGAAGAAGACTGCCCACAGGAAAAGAACCACTGCATCTTCTAATCCGGCCCCTGATGATGATGTGGATAATCCGGACTTTGAGGTAGAGCTTGACTCACTTGGTTTATTTTTCATGCGTCTTATTGATGATGATATTTGTCAGGATGATGCCGAAGCCAGCCACGCGGATGTTGCAGAGGTAATTATTCTCTCTTCCGATTCAGAAACTTTGCCTTCACAAAAAATCCGCCAGGCAAACCGGAAAGTTAAATTTTCTCATCCTCTTGCTTATTTGGATCCTAAATTTCTTATGAAGACCCAACAACACGAAGCTCGTCGCACAACCCGGCGCAGCGGCCAGGTAGTTACCTCCGCCGGTTTCCCGAATAGTCCGGTTCGGAAACGCCATTCAGAGGTCTCTAATTTGCTTGTCAGTGCTTGTCCTAAAGCGGGCTGCTTTCGTCAACCTCTTAATCCATCTGACTCCGATTACCAGGTTACTTCCCACTCATCTTCTGGCGAGTCATCGACTACTCAGCTCCCACTGCTTAAAATGGTGCTTGGGTAAGCTATACTTATTGTGATGTTTGCAGTACATCACCTTAGAACATATGCTGTATTTGATTTATTATTCTTCTCAGGGCCAAACCTAGGCTAAGGAAGAAGGCCCGCCTGCACAAAACGGCCGAAGAAGATGTCGTTCTTGAAGTAGGCAAGACACCCAATGCTGAAGCGGCTATTCCTGAGGATATTCCCAACGATCCACCGCAGCAAGATGATGATCTTATTGCTGAAGAGAGACCTACTGATACCTCAGGTCCTATCCATCAGCCCAGAGGTTCCATCCGGATTGAAAGCTCCACCGGTCCAGCAAAACCTACTGACAAGCCAACAGCTCCAGTGCAAACCGGCGGTACCAAGGATGATGAGGTTGTCATTACTGGCACTGGCCATACTGAGCCAAGCAATCCTATCGCTTTATTCAAACATTCTGCCAAGGAAGAATTTGCTGCCTTTGGCAAAGGCAAGTGGAACGCTGATCTGACGACTTACGCTGCTCTGAACGCCCAAGATATCCATTCTGGCTATCTGAACCGGCTGTATACCAGTCGTGACTATGAAGCCGGTCTGGTTAATATGATGAAAGATAAATATGAGGTAACTTCCATATGCTCCTTCCTGCTTCTATGCTTCCATTCTTGCTGACTCTCCTAGCCCCCAAGGGCCGGTTTGAAATATTCTTTCAAACCGGGACTTAATAATATAAATCTTGATGCTTTGAAATTCGCTGACGTAGCCCCCAAGGGCCGGTTCAACTTAGCGTAGTTAAACTGGTACTTTAAGTAATTGAAACTGCCGCATCAGAATATATATGATCAAATAGCCATTAGCCCCCAAGTGCCAAGCTGAATACTTGTATTGATCTTGGGACTTTGTAAACAATTGAAAGATGAAGATCGAATATGCATTAGCTCCCAAGTGCTAAGCGCATAACTTGTTATGTGGTTGGTACTTGAATCCTTATACTGATTTGTTGAAGCATATATCTGTATACATGCAGGCGGAGCTGAAGACGAAAGAAAACCAAGTCATCGATCTTCAAGAAAACCTGAAAACCCAACAGGCTGAAACCTCCAAAGCAAAAGAGGAATTGGCGAGCGCTTTAAGCGCCATGGAACAACTTAAGGAGAACTTCAAGAAGAAACAGGCGGATTGGGCCACTGAAAAGTCCGCTTTGATCAAACGAGCAGAGGATGCCGAGGCTGCACTAAAACCAGTGACGGATGAACTGACCAGCATAAAGCGGCACGTGCATGCCATGACCACTGCTATCTTTGGTAAGCCAGCTTGCCTTCTGAATCGGCTCTGCCTTCTTACAGAGTCACCGGTTTATTAACCCTTTATGGTATTTTAGGGACACACATTGGTCACTTGGGGTCAGATGTGCGGAAGAAATTGAAAGCCGCCTATACATTGGTTGAACAATTGTATACTGGTGCCCAGCGGATCATCTGTACCACGTCTCATAACAAACTGGCGCCCACTTTGATTCAAGATACTCTGATGAAACTGTCAGTGCTTCCTGCCCGGGTTGAAGAGCTGAAGAAATCTGCTGCTCGAACCGGTGCAATCAATGCCTTAATCCGGGCAAAAGCCTGGGTGCCGGATTTTGATCCTATTGAAGCCGCTCAGGGCTATCCCAGCTTGAAGGAAGACGGGCCAGAATTTGGTGAAGCGGATCTGCGAGCAATAAACCGGGAGGTACGTCCGCTAGCTTGTCAGTTGGCTGAGGAAGCAGACTTGTCTCATTATCAAGCGCAATATGACAGTCAGAACAAGCGAATAGCTGCACCAATCCATGAATCGGAAAATTTGATCCCTCCAATCCATAAGCATACTTACGCTCCCGATATTGACCTGTCATTGCTGATCCATGATGAAGCTGATTTTCAAGCATTAATGGGAATCGACTGGACAACTGTGGATTTCCAGCCACTGGGCAGAGAAACAGAGGCTGAAGCGGCGCAGGATGACCCACAACCATCAGGCCAGGCTAGTGACCAAGCTTGAACCGGAAGCCGGTTTTAAAACTGCCTCTCCTTTGTGAAAAACAATTATATTATTATGGGCACCATGTTGCCTTGTAATAGGCTAGCTGATACCTTTGATGTTGATATGCCTTCGTGCATAATTTGTTCTTTCTGTGGTAATGAACTTTCCAAAACACTTTCTGAAATGATAAATTCGTCAAGTGCCACCGCGGTTGTACCGTCAGGCGGAATATGATGTCAAAACATCCAAAACGAAATTTTAAATATATGATCAAATTTTTGAGATACATAATACCTGCCATCGTTGAGTGTGAAGTTGGCTTGGCCAATCTTGAAGCGGAGTTTTGCAAACCCACACTATTGGAGGAGATAACAGCTCCTGTATATATATATGACGCTGGTTTACCATGTAAACCGTGCCGAGTTATAATAAACACCGTGTTACTCCATAAGAGGATGTTAACAACAAGGATCAAACCGGGCAAATAGTCTCCGGATTGACGTGAACTGTGTTCCGTCAATTGATTGGTTAAAAAACTTTGTCGGTTTAAAAAACGCAATAAAAAGCAAAAAAACCCTTCAAAGAAAAGTGTGAAGCAAAAAGCAATGACAAAACCGTTTGCCAAAAAAGGTTTATTTAAGCTGATCAAATGGCGTTACCATGGCCAAACACGACCAAGCTCCCGTTAGGTGTAACTATGGTTCTAGTCAGCCAGGTCCCCAAATGAAACCGTGGCATTTATGCCGACCAAATGGCATGGTCATGGTTCGGGTTCGACCAAGCCCCCAAGTGATTCTGTGGCCTTAGGCCAATCAAGAGGCATGACTGATTCAGACATGACCAAGTCCCCAAGTGATCTGGTGGCTCTCGCCTATCAAGAGGCATGGTATTGGTTCGGACACGACCAATCCTCCAAGTGATATAATACGATGCTTTTAGCAAAGCGAACTCAAGGGGTAAACCGGAAGCCGCTTTAAAACAACTCCGTGTAACCACACATGATGTAAAAGAACAGATACCCCGCTTTAGCTGAGGTTCCGGTTTATTATAGTTAATATATACATCGCTGTAATATGTACACAAGTAGAACCAATGGCTCAGGTATAATAAGGCCGAAGATGAGCTATGTTCCACGGCCTGTTGGTCTCCTCCTCTGATGTACGTGAGTCCTTATGTTCTCGAATATCGATCAGATAGTATGACACGTTGTGCAGATTCTTGCTGACCACGAAAGGCCCCTCCCAAGGTGGGGATAACTTATGCATACCAGTCTGATCTTGGATGAGCCGAAGCACCAAATCTCCCTCCTGAAAGGTTCTGGTTCTGACCCGGCGACTGTGATAACGACGAAGATCCTGCTGGTAAATCGCCGATCGGGCGGCTGCGATGTCACGCTCTTCATCCAACCGGTCCAAAGCATCTTGCCGTGTTGTCTCGTTGTCCGCTTCAATATAAGCCGTTACACGAGGTGAATCATGACGGATATCACTGGGGAGAACCGCCTCCGCTCCATAAACCATGAAGAACGGTGTGTATCCTGTTGATCTGTTGGGTGTTGTATTGATGCTCCATAGCACAGATGGTAATTCTTCTACCCAACAACCCGGCGTTCTCTGCAAAGGAACCATGAGCCGGGGCTTGATGCCTCTCAGGATCTCTTGATTAGCTCTTTCTGCTTGACCATTGGACTGTGGATGTGCCACTGATGAAACGTCGAGCCGGATGTGCTCCCGTTCGCAGAACTCCTTCATAGCACCTTTGGACAAATTGGTACCATTATCTGTGATAATACTGTGCGGAAATCCAAACCGGAAAATCACCTTTTTGATGAACTGAACCACCGTGGCCGCATCACACTTGCTAACAGGTTCTGCCTCCACCCACTTTGTAAACTTGTCAACCGCCACCAGGAGGTGGGTCTTCTTATCTTTGGACCTTTTGAAAGGCCCAACCATATTCAGCCCCCAAGTTGCAAACGACCAAGTAATTGGAATCATTCTCAATTCTTGAGCCGGTACATGAGCACGTCTTGAAAACCTTTGGCAACCATCACATCGTCTGACCAGATCCTCCGCATCAGCATGAGTAGTTAACCAATAGAAGCCATGGCGAAACGCTTTAGCCACCAGAGACTTTGAACCGGCATGGTGACCACAATCTCCTTCGTGGATCTCACGCAAAATTTCACGGCCTTCTTCAGGGGACACGCAACGTTGAAAAGCTCCTGATACACTGCAATGATGCAACTCGCCGTTGATGATAGCCATGGACTTGGATCGCCGAATTATCTGTCGGGCCAGAATCTCATCCTCTCGCAACTCGCCCCGGTTCTTGTACGCCAGGTAAGGAAGCGTCCAATCTGGAATAACATGAAGAGCTGCCACCAATTGAGCCTCCGGATCAGGAATAGCCAAATCCTCTTCACCAGGGATCTTCACCGATGAGTTGTGCAGCACATCCAGAAAAACATTGGGCGGGACCGGTTTGCGCTGAGAGCCCAGCCGGCTTAAAGCGTCCGCTGCTTCATTTTTCCGCCGGTCCACGTGGTCCACCTGATAGCCTCTGAAATAACCTGCAACAATATCCACCTCACGACGATATGCTGCCATGAGTGGGTCCTTGGAGTCCCAAGTGCCAGACACCTGCTGAGCCACAAGGTCTGAGTCACCGAAGCACTTAAGTCGACTTAGATTCATCTCCTTAGCAATCTGGAGACCATGGAGCAAGGCTTCATACTCAGCTGCATTGTTAGTACAAGGGAACATTAAGCGGAGAACATAACAAAACTTATCACCTCGTGGGGAGGTTAATACGACTCCAGCCCCCCGAGGCTTCCAATTGCCTGGATCCGTCAAAATGGATGGTCCAATACGTATGATCCGGCTTTTCTTCAGGTTCTTGCATTTCCGTCCAATCATTGATGAAATCAACAAGTGCTTGAGACTTAACCGCTGTCCGAGGCACATACTTCAAACCGTACGGCCCCAGCTCTATAGCCCACTTTGCAATCCGGCCAGTTGCTTCCTGGTTCTGGATGATATCTCCCAAAGGAGCAGAACTGACCACTGTAATTGGATGCCCTTGGAAGTATTGTTTAAGCTTCCGGCTTGCCATAAAAACTCCATACACCAGCTTTTGCCAATGCGGATACCTTTGCTTGGACTCAATGAGCACCTCGCTGATATAATAGACCGGACGTTGAACCGGATGCTCCTTACCTGCCTGCTTTCGCTCTACCACAATAGCCACGCTGACCGCCCGAGCATTAGCAGCAACATATAGCAGCAACGGCTCCTTGTCAATGGGAGCAGCGAGCACAGGCGGATTGGCCAATTGCCGTTTTAAGTCCTCAAACGCTTCATCAGTAGCAGAACTCCAGAAAAACTGATCTGTCTTTTTCAACATCTGATACAAAGGGATTGCCTTCTCACCGAGGCGACTGATAAACCGGCTTAACGCAGCAATCCGGCCTGCTAGGCGCTGAACATCATTGATACACTTCGGTTTAGTGAGGGAGGTGATGGATGTGATCTTCTCCGGATTAGCCTCAATTCCCCTATTGGACACCAAGAAGCCTAATAACTTGTCCGCCGGTACACCAAAGACACACTTGTCCGAATTAAGCATCATCTTGTATGTCCTCAGGTTATCAAAGGTTTCCTTCAAATCATCAATCAGAGTCTCCTTCTCCCTGGACTTAACCACGATATCATCCACGTAAGCATGTACATTACGGCCAATCTGCTTGTGAAGACAATTTTGTACACACCGTTGGTAAGTCGCTTGGGCACTCTTGAGCCCGAAGGGCATAGACACATAGCAGAAGGCTCCAAAGGGAGTTAAAAATGCCGTCTTCTCCTGGTCCTTAACTGCCATTTTGATCTGATGATAGCCAGAATACGCATCCAAAAAACTTAAACGCTCACAGCCCGCCGTAGCATCAATAATTTGATCAATACGGGGGAGAGCAAAAGGATCTGCTAGACAAGCCTTATTAAGATCTGTGTAATCCACACACATGCGCCAGGTGCCGTTTTTCTTGAGGACCAGCACCGGATTGGCAAGCCACTCAGGGTGAAAAACTTCAACAATAAAGCCAGCTGCTAAGAGCCTGGCTACCTCTTCTCCAATTGCCTTGCGTCTTTCTTCGTTAAACCGGCGGAGGAACTGTTTCACCGGTTTATATTTAGGATCCACATTAAGTGTGTGCTCAGCGAGTTGCCTCGGTACACCTGGCATGTCAGAGGGCTTCCATGCAAAAATGTCCCGATTCTCACGGATGAACTCGATGAGCGCACTTTCCTATTTCGGATCCAAGTTGGCATTGATGTTGAACTGCTTGGACGAATCACCAGGTACGAAGTCAACAAGCTTAGTTTCTGCTGCCGATTTGAACTTCAGGGCCGGATCATGCTCCGTAGTTGGCTTCTTCAACGGAGTCATGTCCGCCGGATCAACATTGTCTTTATAGTACTTCAACTCCTCGGTGGCACAAACCGACTCTGCATAAGCCGCATCTCCTTCCTTGCATTCCAAAGCGATTTTGCGGCTTCCGTGAACCGTTATTGTCCCCTTGTGGCCCGGCATCTTGAGCTTCAAATACACATAACAGGGCCGAGCCATAAACTTGGCGTAGGCCGGTCGCCCAAACAGGGCATGATATGGACTTTGGATTTTCACCACTTCAAACGTCAATATCTCCGACCTGGAATCATGATCATCCCCAAAGGCCACTTCCAGAGCTATCTTACCAACGGGATATGCTGATCTGCCAGGCACTACACCGTGGAATACTGTATTAGACGGTTTGAGATTCTTATCTGTTAGTCCCATACGACGGAAGGTCTCATAGTACAGGATGTTAATGCTACTCCCTCCATCCATGAGCACCTTGGTGAACTTGTAACCTCCCACCTGAGGCGCCACCACCAAAGCCAACTGACCCGGACTATCGACCTGGGGAGGGTGATCTTCTCTGCTCCATATGATTGGCTGTTCAGACCAACGTAGATAACGGGGTATGGCCGGTTCAACAGAGTTGACCGCCCGCCTCTGAACTTTCCGGTCTCGCTTGTCCAAGCTAGTGGTGAAGACATGGTACTGCCCATTACTCAACTGCTTTGGGTTGCTCTGGTAACCTGACTGTTGCTGCTGTTGGTTGTAACCACCCTGGTTGTTCTGACTATTTTGACCATTATGTCCGCCCGGATTACCATTGAATCCTGAACCGGAACTTCCTCCTCCGTAACCCGGCCCGGATCCCGAGCCTCCGCCAGATTCGTGATCATACCGGAAATTA